>NC_081858.1:8964036-9284823 GCF_963259705.1 Myotis daubentonii | reverse complement strand
AGTGGAGGTTTAAAGAAGTTGAGTGACTTACCCATGGTCACAGAAGCAGCAAATGGCAAAGTGAATCATATAAACCAGGCCAGTTAGAGAGCAAAGATGAGATTCTTACAATTGCCTGGCTCAGCGTGTGTGTGTGTGTGTGTGTGTGTGTGTGTGTGTGTGTGTGTGTGTGTGTGTTGTGGTTAACAAGAGAATAATGGTTCACCCCAGGACTATCGCCTAACCCCCCCGTGGAAACAGAGCAGCATCAGGCATCTCCTGAGGTTGAAGTGGAACATTCGTCCTCAGTACTCAGCTGACTGGTCCTGGTACCCAGCTCTGTCACTGACCAGGCTGCTGTCACCCCTAATGACGGCCATCCCTTCATCCTCAAAGTAGAACAGGTATCTGCCTTCCTCAGAGACCCCATTTGATCAATGACCAAAAAATGAACTAGAGTTTGTCTTACTACTTCTATTCCTAATCGCAAAGATAATTCACCTTCATCATCACACAAAAAAATGAGATTACCCAATAAAACAAAGAAACTTAAAAACTTACAGTCCCACCGCTGCTATTATTATTGGTTGTACATTCTAACTGGGTGCCCCCCCCCATAAGAGTGAAGAATGCAGGTGCATTTAATATAAGTGAGAAGCTACTTGTAACTGGCTTCTTTACTTACAATGTATCTTTAATATCTTCTTATATCTCTTCACAATAGCCGTGTGGTATGCCACTGTACAGGCGTACGCTGATCTATTTAACCAACCCCATATTAATTAGATACTAAAGCTGTCTCCAGTTTTTATGATTAAAAAATTCTTGAGGAACTTCTCGGAAAAGAAATACTGTGGACAGTTCTGATTATTTCCATAGGACCAATTCTCCAACGTGCAATTATCAAATTAAATGATTGGCACAATTTTAAGGCTTTTCATATATCTTGCCAAATTCTCCTCCCAAAAGGCTTATCTATTTTTATTCCAACCAGCAGTCTACAAGATATCCTACTTCCTCCTTAGCAATCGGTATCATTGTTTTTAATATATACATTTGCTAAGCCAGTGAATAAAAACTACGTTTAACTTGCATTCCATCGATGCAAGTCTTTCAAGCATTTACTGAGCATCTACTGTGTTAAGTTACTTAACCGGACATTTCCACACATATTATGTCCCTTAACCCCCTCAACAGTCCTTTGAAGCCGGTGGAATATTGCCTTTTAGTGAATGAGGAAGCTAAGGCTTGAACGAGCATAGATTGCATGCTGAGCTGTGCCACACACCAGCTGTGTGATCTTGGGGTGTCCTCACCTCTCTGAGCTCAAGAAGACATAACCTGCATCTCTGGAAGTTCTGGTGGCCCTACTGCCCCATCACTTGGAGCCCCACACTCCAGTGCTCTGTGGGGACACAAGGCCATTGACCTCGTTTCTCCATTTACTTGGGGAAAAGCCGAACTGTCATTTCTTCATAATAAATTCACACTTCTTGGGGATTCTTCCACTCAGAAAAGTCCCAGGGGATCTGATTCAATGAATAATTTGTAATCAACATGCCAGTTATTCCTGTTTTAAGGGGATGTGACATTCTTGATCATTGGGATTTCTTTAAAAATTTGCATAACTAATTTACTCACCAATTCGCTGCTCTGTTCTGCCCCATATGTGTTACATAGGACCAACTCACTAATCCTAAATTTGTGGGTTTTAAGTAAATATCCATGGATGGTCCATAAAGTTGCGTGCTTTGGGACCTCCCAAATACTTGATTCTGGAAATTAATTCAAAGAAAGAGACCCTTCAGAAGACCAGGTGCTGGGTGTTACCTATAGCATGCCCGGTTCATTCCTTGGTCAGTTGGAATTCCTGGCGGTTTTCCTTTTGCAATGCTGACACACATTCAGCGAAGTCAAATGCCTCCCCTCCAGGGCTGCAGGTCAGTGGACAGACATATTCGGCTCTATCACACTCAAGCACAAGGGTTCTAAATAGCGTGAAATGAGCAAGAGAGAGCAGACGGGGCCAAAAAGCCACTGTGAGACCACTCCTTCCTTCCTCTACCTCGTTCCCTTCTATCCCGTCAGTAGAAAGAACAGAAAAAAAATGGGTGTTCAAGTCCCTTGTACTTTTTTAAGCACATGGTATTTATTAGGCATTAATTGGCACACAAATATACGAAACGAGTACTTAATTCTCCCCCTCCCCCCCTTAGCAACATAAAAGGACAAAATCGCTTGAAGACACTCACGTACAGACATACTCACACACTCGCACGGACTTGGACATACTCAGCCTCGCATATTACCCTGTTCTTTTTATTAGGGTCAGTTAAAAAAAAAAAAAGAATTTTTTTTTAATCAAGAAAGCAAAGCACTTTCGAAAGAGGAAAAAAAAAAAAGAACGCAAACTTGGTTTTTGAGTATCAATAAAATTAAAAGCTCTTGACCAGCTCCCATGCTGGATTTCATGTTATTACTTAATTAGAACTCCTATTTATAAATAAATAGTACCAGTAAAATATTACATCTGAAGAACCCTGCAATAACGTTTTACTTACACACTTTTTTTAACACTGTTTTCTGCTTTCCATAACCACAGTTTGGTGTCGGCACTGGGTGTGATTCCCTCGGAGAGAATGATGGATGAGCACGGTTGCCTCCTCTTTAGACGTGGCTTTGGCTTTGGCATGCCGTTGGACCGTCGGGAGATTTGCAGGCTGGGCGCTGGCTTTGTTTTGTAGCAGGATGAATATTGACTTTGGCTTTTTCACCACTCTTGTCAGCACGGAGCTTGCCCTTTGCTTATCACAGTTCTGCCCGCGTGTAACCCAGGGCTCTTTAAGTTTTTCAAAGCAAGCTTTCCGGCTGGGAAGCTATAGGCCATGTTTTAGCGACAGATGGCTGGGGAGACCCGGAGCTGGGAAGACGGGAGCGCTGAGTCAGATATGATGCCAGGTGGAGCCCAAGGTTATCCTGACTCCCCAGGGAGGCAGACTGGGCTCCGTGGTGACGGGGAAGGCAGGACACAATCAGAAAAAGCTGGGGACATAGGGGACCTTTTCAAAAACATCCCATGGCAGAGGTAGGTCATTTCTCAGTCAAGGGGAGGGTGGCGAATTTTGGTTTTAGGGGTGGCTTAGAGGAAGGGAACTCCACAAATACATACTTTGAACTTGCCTCAGACCTCCCCCAAAATAAGGGACAGGGTCCGGTTAAGAAAAATGGAAAGAAAAAAAATATATTATTATTTATTATATAACAATGTCAACATTAACAGCAAGACAGGAAAAGACTCCAACTCTGCATTAGGATAACACACTCGATGAGGCAAGACTTGCTGGAGACCAAAAGAAGGAATCCGGGAGGCCCTCTGGAGGTGGTGTGAATGTGGCCCATGGATGATTGTGGTGGTTGTGGTGGGAATGGGACTCAATTTTGTTGTTGTTCTTTTTTTTTTTTTTTTTTTTTTTTTTTTAGTTTTGAGACGAAATGACAAAGTCACATTTTTTGTACTGTGGTTTCAGACTACTGATTAGATCAGTGTCTGGGGGTCTCAAGTGCAGGCGTGAATGTGGGGTGAAATGAAATACCTTATCTGTGGGGTTCTCTCGGCTACTGTCTCTCTCCTGCTCTCTCTCTCTCTCTTTCTCTCTCTCCTCTCTCTCTAGCAAATGTCTGTTAAGGAAGCAGGCTTCGCTTTAGCTATTCTCGCTCCACTCTGGCACCATGCCAACCCCATGCACCGAGTGGTACTGGTGTGGGGACAGGGTCCTTGGCACGCCATGGGAGTAGAGGAACTCAGATGGTTGCAGGCCGCCAGGGGACTGCAGGCCAGTCTGAGGCCCACACTGCCTGACCACAGGCTGGTGGGCCACGGAGGTCTGGTGCTGGAACATCCCCTCCCCGAGCTGGGGGGAGCCGTGGTTGGCGATGCCAGCCAGCCGGGGGACCAGAGGCCCCGAGGTGAAGTGAGCCGAGAAGTGTTGGTAGGGTAGCCTGTCCATGGGCTGCACGGTGGTGACCGTGCAGCTGCTGTAGGAAGGCATGCTGGGCCACGTGTTGCAGCTGATGTCCTCCAGGCTGGGCACAGGCTCGCTGGGCGGCGCGGAGCTGGCATACATGCAGGCCTGGCGCTGGGCTGACTCTGTCCTGTAGGAGGCACTCAGGCCCTGCTGCTGGGGATAGCTGGGGCGATAGAATGGGTCTTCTTCGCTGGGCGATGTCTCCATGTAGGGCTTCTTGTAGGGATGGTCTGCGGTGGAGCATTCTTCATCTGCTAAGACAGGAGGAGAGAGACCCATGAGGCCAGGACCAGCCACCCCGCAACTAAAGGCAGAGACAGCCATTTGGCTGAAGGCCTGAAGAATCGAGTCTCTGAAGACTTAAGCCCAGGCCTCCATTCTGATACAAAGGGGTGGACTGTCATGGGGAGGACCTTGGGCTGTGGTGTTCTAAGCAAAGTCTGACCTTTCTGAACTCAGTTTCTTCGTCTGCAAAGCATAAAGGTTACTAATGGCATTTTTCTACACAGGGAATTGTTGAGAATGAAATGGGAGAATGTGTATTAGTCCAGAACTTGGTACAAGGACACACTCAATAAATAAGAATTATTGTTATTTATTATCTTCCCTCCCCGGCTTGTAAATTCCACGAAGGCCGGGCATTTCCAGCTCCAGTTCACACCTAGTAACAAAAATAATAATAAAGTCAACACTCACAGTAGAAACAGCACGTGGAGTGTTTTGGGTTCCCTCCATGAGATAACGCATTTAATCTTCACGACAGCCCTACGAGATGGGTCCTCTCATATCCCCATTCTCCAGAGGAGAGAAAGGAGACACTGAGAGGCTCGTAAACTTGGCCAAGGGCTCATATGGCTGAGAAGCAGGGGAACTAGGATCAGAATCCAAGTAATCTACCTCCGAAATCTCTGCTAATACCATGCAGTACGGAGAAGGCACGCAATAAACATTTGTGCAATGGGTGGAAGGGTGGATTGGCAAGTGGACAAATGGATGGGAGCTCAAATGAATTAATTTCCAAATCCTTTCCTGAAGCCTTATGCAAGCAAGTGCCTAGTTAATATCTGCTGAGTCGGTACAAATTAATGTGTGACTGTTTTGCTGCTAATCAAACCACTTTGTTCACTAGTGTTCCCTAGTGTGGGAAGGGAGATAGTTCTGACCACTTCAAGGTCACGGACCCCTCTGGAAACTAACGAAGTGCTGATCTCTCTCCTAGAAAATTACACAAACACAAAGCTTGGAGGATGGAGTACACACACAACTTCCAGGGCCTCAAAGACTCCCTAAATCCAGGCTCCAAGCTAAGAAGTCTAGATGTGTCTGGGTTTGAATCTGGCTCTTCTACTTCATATCTGTGCCACACCAGCATTTCAGAGACTAATTTTCACCATCTCTGAGTCAGAGTTAGGAATACTTACTGCACTGGATGGCGAAGAATTAAATGAGATGAGACATCTTCAAGGGCACCAGTCAATCCCGTGGCAGACCCCATCTATAACAACACACCTCTGGGTGCGCCCTTCAGGGGAAGCAAAACTGGGGAATTTCTCCCCAAGTGTAAACCTCAACCCAGATTCATCCTTTAGCTGGAATTCTACCCTCACACTGGAGATTGTCTTTTTTTGTCTTCTAATTGCTTTCTAATCAATAAATGTTAAGAAATATTTCTGTATGGCCCTAACCGGTTTGGCTCAGTGGATAGAGCAGCCTGTGGACTGAAGGGTCCCAGGTTCAATTCCAGTCAAGGGTGTGTACCTTGGTTGCGGGCACATCCCCAGTGGGGGGTGCACAGGAGGCAGCTGATTGATGTTTCTCTCTCATCAATGTTTCTAACTATCCCTCTCCCTTCCTCTCTGAAAAAAAATCAATATATATATCTGTCTTTAAGGGGGTTGGTGAAGAAAAGTGAAACACTGGGACTAGTGGATCGCGTGAGGGCAGGACGCAGATTTAATGATGGGAGAAAATAGCTTTTACTGATTGAGCACTTACTAAGTGACCTTACTCTAATTTCATAGTGATTCCTCCATGTGGCTCCTGCTTGGGGAAGTGACCCACCCAAGGTCATGCAGCTGGGAAGGACAGAGGTTGGAATCAAAGCCAGGGCTGGCTGACTCTGTCTACCACACTTGCTTCTCGCTCTCTAGATTTCCAATATCCAACGCTACTCACCTAGTCAGTCAACAGGTGTACATGAGACCCTACCAAGTGCCAGGTGCTGTGCCAGCTGCTGGAGATAGAGTGGTCAACAGGTAGTCAGAGCCCTACTCTTGGTACACGTCCTTGGCCCCTGTCCATTCTACCCTGAGCAGTAAGGACGGATGCTGACCTGTGATCAGGAGATGGTCCTCAGATAGGAAGCTCTAAGTCAGTCACTCGTCCCACTGTAAATCCTTTGACCTTGGTCTGCATTACAAAACAGCTCTCCGGCCAGGGTAGGGGAGCCTGGGTTCCACCCAACACCTCCATTTGCATCATTCTCCCAGTGACACCCATAGGTAAGTCAAAAATCTCCCAAACCAAACATAGCTAGGGCTGTACCCATCGAGCAGCCAGCAAATTTATGTTCAGCGAGACTCCTTCTGGGACACATCTGGGACCCATAGGACAACCAAAGATTTGTCCCCCAAAAAGTGAAAAAGGCAGCCACCCTTCCAGGTGTCTGTCTACATCAAGCCAGATGTCGAAGACATCGTAAGAGGGTGACCGCACTGTCCACCTTTCAGCTGGGAGTTCTTTGGCGTCTTAAAGACATGGCCACACTCCACTTTTTTGTCCTGGTCACTTCCTCCCTCGATTTCTTCCCTCCATTCTTCCTTCCGCCCCCAGATCCATAACTCTGGATGTTTCCATTGTTGCTGGAATCAGAACCTTCGGGTTTTCCATTTACCCAGGGCGTTCCCCTTTTTAATAATAGCAAGTACAGCTGCAGGGTACCCTTGGCAAGAGGGGGAAAAAAGGCAAACTAACCATTCCCAAGTTTCTGATCCGCTTCCAGGTTTGTTACAAGTCAAAAAAGGAAGAATAATATGAAAAAGGCTGGAGCCCATCTTGGAAAATCGTAAAATTACACATTCCAGTCTCTAATACCCCAACGATCCGCTGCAGAGTCCGAAGAAGACTCGATACTGGCTCATTGATGAAAGCAGGTCCGAGCATTCTCAAATTCCTCTCGAACCTCACCGCATTGTAAAGACATTCCGAAGCAAGCGTCCAACTTCAGGTTGTGATAAATGCTTTGGATGTCATCTTTGTTTTTTTGTTTTGGTTTGGTTTCTGCCTTTTTACTGGGAACCACCATAAATGATCAACAGCAAAAGATCTCTCTCCCTGCCAAGGGATGAGGGGCTGTAGTCTCGGGTCAAGTCCCGGATGAGATGAGTCCACAGCTTGGTTCAGAAAGGTGTGTGGGAAGAGTGGTCCTGCACCCAGCTGAGTGCCCGGAGGGCAGTAAAGCTCTTCCGGACCCTGCCCGCCCTCACGGCACAGCGCCGGGGCAAACCTGGTCCCTTGCATTTTTCTGGACGCTATTGATTCTGGAAAAAGTGGCTTTAATGATGAATCCAGAACACGGATTTTTAGGGCACAGAGTTATGTCTCTGGCTCTTGCTGGCTATGTGACCTTGGACGAACCACTGGGACCATTTGGATCTCAGTTCTTGACTGTCCATGACAGTAATGCAGAAACTCCGTCAGGAATGGAGTTGTTAATAAGCAGTCTGTCTAGCTTTCCTGCACATAAAGGAAGTGTTTAAGTCTTATCTGGCTTTCCCCCCTTGGAAGGTTGGGCAGACGGCTCGGTGAAGGTCATCCAATACCTGAAGGAATGTGGGTGGATCCCAGAGCTGGGAAACACTGGGCTGCGTTCACAGCACTAATCCCATTGAGCCGATACTGCCACCATCCCACGTGGGTCATTTCCCTTGGCGACAGTTCGCTCAGCCCGAGTCCCCAGAGGTAGAGTGGTGAGCAGCCCCTGCCGGGCTGAGTGACCTTCGGCAACTCTAAGGTGGGGCCTGACTCACCTAACAGCGCTCTTTCAGCTGGACAGCCCAGCCTTTCAGCTTTCATGAAACTCCTGTTCAGATGGATGGATGGGTGGAAAGGAGGGAGGGAGAGTGGTGGGTGAGTGGGTGGACGGATGGGTGGAGCTTAGATCTTGGCTTAGAGTAGAAAGGACTGGAATGCTGTTGTGGGACTACCCTCGATTAGTAATCAAAAGACTCCAGCTCATACCTCACTCAGCCCTTATGTGAAGCCACTGGTTTACTTACTTGCTGACCTGCCTCGCCCAGTGGAACACGAGTTTCATGGGGGTGTGGCTCTGCCATCCTGCCCTTCTCCCAAGCACCGTGCCCAGTGCCCAGTAAGTGCCCAGTCAATATAAGCCTGATGATGCAGCCCAGGTCTGCCCTCACCGCCACTCACCTCAGCCGTCTAGCCCACCTCCTAGTCCTCTGCTTGCCCTGCAGAATGGGCAAGAAGGACATGTCCTCTGGCTCGAGGAGCACAGGGAGGATCCAGTGGAAAAAGCCACATGAAATCACTCTTAAAGGCACATCACACTGAGAAAACGCATCCTGCAAAATCATTATATGCAATGCCCCTTCCCCTTGCTCCTCTGGCTTCCCTTTGAATATCCAGTGCAGTAAGTGGCTGGCCTGAAATCTGTATTTGGGTTGCCTTGGGTTTCTAGTGGGGTGGGGGGCTGTCAGGGTAGGAGGGGGAGGAAGGCGGACAAGTGCTCTCCCAGGCCCCGGGGTCCTGGCTGTGGTTGAGTGGCGTTGATAAAAGACCTTCCCGGCTCCATCCATCGGGGTAGATAGTTTGGAGACAGCTGGGCCCAAACACAAGGAGCCCTCTGGCCTGCCTGGCCCTTTGACATTTCATTGCACCGGCCTCCTGGGCTCGTTGGAAGGGAGACAGACAATGAGGGGAAGTCAGATAGTGAGCGGGGCAGGCAGGGGCCGGGGGAAAGCCACCCATGGAGTTATCACTTAACGGGAATCCCAAACTGGAAGGAAACCTCCACTGATTCCTTATCACTTTACAATGGAGGCTGATGATGAATTGCTTTTTGTCGTCTTGAGGCAGGAGGACAGACAGAGCCTGGCTGGAATGTTGCCTGTCCCTGGGAGCTTTCCTTTGGGGGCAGAGGGAGGTGAGAAGGGCAGAGGTTTCTGGAAAGGTGAAGGGAGCCCTGCAGGGTGTGTCCCATGTACCCCCAGTGCATAGATCGCAGTGTGGATGGATTGGGGGCGGGGCCACTTGTCAGCTGGGTGACGCTGGGCAGGTTACTCAACCTCTCTGAGCCTCAGTTTCTGCATCTGTGAAAAGGGTAATTCTTCACCTCCTATCGCCAGCCCGTCACTGCATCCCGATTCCACCCACATCTCCCGCCCTCTCCCCACATCCTGGTCTGAGCCGCCATCAGCTCACTCCCGAGCCCCTGACGGCCTCTCAACCGAGCTCTGGTACTAATTCAAGCCCTGCCTATCACAGCCGAGTGACACCCCAAACAAACCGAGTCCCGTCACGCTCAGTTTAAACCCCTCCAATGGCTGCCCGTTGGTGTTCGGATAAAAGCTAAATTCCTTCAAATGGCTCCCAAGGGCTGGTTCCTGCCCTCCCCTCACCGAGTTCCAGCCTGTCAGTCACTCCCCGAGGGGGGTGGGCCCATCTTTGTGCCTGACGCTCAGTAACACCCTCTTCTCCTATCCCATGACTCAGAGCTAAAATTCTCCCCCGGCCCCTAGGCTGATACCCCTTCATGTTCATAAGCACTTTGTGTATCTTCTTTATGGCATCCGATCGCCATTTCCCCCAAACAATCATGTAACTGTGTCACCATAGTGTCTGATCCGCTGGGACCATGAGCTGCATCAGGGCGGGACGGTGGCGGCTCACGCTCATTGAGCACTTACTATGTCCGGTCCTGTCTTGGGTGTTTCTGTGGATGATCTCATTCCATCCCCTAACAAGCCCACAGGGTGGGAACTGTTATTAGCCCCATTTTGCAGAAAAGGTAGTTGAGGCTCAGAAAGTCAAAGCATCGTGCCCAGGGCCACACAGCGGGAAAGCGTCAGCTATGACGCTGTCTTGCAATGGACCAGCCACCAACGCCAGCCTCCACCTGAAGTTGACCATGTGTTCACGCGGGGATCCCGCCAAATCCCCCGTGAAAGTCCACGGCTCCCGTGATCGAAAGCGGGTCGCCGGCCAGGAATGCACTTATAAGGACGCTGCTATAAATACTGGACCGAAAAAAGCGCCTTGATTCTTTTCAACTTCTTCCTCCTCTTCTTTCGTCTGGCCTTAATTTAATAGGCAGAGCTCCCTAATTCAAACCTGCTGAGCTCTTAATCAGCATGCTTGACCCAGTCGCACGAGCAAGTCTGCAGCGGAGGATGCCATTTTGAGGTTGTAGCTGATAAGAGGAGGTAACACTATAGTGCAGTGGCTGGGGCCCAGGCAGAGTCTGCAGACCTGGCGTGGGTTCAAATTCCCCCTTCGAGAACCGCCAGCCTGTGATTTTACCTTTCTGAGCCTCGGTTTCCCCACCTGTAACATTGGTTCATGGAAGCACCTACTTACTAGCGTTGCGGAAAAGGTTGCGGTCTGGAACCTAGGCAGGGCACCCTTAGGTATAACAGGAAATAGGTGTCCGGGCAGGGACCTGCTCCGTGAGACGCTCCTCACCCTGCTCGCGCCTGAAGATGTAGACATGTTTGCAGGCATCTGGTCTGCAGCCCATCCGGCAGCGGACCTGCTGGGAGTCGGGCTAGGGGCCTGGTGGGGTGATACTGTTCAGGCCTTTGAGATCCAAGGAGCTTGGATGGGCTTCAGGTAAATCCGGAGCCCTCGGCCTCACCCAGGTCAGCTCCCCAGCCTGGGCTTGGACCAAACACAGCTCTTCCCTCCTTCAAAGTGCAAGATGAGTAAATGTCACATCGCCAACCCCATCAGTTTCCTCATGTAACCCCGGCTCCAGAGAAAGCCACCAAAGCATCGTTTCCATTGGTTCTAATTCCTGAGTTGTGTGTTTTTTAAAGGGCCAAACACTGGGCACTGGACCTCCAAAGGCATCGTGCTGGCTGCTGAGACTAAGGCTAGGGTCTGGGCCTGCCCGAGCGAAACAGTGACTCAACCCTGTGCTGTTGAGTCAACCCTGCGCTAACACCAGCTTAATAGCACCCCATCATCACACCAAGCCTACGAGACAGGTCCAATCATAAGCCCTTATGGTCAGATCTTTTTTTAAAGGAGGCAGAGGAGCCCTGGCCAGTTTGGCTCAGTGGTTGGAGCGTCGGCCTGTGGACTGAAGGGTCATGGGTTCGATTCCCAGTTAAGGGCATGTACCTCAGTTGCAGGTTCAAACCCTGGCCCTGGCCCTGGCCCAGGTGGGTGCAGGAGGCAATCAGTCGATGTTTCTCTCTCTCCCCCGCCACCTCTCTTTCACTCTCTCTCTAGATATCAATGAGAAAAATATCCTTGGGTGAGGATTAAAAAAAAATAAATAAATGAGGCCTAGAGGAATTAAGTAACAGGCTCCTAATCAGGAAGATTTGCACCTGGCAAAGGTAAGATTCCTCCCCAGTTGTCTGATTCTGCAGACCCCGGGCATAAGCACAAGGCTACATGGCCCCGTCCCTGCGTCTGTTTTCTCAAGCCTCCGCCTAGGTGAGCGGCCTTCTCTCGTTCCCCCCGGCACACGCTTTCTGGAGGGATACCTGCCACTTACGCAATCGCAGCCACCACTTCCTGGTGCTGCAGGAAACAGCGCCATTTACAAAGCCGGAAACTGGGACACCTGCCTGGGGCCACACAGGAAGCTGGTGGGAGAGGTGAGACTCGAGCCTGCGTTTCCGTGGCCCCATTGCCTGCCCTGTCCTCACCGTCCCGTCTACAGTTCACACCAAGCGATGGTTCCAGTACGCTGAGCTCAACCACACCGCCATGGCACCTGCTTCGGTTCTGGCTCCAAAAAAACAGGCCACCCGAAATTCCCTGCCTTAATCTAGTCCCTTTGGACTCAAATGGCTGAGGAAAAGTCATCCATTTCTTATTTGGCAAAGGAAACTATGATGTCTCAGACGCCAGCCCAGTAGATTGGAAAAAGGGATGCAAAGAGGAAGAAAAATCAGTTGTGCCTTTCTTTTTTCCTTTAGTGCTGATTTTGATCTGGAGAGGAAAGGAGAGCTCAGGATCCCCCTGGGAGAAAGCCTGGCGCATGCACTAACGAGGCACATCCAATTAGGACCATCCCAGCAGCATGGCGTGTGATGCACCGGGAATGCTGGCAGCAGCCTGCCTGTCCACTCGTGGGAGTGGCCACAGATTCCCAGTTAAGGGCGTGTACCTCAGTTGCAGGTTTGAACCCCTGATCTTAAATCACCCTAATCTGAATAGCTTGCTGCTTTGTGCCTTAGAATTTCCTTTTGAGCTGCAGTACTTCCTCTTCATCACTTAAAAAAAATGAGGCAGCTCCAGCTTCAGACATCCACAACATATTCTGAAGTTTCAAAAAATGCAACTTGCGAAATGCAGTTTGATATCAACTGCTAAACGTAAGCACAAAACTGTTTTCAGTTCTGTGTGTGCGTGTGTGTAAATGAGTAAAATAGGTCTGGACCTTTTGAATACG
Source organism: Myotis daubentonii (assembly GCF_963259705.1). Lineage (NCBI taxonomy): Eukaryota > Metazoa > Chordata > Mammalia > Chiroptera > Vespertilionidae > Myotis > Myotis daubentonii. The sequence goes on along the minus strand of NC_081858.1, from coordinate 9,272,172 downwards.
TGTTCCCCGAGGAAGGGGCTAGAATTGGGGGAGAAAATGTTTTGCTGGTATGGTTTTAATTTCTTACAATCTCTATGTATGTTTATATTGTTTGCATTTCCTAAAGAAATAAATGTAGTTGTATATACTTTTTTTTTCCCAAGGAAAGGAAAGAAGTAGAGAAAGGCACATCGGGCAGGGGATGCCACACTTACCTTTCCTCTTGGTGCAATGGTATATTTGGCTGTGCTCCTGGGGCAGTGGGTACGGATTGGGTGGGGGCAGAAGGTCCTGGGAGGGTCCTGACACACCATTCTCGCACTGGTACTGGGACCCCAAGTTGGATGAGGTGGAGAGAGCTCGAGGCTCACTGCTGAAAGGGCTGTGGTTGGAGGCCACTTTCTGTCTCACTGTGCTCCTGGGAACCACGGGATATTCTTTACTGAAAGAGAGAAGATGGGAAATAACATCGATCAGTGCTCTGGTACAGATCCCCCCACTGGCTGAACTGGAGCCATTGAATCCACCAGAAAAATCACAGAAACAAAGGGGTCTTTGATGAGCAAAGTGATCCAATTATACTCAAGTACATCATGTGTCTTGGATATACATATTTGGGCACTAACTTTTCATGCCTTATACAGTAGGCAAGTAGGCCTATGAATAGTTCTAATGTATACAGACAGGTAAATGGGTCAGGAATGGTGGCTGGTCACTAGGATAGTCAGGGATGACCCTAAATTAACCTGATCTGAATAGCTTGCTGCTTTGTGCTTTCGAATTTCCTTTTGAGCTGCAGTACTTATCACCACTGACTTAATATTTCACTTCTCCATGCCTTCATTTTCCAATGGATATAATACAGATCCCCAGTTCAGAGGGGTGTGGAGAGAAGAAATGACTTAATACAGCGAGAAACTGAATAATAATGGGCACATATGAGTGCTCAACAAATGACAACCATCATTGTTACTGTCATTGTTAATAGAATTGGTTTCCTTGGCAATATATGCATTTTATTGTATGCATTTAATCATATTATTCTGAGGAGTAATCCACAGTGGTCACCATGGCAGGGAGGGCCATGGCGCTACACAGGTTCAGAATCCCTTCCCCAGAAGAAATATGCATTAGTAAACCCCAAAGTCGTCGTGCTTTTTATCATGACCCCGAGCCAACTCTTCTTTAACAGTGCATTTTTTAAAAATATATTTTATTGATTTTTTACAGAGAGGAAGGGAGAGAGACAGAGAGTTAGAAACATCGATGAGAGAGAAACATCAATCAGCTGCCTCCGGCACATCTCCTACTAGGGATGTGCCCGCAACCCAGGTACATGCCCTTGACCGGAATTGAACCTGGGACCTTTCAGTCCGCAGGCCGATGCTCTATCCACTGAGCCAAACCGGTTTCGGCTACAGTGCATTTTTTAAAATTAAGTTTGTATCCAAATAAGTTTAGCCTCACTCTGAGCAATATCCATGAAATTATGGGCTTGCAATGCTAATTATGTTTCCTGTAATGCTGTTAAAAGAAATCCTTTCCTATTGAAATCGAAGAGTACAGCTGAAATCATCCCACGGAAGAAAACACCACACTAACACATTTTTGAAGGATGCTTCATTAACCCATTTTATCCTCTCCGTGACCGTAGGAAGTGGGTTCTGTTCTTGTCCCCATGTTACAGATTAGGAAACTGAGGCCCGGAGAGAGTAAGCAACTTGCCCATGGTCACAGAGCTATAAAGAGAGCACCCGACACCTAATCCAACAGTCCCCTTAATGATTTCTAGACAATCTCCTAATTACTCCTGTCAATATTTAAAACACAATGTGCTTTTAAGGGGGCAGGGGTGTGGAGTTCACCACTCCCACCCCCAGGGGTGTAACAGCCCCACTCTGGGCCCCTGCCTTTGTTTGTCATGTGAAAGCACGTCAGAGTGGCCAGGCAGGGACATAAAGTGTCTGCCAAGTTTCCATGAGGCTCCAGACACCCTCAGGACACCCAGGGGTCTCCTCGCCCAGTTTTCCTGTGGCATGTGCCATCTCAAAACCAAAGCTGGAGCCATCCTGCGCAGCCACACCACTCAGAATCTCTCCCTGGGGCCCGCAGGCTGAAAGGAATGAAATTAGCTTTATAGTTCTCGCTTTGCGGCTCCAGCTACGTCATGGAAAATGAAGACGAAGAATTGTAATAATAATAAAACATAAAAGCTGTCAGATCTTGCTGGCAATTCCGTTTGGGTCTGCTTAGTAGAAGGGCTGGGCTGTCGGAGCTCCCCGAGAGGAGGGGAATCTCTCTTAGTTTTATATTAATGGAGATGGCTTTTTCTTAGTTAAAGAAACTAACCCCCAAAAATGTTGGCGGAGGGAGTTTACAAGAGAAGGCATCAATGGGCTCCGAGGAATTCTACATTCGGCATTGCCAAATTGCAAAATTACTGTCTGGGAAGGGCAAATCCTGCCTTTGATTACTAACATGCACAGAAATGGGAAAGCCATTTCACCCCAATAACCTCTTGTCCCTCACAGATTCCTTCTCGCCAAGGAGCTTGAGACGTCATCCCCACCATCCATCACTCACATCTCTCGGTGCCTGAAATACAAGGGCTGCAAGCCCATCTAACAGGTGTCCAAACAGAGGCACGGCAAGGTGAAGTGACGTCTCCATCAGCAGGAGCCGATAGAGGCGAAGGGACGAGATGCTACCACCAACAGCGTGCGGGCAATTTCCACTGGGCTCCTCAATGGACCCATCAAAGGAACATGATGAGTACCAACCAGTGAAAATCTCTAAAGTGCCTGTGATGAAGAGAGAAATTACAGTCCTCCACAGCTTGAGAGCATCACTGAAGAATGCAGGGCACAGAGGATTAAAGTGAAAGTTGAAAAGCCTTGTGTTTCTGGAAAGGAGGGCAGCAACAGAGGGCTGGTGTTTCATCGCCATACCATCATCACCACCATCACCATTATCATCACCATCATCACCATCACATCACCATCACCATCACCATCACATCACCATCATCACCATCACCATCACCATCACCACCATCATCACCATCACCACTACCACCATCATCACCATCACCATTATCACCACCACCATCACCATCACCATCACATCACCATCACCATTATCATCACCACCATCACCATTATCATCACTACCATCACCATCACATCACCATCACCATCACATCACCATCACCACTACCACCATCACCACCACCATCACCATCATCACTACTACCACCATCATCATCATTGTCACCATCCTCCTCCTCATCTTCCTCCTCCTCATCCATGTTGTTCTGTGTCTTCTAATATCCCAGCCACTGTACTGGTTGACTTATATACTTTCCCTCATTTGATCCTGGCAAGAACTCCATTTCATCAGCATGATTAGATTTACTTTAGAGCAAGCATGTCAAAGTCATGATCCATGGGCTACATGCGGCCCACAACAAATATTTTTGTGGCCCAACCAATATAACGGTATGTAAGAAACATTTTAATAATTTTGTAACTTAATTTTTACAATATCCTGTTATACATAATTATTAATAACGAACTACAGCATTCACTAATGACTGATTATATAATCGTGTTGCATTCATTTCCCTTACACACCATATGTGCAGGCGCACCATTTCTCTCCACTATTACTAGCAGAGAATATTTTAGCAGCTGATGGCCACGTCATTAGTCTTGGACTGACTTGTTTGGTGTGCACAATAGGAAATATTTAACTTTCGGAGAACAAGAAAAATAGGTTTATCTGCATTATGCTTATTAATTTGTGCAGTTACTCAATGTCTGGTAAGTTAATGTTCAAGAAAAAATTAATTTTTATCAAAATGTTCTATTTTATGTTAACGATGACTCATTTATTTCAGCCCTTTGTATTCAGCATGTCTCTATCGAAATAAACCTATGTTTCTATGAAAATTGAAGCTTTTGCTCTTTTGCGGCCCACATCAACTTAAACCTTGTGTATTTTGTCTGTGTTAGCCTTTGAGTTTGACATGCTTGCTTTAGAGGTAAAGAAATTGAGCTGCAGAGATGTTAAGCAACTTGCCCCAGATCACACAGCTAAGAGGTGAAGCTGCGCTCCAGCCCGGGTCAGCTATTCCAAAGATCTTGCCAACGCACGCTTGGTCATAGGATATTGCTGCCTTCACACCGACTGCGTGGGCAACACGACCGTCCTGTGATAAAAGCTTCCTGGTGATAACATAACAGAGTTGGGTATTGGCTACCCCCGGGCAATACCAAGTTCTGCCGGCCAATCTGCTGATCCTACTGTTTGAGGAACTTAGTTTGCCATCAAATCCCACCGCTCTCGCTGTATCAACAGCTGTGCCTCCATCCTGCCAGCTCGCTCTGCTGAATCTGGGCTCCCCGGACACCCGCCAAGAGTCCTGAGCACCTCGTTTCACTCTGGGTGTCGGAGCCCGCAGACCAGCCTCTCCCGGGCCCTCACATTCTGTTCCACGTGAGTGAGTGCAATGAATGACGCCATTGTTGCCAGGTCTGGGTTGTAAAACGTTACAAGGGAATATTGAGATCCAGGGCCAAGCTGCACCCACAGCGTGCCGCCAGCTAACGAACGCCCCTGAGAACCTTTTTCCACCGCGGCGTCTGAATTGGCCCTTTCACTGGAGCAGGTGGCCGCTGCTGGCGAGCGCGGAGCTGGTGTTGTTGTTGTGCCCTGCACTGCTTACTCAGTGTCTGGCAGCCTTTCTCAAACAAGCAGGGCAGCGGGCAAGGCCAGGGACTGTGGCATTCCTGTTCTGGGGTGGCGGGGCGGGGGGGCGGATTCCTCGGGCCAGCACTGGGTCTGCGATTAAAACTCACGAAGGGCCCGCAAGCCCGCCACAGCTGTTGCGATGATTGACTCTCTACTGTGCTTGGGGAAGTTATTCTGATGTCATGGGTGGACATGCGAGGCATGGGGTGCTTCACCCAGGTGGGACTTTGCTCAGTGCAATAATAATCACCCTCTCCTTACCATCTACATTAGTTCTATTACTTGGTTCACACCACACTAGGTTTGGGATTCAGTCCCCAGTTGGGGTGCGTACCAGAGGCAATGGATCAATGTTTCTCTCTCACATCAATGTTCTCTCTCTCTCTCTCTCTCTCTCTCTCTCTCTCTCTCTCTCTCTCTCTCTCTCTCTCTTTCTCCCCCCTCTCTCTTTTCCTTCCTCTCTCTAAAATAAAACAAAACAAAACATATCCTTAGCCAAGGAAGAAAAATAACGAAAAGATTGGCATACATTTGGGACACACTGCTCACCACCACCACCTTATAAATCACACTGTGTTTTGAAGCAGTTCTTATCTTGCAAGGGCTTCGAATGGTCTATGAACAGCCCCCTCCCCCATTTATCAGATACTTAGGGCTTGTCCGTGTTCTAGGGAGTGGTCCATCCTGGCATCAGCTCTTAGAAGGCGTCTGTAATTCACACAAGAAAAGGTTGTGAGCGACACTACAGGGGTGGCTCTGGGGTCACAGGGCAAGTCCTGAACCAGCTGTGAGGACGAATCATGACATCTCCCTTCGCCTCAGTTTCTCCATGTGCAGATGGGGCAACAAGACCTGTGCCCCATGTCACAGCTGCGAGTCCCCGAAGCAAAAGCTGGCCGTGAAGCCACAGATAGGAAAGGGCGGGTCAATGCAGGCTGAATGCGGGGGGCTCGCAGCAACAGCAGCGGAGCAGTGTTGCCAGGTCCCTTGGGCTGACCTGAAGAGCCAATATTTGAATTCAGTCTCCTTTTAACGAACTGAAGCGTGTCTTTGCCTTAATGGGTTGGTGGGAAGGTGAAGAGACGTGGTCAAAGGCCAAGCCTTGTCCTTCTGGGAGCCGGGAGGCCGGAGAGGCCAAGTCTAGCTGAGCTCAACCAGACAGCTTCCTGGACTCAACAGGACTGTGCCGAGGCTGCCTTCGTTCTGATGGGAATCACGTGGGCCCCCTGGTCATGCAGAAGCCAGTCAAGGACCGCTTGCTGACCTTCAGTGCAAATGGGGCCGTTGCAAAGTTACCCCAAAGCAACAGCCCTGGTAGGAATGCTAGCTGTTCCGTGGGCTGGTCTAAAAGCCTGCCTGTCCTCGGGGGGTGTGGGGAGAACACCTACAGGGGAATGGTCTCTAAGGAAATCATTTCTAACGGAACATTAATTACTGGGAGGGAGTCGTTGAGAAACAGGGCTCAGGGCTTAGAGTGGGGACGGGCCGAGATGGGGAAATCTCTCCAGGGGAGTGGGCTTCAAACCTGACTGCATACTGTAATCTGGGATTCTTCTTAAAATACCAACTCCTGAGCCCACCCCCAGAGACTCTGACCTTTGTCCTTCTGCAGTGCAACCTCGACATCAGGAGTGTGTAAAGCTGCCCAGGAGAAAGCAGCCTTAGGCAAGTGACGCTGAGTCCTACACCATGAAAGGAAACCAGAGCCCTGGTTGCTTCTGCACGGAGGGGAAGGCGGGATTCCCTGGATGGGGCCTGAGGGAAGTTCCGGGGGTGGAGGGGTGTTCTATCTGATGAGGGAGGCTTGGGTTTTACAGGTACAAGTATGTGCACTTGTCGGAACATGAATGGTGCGCGTGAGGTTTGTGCAGTCCACTGTGCGAATTTTACCTGAAGTAAAAAATTGTAAACAACAATAGAATCCTCCCTAGTGAGTGAGGTCCACGCCCAAGTCTATAGGATGGAATGTACACAGGTCCGCACATTGGTTTGAGATGCATCAAAAAATAGTAGGATGGATGAATGGATGATGGATAAATGGATGGACGGATGGATGGATGAGCAGGTATGTTTGGGAAGAGCAGGTGTGTTTGGGCAGGGGGTGGAGAAGGGTGGTAACAGTGTTGCAGATACAGTGGGGCCTTGACTTACGAGTGTCCTGACTAACGAGTTTTTTGAGGTACCAGCTATCTCTCCGCAGATTTTTTGCATTGAGTTGACAGAGTAATTTGAGTTAACGAGCTCCTTAACGAGCTCGGTCTCTGAACGAATTACACTCATAAGTCAAGGCCCCACTGTAAACGGGAAAGGAGAGGAGGACTGTTCTGAGCATCCATATCCTCAACAGGACAACCATGAGCCAACATGGGACCCTGGGGGCGCAGCTACAGCGTTTGGACAGGTTCAAGCCTTGGACTGAGGAGAGGGCACAGTCCTCTCATGGCCACGTGCAAGTCCTAGCTTGGAGGGCAGGGCCCTCCCAGCACAATGATAGCCAACAGCTGTAGTTGTAAGCTTGAACCTATGGTCCGAACACGTGGCCCCACGTGCCTGAGTGATGTGGGCTTGATAGAGTTCAGGTGCATGTAGTTGAGTAGGATTGAAACCCACGAGAATGCTGTAAACATCTTGATCACGCCCTTACTTTGCCTTGTGGCATCTGCTATAAAATAAAGACACGGCCTGTGGGCACCGGTGCTGTCTCTCCATCTGGGAGCAGCGTCCCACCCGGACCCAGCTTTCATTCTCTTGTCTGTCTTAATCCTTCACTGCCCCCTCTCAGGGTCACTGAACCAGGCTGAGCTGGCGTGGCACATAAGGCGCCCTGGGGCTGAGAATGCCATGGCCGTGCCGGCTCACCACAGAACCCCATCGGGACAAACCTCAATTTCACTGCAGAGGTTAGCTCGGCGTCCCAAACACAAGCCCCCTCCAATTTTAGATCAATCCACACTGCCCTTGGGAACCGTGTGGCTCATCGGAAACGCAGCGAGCAGTGAGAGCAGCGCCTCTCCTGAACCTTGACTTGGAAACCAGGCCTCATTAGGGCGTTGGGATTGCCTTTAACCACAAGCATGAGCTACAAGCACGCCGTCTTCCCTTTGAAAAACCGTCCGAGCTGCGGAGCTGGACACGAACTAAGATCAGGAAGGACGGGCTGGAGGCGGTGGGAAGGCTCCCTCGGAAGGACATCACCTTTTAGGGGTCCCATGATGCCAAGGAAATTGTTAGTGAATTTTTCAGAGACTCCCTTGCTTTCATGGCATTTTCAAAGGGGGGTTGAGACCCGATTAAGCCCCACCCTAGAGGTAGAAGATGGAGGAGGGCACGAGCATCTCTGAGGCTGGGAGAAGGGTCCATTTCCAGTGCAGGTGTGTAGAGATGTCCCTGGACCAAACTAGCGGGGACATCGTGGGCTCCAAGCATTCCTGGCTGCTCTCTGGTTGGGGGGCTCAAACTCCAGCCACAGCGGAGCCTCAGGGTCCCCCCACTCTGTAGGCCGCTTCCCCAGCGCACCAGCTGCCCAGGAAAAGACTGAGGACGTACAGGCAACCCCAGCCCTTCCGTGAGGAGCTCTGAAGACACCACCGCTGCAAGTGTGGCACGGCCGCAATCTGCTAGGCCCCCGAAAATGCTCCACAAACACGGTGTGTGGCAGAAGGGCCAGGCAGACTCGGTGCGAGGCAAAGCGAGAAGCACCTGTGGCTTGTTCCCCTTCTGGGTTTGTTCTGAGCGGACGAGGGGCGGAAGGGGGATTGGCTCCACCTAAGGAAGCCAGGTCTCTGCACTGACCAGCCGTGTGACCTGGACAAGCCAGCCGGACTCTGGCTCCACAGGACCGGCCCTCCCTCATGCCTAACCTTTGTTCCGGGCCTGCCAGGGCCGTGTTACAGCACGTGGGCACTCTCTGACTCTCCTTCTGTCTAGAGGAGGGATGGCAATCAGGACACACACGTTACCGCCTGTCACCCATGCAGCAGCCCTGCGGCGGCTCCATCATTATCCCAGTTTTACAGATGAGGACATAGAGGCTCAGGGGAGTCGGGGAGCCTGGAGCTGCTCCATGTGGTAGTCAGGACCCAACTCCAAAACCTGCTTCTCCATCTGTGGACCTGTTCCCCTGCGTGTTGATTCCCCTTTGCAGCCCAGTGCCTGGCATACAGTAGGCACTTAATAATGCGTGTTAGCTGAGTAACAAAGCAATAGCTCAAACACTGAATAAGTGAATGAGTCTCCGGCCTCATTTTTCCTCCTGCAAGAGGGCTTGGAAGGCGGAAGTGATGCTGACTCCTTGGTCCCTTCTGCCTCTGGAACCCCAGTGTCACCCTGTCACAGCGCCTCTCAGGTGGCTTTCAGAGACCTTAGACTCTGCCCCCGACTCCACACCCCAAGGCTTCTTGACCCCGGCCCACTTCTCCTGCTCGAACCAGACAACCCTTCTCCCCAACGGATTCCAATCCCCTTCAACCTACAAGGCCTAGGCCCATCTCTCATAAAGGTGTCTGTCTGTCCGCCCCCACCCCCACCCCACTGGTCCCGGCATCGTGGGCTCCTCAGCAATTCAGAACTTGTCTGAGCACACCTTCGAGTGCAGCAAAGTTGAAAGAAAGCCATGTCCTATGAACACTCAGTCTAGACTAGCGGTTCTCAACCTGTGAGTCGCCACCGCTTTGGCAGTCGAACAACCCTTTCACAGGGGTCGCCTAAGACCATCCTGCATATCAGATATCTACATTACGATTCATAACAGTAGCAACATGACAGTTATGAAGTAGCAACAAAAATAATTCTATGGTTGGGTCACAACATGAGGAACTGTATTTAAAGGGCCAGAAGTTTGAGAACCACTGGTCTAGAGTGGTTCTAGAATGGTCTAGACCAGTGATGGCAAACCTATGACATGTGTCTCAGAGGTGACACGCGAACTCATTTTTTTGGTTGATTTGTCTTTGTTAAATGGCATTTAAATATATAAAATAAATATCAAAAATATAAATCTTTGTTTTACTATGGTTGCAAATATCAAAAATTTTCTATATGTGACACGGCACCAGAGTTAAGTTAGGGTTTTTCAAAATGCTGACACGCCGAGCTCAAAAGGTTCGCCATCACTGGTCTAGACTCTAGTCTAGACCATTTCGAAGAGCAGCGAAGCCCCCACACCTTTCTTAATAGATGTGCATTTCCCAAATTTCCGCCATTTTCATAGCATCTTGACAACGTTCACCCAATCTTGATACCAGCTCTACTGTTTTATAGTTAATATTTTTCTTTAAATAATCAACCTTAAGTTAATTCTTCTCCTTTCCTTCCTGCCTTCCTCTCGTTCTAAGCAATGTCTGTGAGATCAGGCTGATGCTCCTGTCTTCTGGGGACCCTCTCTGATCACCTGCTTTGTCCCCAGGGGAGGGGCACTGCAGTTTGGGGAAATACTGGATTTCAGGATTAGATGCTTTTTAAGCCACAGACTAACCTTTCAAAATAACCTTGGCGCATATTTCAGTCCGCCTGCTAGAGACAGCATTTTTAAATGATTTTACTTTCTTCTTTGTGCTCTCCCATTTTTATAGGAAGCAGTTGCCGCTTCTGTAACTAGAAACTATAAATGAATGTTGGACAATCACTAAGGCACCGTCTGCATTTTTCCAAACACGGAGAGTTAGGTGAAGAGAGATAGTGGGGTGAGTGCCCAGACGTTGGCCAAGCTAATCCAAGAGTGACTTCTGCGGGCTGACTTCAAGTTCACGCTCAGCCCGCCTTCCAATTGTTGGGCTTGGAGGAAATTTCGCCCCTCCTGCTTTTCTCCCCAGCAGCTGTCACGGGGTGTGTGTGGAACAGGAAACAGGATTAGAAGATTAACAGGGAGCCTGCCCGTGCAGCCTGGCTGTTATCGCGGCCGACTCGGGGCAGTCACCTTCCTGGGACACTTGTCACTACCTGTGGCCACGGGGGAGTAGGGACCTCAGCCCAGAATAAACTCTGAACAAGGGGCGAAACTGGGAGCAATGGGGAGTCTCAGACACATTTTACTGAGCCTGGACTAGGCACCCGCCCCTTTAGGCAGTCTCTCATATCCCTCCTACAAGAACCCTAGAAAGTGAGCACTACGTTCATTTACGCCCTCTTCACAGATGAGGGATCTGGGGCTCTGGGAGCGTCGATCGCTTGCCCAGGGTCACATGCAGAGCGAGGATGCACCCAGGTGTGTCTGACTCCAACGCCTTCGGTTAGAGCCACTCTGCTTAGTCCCCTGTCCTTCCCACAGGCCACGTCCAGGGAAAACTGGGCACATGGCCTGTGCCCTCCCCACCTGTCACTGCTGCGTCCTCTTGTTCCCAACACAGCTCCTAACACAGCCACAGAGACCCCCGTGGCTCTCGGGCTGAGAGGTTGGACCCTGCCTGTCGATTACTGAGCACCCTCAATTACCAGCCCCCCCCCCTCCTGGCCCCCATCTGCCCTGCCTACCAGGAAAGTCACCTAACCAAACCCTCCCCAGTCCACAACAGCCAGGGGCTGGTTAGGACAGGCCATTCAGACCAAATAGAGTCAGCTGCCGGAATGTCTAACGGCGTGGCTAGAACTTCAGGGAGAGGCCCCAGGATCACTGACATCTGAGCTCTTAAACTGTACCTCCCACCCGTCTCTCCCTCCACGGCTGCCACCTGTCCAATCAGCTCCCCACGCGCAGGGGCCTGGCCTGACCGGGAAAGCAGTGAGGGGTCCTGGGGGCAGATGGGAGTACACAGTCTGCGGCCCGGGGAAGCTTCCTGGAGGAAGGGACAGCTACAAGGTGACACTAGTGACGGGCAGGGAACGGCCACGTGCAGGAGGAGGGGAAGTCTGAGGCAGACCGGCTGTGTTGTTCGGAGGGACGAACGTCACCAGGAGAAGTGGGTTTGGAACTAGGTTGAAGCAGAGGAGGCACCTGTGAGGGACAAAGCAAGGGGTGCGGCCAGGCCGGGGTGGGTGGGAGGGAGTGGTCATGCGCGGAGGCCTTGGGCAATCAGTGAGGAAGTCTGGGCCTCCCACTGAAAACAATAGGAGGCCTAGATGTTCTCGGTGTGGAGTGGCCTAGTCTGACTTGTGCTTTACAAAGATGTCTTCAGGGCGACCCAGAGAATGTCCGGGAGGCGAACAGGACCGAAGTCGGGTCTAAATAAGTTAGGAGGCTTGCGCAGGCAGGCGCGGTGGTGGTTAGAACAGACGGGCTGGACGGGGAAAGGGAGGTGAATCCTGAGATATGTTAAGAAGGGAGAATCAACACGACCTGGGAACTGGTGAAATTTGAGGGGTTGATTCAAAACATCGTAAATCCATTACCCCATGTGCTCTTGACTTAGTGGGGAGGAGGGAGGGAGTGGGGGCTGGAAAAAACCCTTAGATCTCAGCTGGAACTGGGTGCCCTCCACCTGGTCCCCACGGCACAACCCGGACCCTTACCTGCTGGAGACAAGCCTTTGTCGATGGCTAGTCGGCCTGAAGGACTGGGCTCGGAGTGTGAACGTGGCAGGAATAAAAACTACCTCCGAGCCAAGGGCCACAGAGTCTGCCCCCTCTCAGCCTTATGTGATATTTGTTGTCAACTTTTTTTCTGACCAGAGACTAAATCCAGCTCCAGTTTCAAAATGTAGATGGGCTTAACGCCAAATGTTTAGCTACAAAAGTAGTGTACCCGTGTACACGTGAAGATAATGACATTTTTATGTTTACTGAATACAGTTAATATACAATATCATATTAGTGTCAGGTATACAGAAAGTCAACACTAATGCACCTAACGAAGTGATCACCACACTAAGTCTAATAGCCATCATTGAAGGTTATCACAATGTTATTGACAATATTCCCTGTTGTACATTACATCCCCGTGACTTCTTTCTTTTATAACTGGAAATCTGCACCTTGCATTCCCCTTCACCCTTCTGCCCTTTATTGTTTAAAGTATGCAAATTAGATCTGGGAAGCCTGCTATCTGAGAACAGTTTCCACGGCGTGTATTTCTAAACTCAACGTTAAAACCACCACATAGCTACGCCTTTCTCTCAGGTCTCTTGTCTCCCTTGGAGTGAGCATGTCTGTCCATCTGCTCGACTCCCCCTTTCTGTGTCTCCCAGAAAAGGATAAGGAAAAGCTTCCTACGTGACCTCATTTTATTTTGAAACGTGAAACCCACCACCAGGGGAAGGAAAAAAACACACTTTCTTGGTCACAGGGATCAAGATGTATTTCTAATTCTCTTGCCATATGGTAACTTATTCTGGAAACATATCAAGAGGCAGAGAGAGTGTTTGACGAAATTGGCAATCCCTTCAAATCAGACCAAATTCCCACTATATACATTTGTACAGCCTCATCTATTCATCATATCAGCGACTGCGACCACAGGATATGTAAAAGTATGGAGTGATTTTTATCACCATCTCCCAATCCCCCGGTGCCCTGGACACCACGTGGTGTCGAGTTTGTCTGTATTTCAGCCCCAGGAAATCAAGTCGTTAACTTCCCTTTCATTGACCAAGAGCTGTTGCCAGAAAGAAAATCATTCATCAGCCGTGACTTATGGGGAAAAGAGAGAGAGGACTTCACTAGGAGGAGAGACGGCAAGGGAAGAGGAGCGAATGGTAGCTTTAGCCGCCTGGGCAGATGAAGGATGCCAAGACCCCGGTACATTCCACCCCCACGCTTCCAGGATACACTCTCCAGGTCGCCTGACAGAGGAAACCACATGTGAGGCCAACCAGCAAGTGGGACTCCAGGAGGCTCCTTCGCCTTCTGCTTGCTGGCTATCAGGGCTCCATTTCTCCTTCCCGGGGGGCTGCTGGAGGGAGGCGCCTTGTGGCTGATGGCTCACGGGGGCTGTTGGGGGGCGGGGGTATGTGGAGAGGAGGGAACCCAGGAACTCACGTTCTCACCTTTGCATTCTTGACATTCTGTGCAGTTCCATATCGTCGCTGCCCCGGAAGCCTTTGGCGAAGGGATTGTTCTCGATCTTTAACTGGGTGATCTGAAGAGAGGAGAGAGCGTGATTGCTATGAGACAACCTCGGGACATGAGCTAAGATGGTGCTGCATAAAGGCAGCCCTCTGGCAACCAAATATTCAGGCGGAAGCTTTGAAAAAATATCCTAGATGAGACTGCTTTTAAACAGAGAAAAGAACCGGGATTTGGTTTGCCCATTAATTCAAGTCATACTCAGCATCATTCTGGCCAGTCTGTTGCTGTTGTTGATTTTACTCTTAGCATTTTGTGTTCGAAACACCAACTAGGCCTCCCCGGCATCCACCTCCGCTTTGGAAAGGTGTGCGTGTTGAACCGTGTCACACATCCTGCAGCTGGCAGGCTCCACTCGGGCGGGCTTGCTTCCTGCTTTCCAAGTCCTGCAATGCCTCGTGTCATGTTCATTTCTGTTTCACAGGTAGACTCTGCTAGCTCAGGTGGAAAACGCTGTCTAATTAAATAAGCACCAACGGATAGAATTATAGCATATAGAATGGCTATCGAGCAGTTGCCAGACCCCTTTCATTTTTGAGGTAAGGAAGAAAGAGCCCTCTTCTTGGATACTTTTGTTGCAATGTACGAAGTTTAGTCTTAGAACAGGGCCTTTGGGTCAAGGCCCAGAACTTCCATGTCAACCGTCACACACATTCTATGAGGATGAGTGAACAGTAGCAGGTCCGGATGCGAGGGCGCCTCTACCTGGCATTTGCCGGAAGTATTTCCTGACAGCTGGGTGTGAATTAATTTATATGTATCAAGTCACTCTGTGGACATCGAGGTTCAGTCACTCACGCTTGACCTTCACAGTCACTGTCATCTAAATCACACCTGTACACTGGTCCGTTTAATATTTTCACTTAAAGCTAATCAGTCTTTACTTCAACTTATTTTGTACAAAATATTATATCACTTCTATGTCCAACCAGAATCACTTGCTATTCCACAGAAAGAAAGCAATGCTTTCAGTTCTCTCTACTGGTACCCACAGAAAGCTCTAAACCAGTGGTTCTCCACCTTCCTAATGCCGCGACCCCTTTAATACAGTTCCTCATGTTGTGGTGACCCCCAACCATAAAATTATTTTTGTTGCTACTTCCTGACTGTAATGTTGCTACTGTTATGAATCGTCATGTAAATATCTGATATGCAGGATGTATTTTCGTTGTTACAAATTGAACATAATTAAAGCATAGTGATTAATCAGAAAACAATATGTAATTATATATGTGTTTTCCGATGGTCTTAGGTGACCCCTGCAAAAGGGTCTTTCGACCCCCAAAGGGGTCGCGACCCACAGGTTGAGAACCGCTGCTCTAAACGGAAGGCAGGCTTTCTCTTCGTTACAAGGGAAGATTAGACACCTTTCAATCACAAAAGAGTCCCAACTAAACTAAGACTGTCTTCCTGATGGTTGAATAAAGATAATCGAAAGAGAAAAACTTTCTGTGACTCCATCATATTCATGTAACCCCCAAATCACCTCAATCTACCCCCATAGTATAGTTACAGATGCTCAGAATCTCCGTGTGGGGTGAGAGGTGAAGGCGCCCTCTAATAGTGCATCTGGGGGCAGACAGTCTGGTATGTCCTGTTTTCTACAAGAGGTAGCTTAGTAAGGTCTTCTAACTCCAATGCTCTATAATGAGCATAAACTTACTATGTATGTATACGCATGTGTTCATGATAAAAACATATGTAAATTGAATATTTAAAAACATGCTATATGATTCCAGTCATATGACATTTGGAAAAGACATAACTATGGAAACAGTAAAAAGATGTGTGGCTGCCAGTATTAGAGGGGAGGGAGGGGTGAGTAGGCAGAGCACGGGATGTGTAGGGCAGGGGAACTCTTCCGTATGATACTGTGATTCTGGGCAGTGTCATTAAACGCTTGTCCAAACCCACAGAACGGACAGCACCAAGAGTGAACCCTCAGGTGAACTGGACTTCGGGTGATGATGTGTCAGTGTCAGTTCACTGACTGTAACAAATGTCCCCTCTGGGGGGGATGTTGTAAGTGAGCAGGCTGTACGTGTTGGGGGGGGGGGCAGGAGGAATGCAGCAAACCTGTGTACCTTCACTCAGCTTTCCTGAGAACCTAAAACTGCTCTAAAAAAATTTATTATGAAAGTTTTAATATGTATGAATGCTTATTTATGTGTATACACATCACCTCCTCCCTCATCTTTTAAAAAATTATACCTATTCCTGCAGCTTTCTGATTTTGACTTGACTCTTCAGAGTCTACAAAATCCCTTTTTAAAAAAATGGTCTTTAAGCCCGGCCAGTGTGGCTCAGTGGCTGAGCGTCGACCTATGAACCAGGAGGTCACGGTTCTATTCCCGGTCAAGGGCACATGCCGGGGTTGGGGGCTCGATCCCCAGTAGTGGGTGTATAGGAGGCAGCCAATCAATGATTCTCTCTCTCCCTTCCTCTCTGAAATCAATAAAAACATATTTTTAAAAAACCCAAACAAACAAAAAAAACGGTCTTTAAAATGTGCACTCCTGAATCCAGTTCTGTTTCGAGTCTAAAAGCCTAATGGGGCTTTCTGTCCCACTCAGGTTTTGTCACAATAAAATCCAACCCACTTGACCATAAATTCCTTTTTTAAAGAGGGGGTGGGGAGATTCTCAAAAAGTCAAGTAAAAATCCCATCACTGACGATCTACTTAGAAAATGAGATCTTGCCCCAGTCCTGCGCCCCTCCCCTGCAGTCCCTGAAGCCAGTCCCTGAGCGGACAGAAGACACATGGGCTGTGGCCTCAGGTCTGAACGAATGCCCAGTCCGTGATGTCACTTCTCTACTGGGAGCTCGGGACAAAACTGTCTCCTGAGAGAAGAAGAAAGGGGTGGATTTGGATATTTTATCAGGCAAAGTATTTTGCTCAAACCCATTTCTTGCCGCTCAAACCGTTTACTTCTACCTAATTCTTGCGCTTATCACCACAGCTTCCAAAAATGTGGCTGCATAGGGTAGGCACGATGTGTTCACAGACACTAAGGTGTGTTGACCTTGCGTACATCTTGCTCTGGAGACTGAATACAGGTCCTACAGCACGTAAGAACTACCCCTGAGGAATGTGAGCATCCAGGCTGAGCTCAGGTGAGAATTCCGTCTTATTTCCCATATGTCCACCTTATTTCCTAAGAACAATGTCTTCTTTATGTCGCCCATACAATAACCTGTCCTTGAATTTGCCTTCGAATGTGCTACCTGTCAGCTAGCTCACTCGCGGGCGCACAAACACGGACAGATGCACCGTGATGTCCCAGTTCTACCCAAAGGCTCCCCTGCAACTGACTCCATGCTCCCTCCGCATGAGCATAAACCGGATATCCGGGGGCGGGCTGGGGGGCGGGGGGAAATACAAATATAAATGCCAGCTCCAACCAGTGGGACAGAGGTTGTAAAAATTAATGAGAATAATTGTTGGGAATTCTTGCTTTTGAAAAAAAAAAAGAAAAAACCCTCACGAGGGCCAAAAATCTTAATTATGTCTCTCTATTAGGGGTTCATTTCCTGGTCCCAACCAGAAAGCTCATACCTCATAAATACAGGCTCCTTGCACAATGATTTAAGCAGGAGGAAAATGCCTTTTAATGGCAAAGTAAGTTAATATCGGGGGACAGACGTGCTCGCATACACAGCCATTGTTGCAACAGCAGGGAAATGAAATGCCCACGTGACCTTTTTTTAACACCTAAATATTTCTAGGGATTGCTCCGGGAGCTGCTGACAACTCCAGCAAAAACCTTACAAAAACGTGTTTCACGGAGCGAACGTCGCTGGGGAAGATTCGAGTTTTTTAAATATCTTTTTCAAGCTGTCAACCATCTGGGGAAATAACTCCCAAATCCAGCTCGGATCGCAGCTGGGCTGAGGAAATACGTCGTGTCATTAGCAGCCCGTGGGCACCCGGGGCGTGACTGCCGCCTGAGAAATGAGTCCTGTCACATACCTGCCTCCACCTGGTACCTGGGCCCACGCAGACACCCTTGAGCCCTTTTGGCCAAAAATAAATAAATAAATAAACAATCGGAGGCTCCTGTTTTCCCAAATTGCCCTGGGAAATTAACCACCCCATTGCTTTTCTCTCCCTGCTCACTTACCCAAAGCATCATGCCGGGCAGACAGTCCTGGAATTGATGATGCAATCGGTGAACGAACGAAGCCCCAAAAACTAACCTTTTGTGGTTTTGCAACCACAGTAATAAGAACTCAGTGAAAATCTCAGTCGTTCAGATTCTAAGAGAGTCGGGGTAGGAAAGAGTTTTCCAGAGCCGGCCTTTTGGATGGAGCGAGCTGCCCTCTGAATAAATCCATCAGCGACGGAGCCAGTCAATGGGATTGTCACTAACACTCCTGTGCCAGCGTCTGCGCCACACCCTTCCCTGGATTCTCACGGAATCCTCACAACGAGATCAACCAGTAAACCTTCTCCTGTCCCCATTCTACAGGCGGGGGAGCTGAGTTCAGCAACGTGCTCCGTTAAATGACTCTGAACCCAGGCCGTCTGCCCCCGGAGTCCCACCTGAACCCGATGCAGCGGTGAAGCTCAGGCGGCTTCTACCCACGAAGTCAGGGCCTCCACACGAGGCCCAGGCGGGACAATAAAGCCACAGACAGAGTCCGCAGATCACCCTCAGCCTGGCCCGCCGACGGAAATCCCACGTCACCCATCCATGCGGGCACGTCTGCAGCGGCCCTGGACTTGAACTGGAAAACTGAACTGCTTTGCACTTCCTCCCGACAAAGAACATAGGGGCCTTGCGTGCCCCCGACTGAAGTGGGGGAGACTCTGCCGGGCTGGCTGAAAAGACCTAAATAAATGTCCAGCTCAACGGGGTGCCCTGGACCAACCAATAAAGAAAACAGGCGGTTCCTCTGTGTGGTCACCAATTCCGAAATACCCACACGCGTGTCTGGAGATGCACGTGTGTAGATCCGTGAGCATTTACACACACCGTCTCCTAGACGCGGCTCGAAACTCACACGCACACCCCCACTGGACAAGCTCCTTCATGCAGGCAGATCAATAAATATATTCGTTGGAGAAGATTTTTTTTTTTAAGTAGAAATACTACAGGGCACACAGATACCAAATCATAGCGTCATACATCTGAAATTTATATGTTAGTAACCAGTGTTACCCAATTTAATTTTCAAAGATGAGAAAAAATAGAAAATGGGGGGGGTGGGTATAGTCACAAGTGGTTACGGCGCTAGTTTCCTGGGTATATGCATGTGTCAAACTAATCAAATGTGCACTTGCAATATTCCAGTTTATTGTGTGACCATCATGCCTCAGTAAAACTGCAAACAGAGAAACTTCCCCTGGATGCACCTTTGTGGTGGTGACTACAGAGCTGAGGTGTCTCCCCCAACGGGTCTGGCCATCCCCGTGTCTCTAGCCGGTCACTGTCCTGGGTCCACCACTTCCTTCCTTTCTGTGTGAGGCTGGGCTTTCTTGGGGGAGGGGGAGGGGGGATATTCGATATATTTTTGGACCCTTTGGCGGCCCAGCAGCCTTTGAGAATATATATATGTGGCAGGGAGCACCCTGGCTGCTGCTGTTTCCACGCCTCTCCCTGTGCCTGTCACCACAAGCTAAAGGGGTTTGCAGCAGCGACCGGGAGACAGGTTCCCAGCGGCCAGACTCCAATTCGCCCGAAATAGTTGTGCAGCTTTCAGGGTTTTTAGTCTTAACGTTCTGGCTCTTGTCAGTTCAACCGATGGGAGAACTCAGCCAAATCCTCTTTCCCTTTAAAAAGTCATTGCATTTTGGGGGCGAGCGAGGTTTCTTCGGGAGGGAAGCTCTCTCCAGGCCTGGGTTCCCACACAGGCCTTGTGGCCTGGAGGGGCTCATCCATCACAGCCGGCCTGTCGCCGACACTCTGAATGTGGAGCTGACCCACAGCATTCTCTAACTACCTGGCTTCCGGGGCTCCCCTGACACCCAGTACAGCAATGACCTCCACGGGGGGCCTGGGAGCTGCAGGGTGCACTCGCCCTGCTGGCCTCCCTGGCCTGGCCCCACAGCCCCTGTAACTTCCTTACCTCATAGATGGGGATAGGACCCGTGGAGGGGGCGGGGCGTCCCATTCCCAGGTCCCTCTCCTTAAGTTGTCCACGTGCCCCACCCTCCCTGATCCCATATGGAACCTTCTACTTTCCCCACAGCAGCCCTCTAACCCCAAATCACTGCTTAATACTCTTAACAGTCCACACCGCACAGCGGCTGAGGCCCCTCCCAGCACCCACGTCTTGCCTTGTCAGGTTCCAGATCTTTCCATAACAAGCCTTAGGAATCATTCAATACCCCCCCCCCAACACAATGAATCGCCCCCTTGAGTTTCTAAAGAACAGACATGAACCATGACAAGTCAAGACAGCCCTGACTCCTGGGCAAGAAGAGATGATGCTCCCCCGACCTGTGGTTATGGGGCGCCCTGTTCCAAGGTCACTGCCAAGCTTTGAAATGCCCACATCAGACGCTGGATTTTGAACAGCACAGCGTGGGGTCTGGCACCATCCCACCTCTGCCCCAAGCTACAGCCACCTTCTCCCAAACAACGCACTGACCATTGCCCATTGCCCGCGAGCCCAGCGTGACCGCCTCACCAAGCTGTGGTTTTGCAGGATCCTAGCTAAGTCCTGGGAGTGTGGTCCAGGCTGCTGGTGGCCGAGCTTGCTCAGTTTGTGTTTTTGTTTTTGTTTTTGTAACAATGCAAACCTTGCTTTAGCATGTGGTGGGGGGGGGGGAGGGGAGATCTGAAATCGCTGAAACCAATTAGAGAAGCATCTGGAAAATCCAAGCCCAAGGTTTCCGGCAACCTTGCCACCTGCCCGGATTGGAGTTGAAATGCATCCAAAAGGCAGAGGGAGGGAGGGGAGCAGGAGATTGGTCTCCACAGAAACGTGGCCCCGGGAAGGGCGGCCCGGCCCCACCCAAGAGCATCGGCCATGGGTGAAGTGGCCTTTCTTCTCACTGAGAATGTCTGGGGTGTAGTGGGTACCTCCTCGTTGTAGCTGAGTGCGATAAGTTTGTTTCTAACTGGTGTGTGTGTGTGTGTGTGTGTGTGTGTGTGTGAGAGAGAGAGAGAGAGAGAGAGAGAGAGAGAGAGAGAGAGAGAGAGAGAGAGGAGTCTGCCAAACCCATGGATATAGTACAAAAAAGCTACAATCCTCAGGCCATAGCTCTGCCCCAGGCCCAACCCCTGGAGTAGACGCTGGTGCCTGCCGTGCTGAGCTGCCCAGAGCCTGCAGCTCCAGCCCGAGACCCCTGCAGAGTCAGGGACCAGCCGGCAGCCCCCCCCCCCCAAGGGTTCCCGGGCCCTGGACTTACCTTGTGATTCTGGTAGGAAGTCACCGCGATAAACGCCGTCTCAGGAAAGACGTGGGTGCAGAAAGCAGTATTTTTTGAGCCAAATCCATTATTTTCGTCGGCTTTCACGATGTGTAATCTGGGCTGGTATTTGTGCATGGAATTTAGAATAATCTAAAAATAATAAAGAAAATGAGACCGTAAGAAAAATGAAAACCCCTTTGTTTCCAGATAAAACCCCGCACTCTACCCCCAAAATGAGCCTCCTCATATAGGCGCTCGAAAAATAGTCCGATTTTTCCCCTCCTGTTTTGAAAAGGGTCCAGTGATTTCATTAAAAAGAAACATTTCAAAAATGACAATTTCCAACCGAAAAAGCCAGGGTAATATTCCAGGAATCTACCCAAAGCACACAGGGCAGTAAATCAGAATTCTTAATAAAGTTTGCTTAATAAATTAACTCCCTACGTAGGGCACTTTCGCCCCAACGGGAGCGAAGCGAAGCAAGTCGGGAGCAAGGAACTGCGCCCCCCCCCCCCCCCAAAGCCTGGTGACAACTTTTGGAATTAAAGAGAAGAAACAAAAAATCAAACATACAAATAACTCTGCCCCCCCCCCCCGCCCAAATAACAACAACTCTAAGAGACGCAAAAGAGAGACAAGAAGTGTTTGCAGAACTGGGATACGAATCATGGGCTTGGCTCTTTGGAGAACGGACAACGTGTGAGTCAATGAAAAAAGAAGAGGATGGGGTGGGGGGACCCTAAGGACGGCGAGATAGGGGAGCCCCTCCCCCCGCACCAACAAACAAGGCCGCCCCGTGGTTCTCCTTCTCCAGCTTTATCAGCATTTCAGGATCCACAGCCGGAATCACCTCCAGACCTGGCCCCAGACGGAGCTGTGGCCTCGGCTTCCTCGGCCTATTCTGTCTCCGTCCTTTCTGCTCCGCGTTTGGGGTGCTCCCAGGACGAGCGGGGTCTGCGGATGTGGCTGCGCTGCTATTCCCACCGCTGGGAGGGGGCAGCCGGCACGACCACTCACCGAGAGGGGCCGCCTTCTAAGGCACCAGTTTGCGGGCTCCCAGAGGCCGTGAACGCTGATGCTTTTGAAAAGCGTTCTCACCTGCACCCAGCGAGAGGCCGCGCGCCGCGGGCTGAGAATCCAGCCTGCAGGCCGGAGCGGCGCGGGTGTCTGGGGGTCTGATTATTGGCACTGATGGCCCTGGGGCAGGGCTCTGGGGCCATCGCTAGAGACCGGCCTGGAGGAGGGGGAGGGCCCCTGCGGCTCCCGGATCCCGGCCGCGCAGCTCTAATCTCGGGCCTCCGCAGCCCGGCCTCCTGCCTGGCCGATAGCGACGCCGGCCCGGGCGGCCTGGCGACAGAGAGACGCAGCGGGGCCTCGCGCAGCCCCGGCGGCGCGGCCATCGGCGCGGCTTAGCCAAATTGCTTTGACGGCCGGGGACGGCGGAGACATCAGCGCGAGGGCGATCTGATGGCCCCTAATTTCATCAGGGCGCTCGGCTCGAGCCGGAGTTCGCGGTGGGAGTGCGCAGCAGCGCGGAGTCCGGAGCAGCTCGGAGCGCGCTCTCCCTTCCCCCGCTCCTAGGAGGGCCCTGAGACTCCCACGATGCCCAGAGCTGGGGGGAGGGGCCCTGAGCCTTCCCCAGGGGTCCCCCACCCCCACCCCAGCGCGACCCCGAAGGCGCGTCAGAGCCGCAGAGGGAAGGCTAGGAGCCCAACTGGGGCCGCAGGACAGTCCCGCTTCCTGCCACCAGGATCCCACGCAGGTCCCCACACTAGGGCCCCAGCTCCAGAGGGACGCAAGGTGCGTGCGGGACCTTCACAAAATAGCCCGCCTCTCCCCAGCGCTGCCCCGCAATGAATGGCTCAGCACCCGCAGGTACTGCCCACCAAGCTCCAGATCGGCCCTGCTCTCCCGGGCAGCAGCGCGCGCGCCAGAGGCTAGAGACAAAGCCCCTCTGCACCCTTCCGAGCGCTCCCGACCACGCGGAGAGGGCCCGGCCTCCCTGGTCCCTGCCCCAGTGGCCCGCAGTTCAAGCTGCCACCAGCCACGCAGAGAGCGGCTCTGAGCGCGTCCATGAAGGGCCTGCTGTCCCCTTCCCACCTGCGCCCACGGGAGAGGTCTCCTTTGTACCTTCACCAGCTGCCCTCCCGCCAGCTCAAATCCGTTCCCACCCAGTCCCCTCACGTCCCCAAATCGGGGACCACATTTCTGTCTGCTGTGTCTAAAGAAACCTAGCAGGACAGGGAGCCCTTTGGGGACTGGAGACCCAGCCTCACATCCTGTCCCCAAATCCCAGCTGGAGGACCTTGGCAAGTCCCCTCCCCTCCCTGGACTCCCAGTCACAGAGGCTGCGTGGACTTCTGTCCTCGGCCCCTCCCTAGGCTGCTATGAGGATTAAATGCTCCAAGACCAAGGAGCCCACGTGTATGGCGGCATCACCAATCTGAGGGTTGCAAACACTGAATTCACAGGCCACTTTCTGTCCTGGTGATGAATTCTTTCCAACAACGCGCGTTTTAGGGGCGTTTTTCTAAAAATCAGTGTTTTGTTCTCCATTTGTTTTTCTTTGGGGAAGACAGGGCGGTGCCCTCTGGGACATTTGCTCAAAATGCACATCTCCTGGAGGGTGGGGTCTGCACGCTCAATATCCCGTATGCAATGCCAGGGGCTCGCCAGTCCCCTCTCTCTCGGGGCCCATGGGACTCCAGGTTTAGGACGGGCCCAGGTTTGCCCGCTGTGGGCCTTGTGGGGAGGAGGAAAGCTGGAAGTTGGGGAAAAACAGGCCTGCCAGAAGGCATCGCCCTAACAGGAGCAGGGGCGGTAGCATCTGCGTGCTGGGTGGGTCTGCCCGCTGTGAGAGAGGGGGCAGGTGGTCTGGCACCCTCTGGGCTGGAACACCCCAACACTAAGGCAGGGTTTGGGAGGGGGTGGGGGAGGAGTGTGGCTCCCACCGCGGTCTGGCCTCTGAGCTGGGTGCCCACTGGGTGAGTGTGATCATGGTTTGTTTTTTCCTGTGGGACTGAAACCCCCACCCCCACCCCTAGTCACAGACGGGACTGGGCACAGGCCCGGTTCCCAGCCCCGGCGTCCAGGCCTCCAGGCCGGGAATGTGCAGCTTCAGTCACAGCAAGATCCCCGCTCCTCAGCAAAGGCCGGGGCTGGTGGCAGGGACACCGTGTGAGCCCCGGGCCAGGAGAACCAGGCCCCACCTCCATCCACCCGGGAAAAACGGACCAAAGCATGGGATGGAGGACCACAGGGAGGACTGCAGAGGGCAAACCGTGGGCGGGGGGAGAGCGGTGGGCGCGGAAAGGGGTGCGAGAACTAGAAGGCAAGAGAAAGGAGAGACAGGAAGAAGAGAAAGGAAGATCAGATCCAGAAAGGGGGGAGGGGGGCAGAGACCAAGGGGTGAAATAAACGAAGCTGCGAAAGGAGATGGGTGGGTTCTAGAAGCCAAGGAAAGGGGGGGGGGGAGTGCGATGGACCTGAATGTGCTGGGCTGGGCTGCACCCGGTACTTACATGCCCAAACGGGTCCAGGTGGTTGTTGGTGAGCTTGAGTTTCTGGAAGGAGACGAGCTGCCGCATCCAATGCGCCCCGGTGGCCGGCGAGTCCGGGTGCACGTACAGGCGGCCTGGCATGGCGGGCTCCGCTTTGCCAGTCACCGACCTAAACCAAGGAACCAGCTTCAGCGCACGTGGTGCAGGCGGTTCACGCGCCAGGCCCGGGCTGCTGAGCGTGAGAATGGCCTGACCCTCAGGTCTCCCTGGCCGGGCGCTGCCCTCCAGACAAGCTGCCCTCCCTGGCTCTTTTTCCTCCACCGAATCCTGCCGCCCCCAGCACTGGGGTGCGCGGGCCTAGGAGCCGCAGCCTCTCACTGCCCACCAACCATCGCGGGTTCTGGGAGCCTGGGCGGGCGAAAAAGTCTTGGAAAACTCCTGAGGGCTTTCAAAGGGGGCTTCCTCTTCAGGCCTCTGCACTCTTGGCAGCTGCGGAGAGATCTACCCACGGAATGGGCCTCGCTCTCCGCTCTTGCCTGTTTTACTCAAATACCATGGGCCGATTTTGCAATTTCATAAAAAGGCATGTTCAAAGCGGGTAACTCATAAAAAGTAACTGTAAATGGTTTTATGCCCCCAAATACCTCCAGCGCTTGGTAACAATGCCCTTTTGAAAAATCGACAACCCGCGGGTGCAGCGGTACACACAGGCCCGTCACCTCCTCTGAGCCTCAGTTTTCTCATCTCTGAAACGGGGGCTAATCGCTGCTCTTTGGCCCTTGGGAATGAGGTCAAGGAAAGGCAATGGGAAGGCAGCAAAAGCCTCTGTGCAAGGTAGGACCTCAGACAAGGCGGCTGGGTCCGTGGGGGCAGCGCCCTCCCCACCTGCCACTCTGGTGCCTACCATTTATTATCTGCAAACTTGTATCTGTGGTCGTCGGCAGGGACGATGTCCATGAGGAGAATGTACTTCGTTTTGGGATTAAGGCCAGTCACCTTCACTTTGTAACTGGGAAACATCCGCCTGGCAGGGGAAGGAGGAAGAATCCCGGAAGAGAGTGAGGGGGGGAGGGAGAGAGAATGCATATGAATTAAAGCTAAGAAGAAGAGTATGTCCACAAATTTCGATGGACGACCCCCTTAGAAACGTGAAAGACAAGAGTGGCCCCGGCTCCGCTCTGGAGATCCACCCCGGGTTTCCCTTGCAGTTACGGGGAGGAGAGAGGCTAAGAAAGCGGCTGGCTGGCCACTAAGTCCAGGCAGAAAATAGAAAGCAGGAGGCAGGGCTCCTGGAGAGCGGGGTTTGAAGGCGGCCTGCGTGGGACCCCCATTTCCACGCCTGCTTCAGGCTCTTTCCAGAGCCAGACACCTATTTTTTAAATTGGGGGCAGGAGAAGGCTTCTTAGGTAAAAACTGGCCTCCCCCTCCACCCAGCCAGGTGCTTTGGCCCATCAGGGCAGCGCCCCATGTCACCCATGTCACGTGGGCACCCTGGTGCGTGTGCCCTAGGGACTGAGCACAGGTGGGTGCCCACACAGGCCCTGTCCCGGCTTCAGTCCTCTGCCCCCAGAGAGTAGCTCGGTTGGGGACCTCTAACAAGCCTCGCAGAAACGCATTCCTAAGCACCCCACAACCCCTCCCGGGCACTCTTCCTTGGAGAGTCTAAACTCCTGGGCCCTCGGCAAAGAAATTAAAAATCCACCGAGATTTGGTTTCAGAAAGAGGACCGGGTGGTTGTGTCCCAGAGCGGCGGGCGCTGCACCCTCTTCCCCAATTCCCGGCCACCTCGGGGAGAGTGCGCCCTGAAAAGTAAGCATTTTAAAGGCTCTCGGGGTGAAGGCTCAGTCGCCGGATCCCAGGCCGCTCAGGGCTGGCGGGCAGGGGAGCCGTGGAGGGGAAGCCTGGGTGTTTATCTGGCCGAGTGAGTGCGCTCAGAGGCGGAGGGCGCGAGGCCCGCAGGCCTTTTATAGTGAAATCCTCCGGGCTCCGGCCGTGGCTCTCCTGGCCGGGCGGAATGGGAAGAAAACCTCAGTTCTTTGGTATAAACAGAACGCGCCTCCTCGTTCACCCAGGCCGAGCGGGGGAGCAGACATTGTTTAATTTCAAATAATAATAAATGTCACTGTTGTCAGTTTATTGCGGGAGGCTTCGGGCTGCAGAGCCGGGGGCGTCTGGCGGGGCGGCTCCACCCTCCCCCTTCACACACTGGGCGGCTCGGGCCTACCGGCCTCCCCGGCTTCACACGCCGCCGGTTCTGGGGCAGCGCGGGCCTTTCTGCCCTTGGGGACCCGGAGGGCCAGTCCGGGACGGGGAGCGATGCGACCAAGCCGTCCCCAGGCCTGGGCACCCTCGCGGCGCTCTCAAGCACGGAATAGGACCCTGCACGACTCTCCCACCCCCTCCCCCGGAGGCTAGCATTCCCAGCTAAACCTCCGCGAGCTTTAAAAGGGAACTGCAGGGCGAGTCTCGGGCGGGCGGGCGAAACTGCCATGTTTATCGGTGTCTGTATATAGAGCCCGGCCGAGCCCCGGTTCAGTTTCAAAGGCTTCGCCTGCGTTCTATAAACAATGAAAGAGGCAGCGAATACACCCAGCGATTCAGACTCGGCCACGGGGGACTCTGGAACCTCTCCAAGGTCAGGGCCGGTGGGAAGGAGGGTGGAGGCGAGGGAGCCAGTCTGAAACCCAGTTTCCTCTCCGAGTCCTCCCTGCACCTCTGTTTTCCAGTCCTCACTCCCCTCGCCTCTCCTCCTCTCGTTACTATTGCATCCACAGAGCACAGCCTCCCGCGCCTCGGTTCTCCTTACATAAGAGGGGGAGGAAATGCCGGGCTGCAAGAAATACCTGTTTCCGCAGCTGGCCCTTCCGGGTATTCCCCGCTGACTGACGGAGGCCCTGGGGGCGTTCTCCAGTCCTCTCTGTTGCTGTCTCTCCCCCTCTCCCCCAGCCATCTTCCCTTCGTCTCTCCCACACTCTCCCAGCTTCCCCGCTGCCCTTCGCAGAGGCGACCGCTCACCTGCCGGCCTTGGTTATGATCATCTCCGTGCCCACTTCGTGGAATTTCAGCCACAGCTCTCTTTCGTGGAGAAACACCTTGATCCCTTCCATGCCCTGGAGGAAGGAGAGAAAAGTCACATGGGCAAGCCCGGGATGGCGGGCCTTCGCTCCCCAAACTGGCCCAAACACGGACACTTCTCCTCCTTCAGCTCAGAGGCTGAGACCTGTCCCCCGCTCACTGCAGTCCCTGGGCTGGAGCACCAGGCAGCCCCGGCCCAGGAACCCCCATAGGTGCTCCATGGGGGGGTCCTTCTAATGTCACCTACACCAGCCTAGAGGGGACACCCAGCCCTGGGGTGCTCCAGAATGTCCCATGGGGGACGGGCTGAGGATGCAACTAAAGAAACCACTCCGTCTCAAAACACCACTCAGGCTGTCCTCACGGAGGCTCAGAAGCCCACGGGCCAGCCTACAAGCACGCGAACACGGTAGGTGCGTGTGTATTCTCACCACGCAGCGCCGATACAGACACGGGTGCGACTCTAAATTTTAAAACATTTACAGATTGTAACAGGTACCCGCAGTCCAAAACAAAGATGCCTTCTCCAATGTCTATAGTAACAGACCTTCTAGGCTCTCCGCACGCCCAGCTTCCTTCCCGCAAGCTGTTTTCATTATGAGCACAGCGTAAGCCACTTAACATTTCCGCTTTCAACTAGGAGTTACTTCACAAAAGCGACGCAAAAAAATTATATACAAAGTCTTCGTTTTGCAATAATCCATAAGTAAGTGAATTTGCTTTTCTGTAAAAAGGGGGGATCTAGGTTTCTGAAACTGCGTGCCCATTCTCGCTGCTTCTCTACAAACAGACATATTTTCCCTGAGACCCGTGAAGGGCAAAGCACAGAGGCGATGAGCTGGTCAGGAAGGACGTCAACATCCCCAAGAAGGGCTTTAGCTCCCTCCAATACCTTTTCTGGTGAAGCCACCCGGCTTCACGCCCCCTGACAGCTTGTTTAAAATCATGGAGGTCTACCTGGGCCCCGGCCGGGCGGCTTCCAGCCCCGAGAGTCCGTGGCTCCCTGCGCCCTCCTGCCCTCCCGGCACAGCCCTGTGCAGCCAGCCAGCCAGGCCCGGGGCGCAAGACAAATGGTGCGCCCCTGGGCTCTGGGCAGCTCAGGGCGGCGGCGCGAGGAGGCGGGCGGAGGCGAAGGCTAAGGAAGATCTGAGGAGGGGTCAAGCCATCGCTCATGCTGGCCTGAAGCAGCCGCTGACCTGGCCCTTAATGAGGCGCTCAGGGCCCAGCCTATACCTAGTGCATCAGGCAGAGGATCTGCGTTCTTGTTAGTTGGCCCCAAATAGCTGGATAATCAAGGCTTCTCTACCAACTCAGTGTATTTAAAAACCCTCCTGCCACAAAGATAATCCTCAGAATAGCATGGATTGGAATAGACTAATATCAGGGCTGCCGGGCAGAGGACGGTGTGACTGAGTGGGGATAGAAAGGAAAGAGCACAGTTAGGGGCAGGGGGCGACCCACCCCTGCTCCCCTCCAAACGGGGCTTTGGTTCCTGTGGAAGGCCCCTAAGCTGGGTCTCCTTACCTGCTGGGTGAAGGCGGCCTGTGGGGACGATGGGGACTTGCTGGGGGCCCCTAGCGTGCTCTCTGGCTTTGAGTCACAGGGGAGATCCTTTGAGTCCGGTTCCAGGGGTGTGTGCGCCAGGCCAAAGCCCTCATCTGCGTCGGCCATGGTGTGCCCGGGGCCCTGTGACCGCGCGGGGTCCAGCGCTGTGGACAGGAAGCAGAGACAGAGAAAGAGAAAGGGAGAGAGAAAAAGAGAAGGTTGGGAGTGCAGTACAAGTGACAAGGGGCAGCTGGGGCCCCACTTTCCAGCTACCAGCACCTCCGTTCCCAGCGGAAGGGGGCTGCAAAGGTCCCCTTATTCGTATTGTTGCTATTACTTTATGATCACGCACAACCTCTTGCGAAAGGCCCGCGTCAGACCTGGAGGAGGCAAGCCCGCATCTGCCCTGCGCAGGCCCCCCTGGATAAGCCAGCTGCCCGTCAAATTTGTCTGGACTTCTGGAAGAGCCAATAAAGATAAGGCCTGGGTATTTTTGGAAGCCATTGGGTAGGAACCAGAAACAAAACAAAAACCTAGTGTCCTTTGGAGAATTTTTTTTTCTCTCCGTCGAATTACAGGAGGTCATCAGAGCTGTGTTTCTGAAAACCCGCAGGTTCCGCAGGCAGCACGGCTGAGCAACCCGCCTCTTGCAAAACCAGCCACTTCGGAGGGGAAAGATTTGCAGAGAGAGCATTCGCGTTCATCTTTTATCTGGTTCAGGCCTTAAAATTAAAGGTCCTTTAAGCAGTCAGAGTCCTCCCGTCTTCCTCCACCTTCAGTACCCTTAAGAACAAAAAGCCAGCCGGGCAGGGAAGCACCGCCACCGTTCCGAGGGAGCCGCGCTCCCGGGTGCGGGCGGCCCGCGCTCTGCCGCCGCCCGGGGCGCGAGTTCGCCGGCTTCCTCCGCCCTCCAGCCCGGGGTCGGGCATTTTGTGGGGCGGCCAGGCCGAAGGGAGCTCCTCCGAGCTTCAGCCGGGCCTGGTCTCGGGAAGCGCAGGCCCAAGCTCGGCCCTGGCGAGGACACAACGGCCCCGGGCTTCGGGCGTGGACTCGGGCCGCCTCGGCCCCACGCAACGCGCAGAGGGGCCGGGGTTTGCAGGCACCGGAGGCTGGAACGCACAGAACAGCAGCTGCAGCGCTGTTGCAGCCGCGGGGAGCCAGCCTCCTGCTCCCAGCGCCTTCCGAGCTCCCAAGTAGGAATTTCCTCCCTCGAAACCCGGGAAGACTGAAGGCGGCGCAAGGCATGGCCCCTCCGCTCGCAGCAGCCTCTCGAACCAAAAGCCGAATCCCATCCCAGTCCGCAGCGACCGGAGACCCAGCTGCCCAGGCCCCACTCCCCA
This sequence comes from Myotis daubentonii, assembly GCF_963259705.1. Taxonomy (NCBI): domain Eukaryota; kingdom Metazoa; phylum Chordata; class Mammalia; order Chiroptera; family Vespertilionidae; genus Myotis; species Myotis daubentonii. Next base: position 9,241,626 of record NC_081858.1, on the reverse strand, counting down.
GAGCTTCCCTCGCCGCGCCCTGGGGTCTTCGGGAGGCAGCGAGGGGAGCCCCGCCATCCGCTCCCAACAAAAGATAGCGGGGCTGGCGTCACCCACGTGCACTCCCGGCACCACCGGCCGCGGGGACAATCCCACCCCCGCGCCCTTGCCGGTATCCGGGAGCTCCGGGCTGGCGGAGGCGAACAAGATACGGTTTGACAGAACCAGGCCGCGCGTCCTGGAAACCACCCCGCTCCCCCGGCCGCCGCCGCCGGTCCCGGGAAATCTGCGAGACGGACTCCGCGGAGCCCAGTGCGGGGCGGCAGTACTGCCTGGCGCGCCTCCCTGGGCCCACTCGCCGGGGGCTCCCTCCCGGGCCAGCCGCCGGCCAGGTTACCTCACTCGGTGAAGCCGGTGCATTCACCACCTCCCTGGTGCTCCTAGCAGGGCAGCCGGCCGCGCAGAGGCGGGGGCGCCGGCATGGTGGCTCCGGGTTTACGCGGGGGGCTGCGTGCGGACCAGAGGCTGTGCTGCCTGCGAAGGGGCACCCAGCGCTGCAGCCCCGGCAGCCGGGCCCACGGCCAGCACACACCTCCGCTCTGCGCCGCTCTCTCCCTAAAGACTTCCAAGCTGTCAGGCGCCAGAAGGGCTCCAAACAACGCAAAACAGCAGGGGGGTGGGGGGTCTCAATAGGATAAGCCCAGTGGCCTGCTCCTCCCGGGAGGGAAAGTGGGGAGACCCGAGGAAGCCGTGGGAATGGTCCAAGTCCTCTCTGAGCGCCGCTTTCAGGGTTAAAGTTCCGGAATCCGAGGTAAGATATTTCTCTCTCTCTCTCTCTCTCTCTCTCTCTCTCTCTCTCTCTCTCTCTCTCTCTCAGAAATACAAGCCGACTCAGCTGAGCTCAGTGACGTTGGGCTGCCTTGATGCTTACAAAGTACTGGAATTGCCTATCCAACTAGCTCCTCTCTCTCCCTCTCTCTCTCCCCCTCTGCCTCCCTCCTTCCTCCCTCCCTATCCCTTCCCACTCCCTCCCCCAACCACATTTTCCATTAGATTTCCCGAACACTCACATCACAACAGGACTCTCAAACCCAGACCTGGAGATCACCCCCTCCTCTCCACCCCCTTCCCAGCGTCCATCCATCTCTGCTGCTCTGAGTGCGGCTCGGTGGCTGCAAAAATTCCTGCACAAATCATCGCAAACCAGCCGGCTTCTGCCCGGGAAGTCATCTCCGTGCCGCGGGGCCGGGCCGTGCAGAGAGCGGAGTCTAAATGCAAGACGCGTGCACACACGCCCGGCGCCTCCTCTGCAGCCTCACCCGCGTTCTCTTTCCAACGCTGACCTCAAGAGGTAGAGCGGCGTGACCCCGCCTGGCCCAGCCGGCAGCTAGCCGCCCTGACATCTCTCCCCCTCCCCACTCATCACCCAGACTCTCAGTGACTCCGGGGTGAAGGCAGGGTGAAGGTGTGTTGGGATGGGGGTCGAGATCAAAGATGCCAAGAAATCACCATTGGCCCCCACCCCCAGGGCCACCAGACCTCCCTGGCTGGATGTGTACACAGGCAATGCCCAGTTTTATTAAAATAATCAAACAGTCATTGGGGACTGGCTGGGGTTTTCATCTACCCTTGGCTCCTCTCCCTGCTCCCCACCAATGTATTATTTTGAGGGTCGAGTTGAAGAGGTCAATACAGGCGTAAACAGTCAGGATCTTAGTCTGAGCAGACCCAGATTGGAGCCCGGAGGGCTTGGGGTAAATGTCAGGGTTCCCGGTCTCATCTCCCGTACCCCCTCACCCTGTGCTTTTGCGGGGCTCTGATTAGCGACGTGGACCCGCAGGCCAGGTCTGGGTAGCGGGATTAAGGAAGGAGAAATGTCCCGGAGACCAGCAGCCGCCTCGGGGTGATCCTCTGTGGCCGCTGGGACTAGCTGGAAGGCAGGCCTGACACATCGCTGCAGAATTCCAAAGTGAGTTGTCCAGCCCTATCTGCGGGCGGCCTGGGAGAACGGCCGCCGGAGCACTTGCTCCCGTCCCCACTCCACCTTCCAGGTTTGTTTGCACACGGCCTTTCGCCGAGGCTGTTTATTTATTTGTGAAAACACCCTCGCCCTTCCACAGTGTCAGCTCCCAGGACCTGGGGCTTGCTAAGGAGGAGACCCCAGCCAAGGACGGGAAACAAACATGGCTTCAGGCTGAGGCTGAGTGTCTGCATCTCTGGCAAAAGGAAAGGGAAATCCAGAAAGACCTCTTCAATCCCTGTAAATTCTCAGAGATTTGCGGATAAAATAAATTCCCATAAATAACCCGCCGGCCCCTCTGGAGAGGGAAAATCCGGACTCCCCCAAGCCATCGCCTGGCCAGAGTCGCGGAAGTTTGTGGAGCGGAGATGGTGCGGGCCACCAAGCGAAATGGGGATTCTGAAGCCCCCAGGGGGAATCTGTTCGTGCCAGGTGACACCGGAAGGCAAAGTGCAAGAGTGTGCACCCTCCTGTGGCCCTGAGAGCCAGTACCTGAGAGGGGGGATCCGCAGGGCCGCGTTGGGGCAGGAAGTTTAGGGGGTTGTGGGCAGGCGAAGAGTCGAGAGAAACCTATTCCCCCCTCCTCCCCAGAGCTTCCCAGGGCGACACTCACCTCCAAAAATCCCACCTCTTCTATCCGGTGCAAAAGCCAGGAGTGACGCCTCACTGGGGTGGGGGGCTCAGGTGAAGAGTTCGGGAACAGGCCCCCAAAAGAGATTCCTTTTAGTCCAAACCTTCTTCCAGCTTCTGTCAAGAGTAGCATGTACCTCCCAGCTCGAAGTTGGTTTGTGGTCTTCGACAAATTAAATATTACTGTTTATTACCAGGCATACCCCAATAAAATAAAGAGGCAACCGGGCGATACCGGCTATCTCACCAGCCGCTGCACCTATAGGACTTGGAGACGTCACGAGTCACGCAACCCGTCCGCGCTGTCACGCTCGACTGGGGGGCAGTGGCGGGAGGTTAATTTCTCTCCATCTTCGCCTATCAGTCCCCGGGTCTGCGCAGCCACAAGTCCCGGACGCCTGGGCCACGGGAATAAATAAAGAAATAAACCCCGCGCCCTCTGGGGAAATGGGGGTGGCGAACTTCAGACACAAATTGAGCCAAGATCGATTTTCTTCGGGAGGGGAGGGGGCCCTTTCGGGAAGGGAGGTGGGAGCCCACCGCAGCCCACGCTTGGGAAGCAATCTGGCGGTTCCAGGGGGGACGAGGTCTCTTGCAGGAGCGTCCCCTTATTATTTAAAAATTATTTTTTTTGAGGAGGAGCTCTGGGCAAGGGAATGTTGGGCGTCTCTAGCCGGTTCTGTATGGGACGGGCTAGCTCAGGGTCCCGCGCAGGCCAGCTCAGAAGTAATGACTGGGCTATCGCGGAGGGGAAATGACACAGAGGCATTGGGAGGGAGACGGAAAGTCGGGGCCTGAGTGTTCCTTGCGGAGAAAAAGTCCATTCTGCGAAGGGTCCTTCAGCTAAGTTGTGGGGTGCTCCTGGGCCCAGCGCTGCGGGCGGGGCAGGGTGCGAGGGGGTGATGCGGTGGGCATGGAGAGAGGCGATTTCTGCAGAGAAAAATGATAGCTCCGGGGCCTGCCGAGGGACGAGGAGCCCTACTTTGTTTTGTAATAACGTTTATTATTGTTTCTGTCCTCATCGGTGGGCATAGCTTCCACGCAGCCCCGTGGAGGGGGCGCGCGAGCTTTTTGCACGCCGCTGGGAACGCGCTGGGTCCGTTGGGAGTCGCGCTGCGTAGACGCCCCCGGCGGCGGGAGAGGAGAGCGAGGCCTGCCCTGCACGGAGCCGCCAGCCAGCGCCGGCCTTCCGGAGGGTAAGTTCCCCGCCAGGGGCCCCGAGGGAGCCGAGCTCTGCAAGCTGGACTTGCCCCCAGCTTCGGGGTTCGACCCCGGCTTTCGCGCGCCCCCAGTCCCTAGGGCTTTCCGAAGCCTGGCCTGGCTCCAGGCCTGGTTCTTCAGGGGCTGGAGCGGCGGCAAAAAGTGCAGGAACGCGGTCACTGAACCCCCTAAGGAGCTAATGGGGTCAGGCCCGCGGGGAGAGCGCGCAGTCGGTTCCAGCGGCGGATGCGGGCGCCGGGGCCAGCGGGCCGCACACTCCGCCGCTTCCAGCAGGCAGAGCCCGGGCCCCGCGCTCCGGCCAGGCCGCAGTGGCTGCCGTGAGCTTCGCTTTCGTTCCCCAACTTAGTCATCACGATCTTTCCCCCAATCCGAGGCCCGTGGGCGCAGCGTAGGCTCCCAGAGGCCAAGGGCGCAACCTGAGGCCCTAGACCCGAAGCCTGGAAATGAGTTGCTATTTGACCTCTGGGCCGAGGTGGGCCGGAAACCGAGGCCTGGGTCCCTCTGGGGGCTGCGATGGGAAGGCGAAACCGGAGCGAGGCGAGTCCCTTTCCATTCCACTCCCTTCTCCCCACTCCCTGGTGCGAGGCCCACAAGCGCCCCGCACACTCACAGAGGATCCCACCAGCTCGGCCCAGGCCCCTTTCCCGCAGGCGCTGGAGGCCGCGCCGGGAGAGGGAAAAGAAGACGGCGAGATTGGAGAATAGTGCTTCTTCCCCCAGTCACGGGGCAGCAACTGGGAAAAGGCTGCCAGCTCACATCCCCTCCTCCGGCCAGGACTGTGTTCCCAACCCTGACCCGCCAGCGCCGTCTGCTCCCCAAATCTGTCTTCCTCCTTTCACAGCGTTCCTGCCCTGGTCCTGATACTGCTGTGGGCAGGAGAACGGGGTTCCTACTTACAAAGTCAAAACCAAAACAAAAGCGAGGACCGGCTGCTGTTGACCTTTTTTTTTTCCCCTTTAGTCTTGCCTAGTTGTTTGTTTTGTTTTGTTTTTTTAAGAAAGTCACCATCTTCTTCTCTCTCCAAAGAGAACTCGCTTAAGAATCCGCCCCATCTCTGCGTCTCTCCCTGCGGTCCCTGCCTGACTCAGGTCTCCACGGAAGGAGAGAAGTAGGGAGAAGTGCGCTCGGGGCTGGGAAAATTAATCCGAATAACAACAATAGAAATGATGACAAAACTAAACTTTGACCAACTCATTTTTCGAAAGAGAGGGTCAGACGGAGGGTGGGAATGTCCCTGGTTTCTCAGGGGCTCACTTTCCCTCCTGCCTAGTTAAATCTGGCTCCATTATATTTTTTCCAGGGCTGCAGTCTCTGACTTCCCAGCGTCTCCTTCTGTGCCTCACTTCCCCCCTTCTGACCGGATGTATTAGAGAAGGAGACGGGCTGTGGTGTTATTTTAATACCCACATTTCTCCAATATTTCCGCAATTATTACTGCTACTTATTTCACGTAACATCATGCCCGTTGGTGTTGTTGCCTGTGCTTTGGAAATGTGCCTCCCGCTCCCCAAGTTTGGCGGATGAGGTTTTTGTCCCTCGATCTAGTTCATGAAATGAGAAATGGAAACGGAACGTGGTTCCGGGGGCCCAACTGGGATAGCCGGCGCGAACGAGCTGAGCTGGAGGTGCAACGGAGCGCTCTTCTTGCCCCTCCAATCTGGGCGTCCCCAGCGGGGAGAAGGGTGCGGGTCTTGAGCTGAGAGAGCGTGGAGCCGCCCGTCCCGTGTGCTGAGCCGAGCCTGAGAACTCCGGCCACATCTGCTGCCCCGAAACTAGAAGGATCTCAGGTTGTAGCCACCACGTCTGCGTGGCCAGCACATCCCCTCGGCCTCCAAGATGAGCGGGGAAAATACACAGAATTCCAGGCTGTGACCCGGGAAGATAGAGACTCCAGGTCTGGGGTGCAGGCGGGGGGCCTGTCTAGAGACCCCCTCCCTCAACAGGAGGGCGCAATGGAAACTTGGGAGCCCGCTGCTCTCGGGGCTCTGGAAAGACAAATTTTCTTTGGCAAAGGGAACGGTGTCGCGCTGTCGACACGGCAGACTATTTTTCTTGTTCCCTCATAAGGAGGGGTGGGGGGGGGGAGAAAAGAGAGCAAGAAAGAGAGGGAAATTAAATCCACACGTGTTAAGCTTGCTCAAAGGGCCGGATTCAAAACCAGAGATGAAACTGCGCCTCCAGTGCTGGCTGCTCGCCGGCCTCTTTCCAGCCAGCCCCAGCCGGCGAGCAAGGCGTCCCCACCGGGGAGAATTCGATCCTAGGTTTCATAAAGCGCTTTGTGTAAGGGGGTTGGGGGCCATGGTTCCTTTCTGTCTACACCGCAGAGTCAGAACTCAGAGCGGCAAAGCAAAGAAAGGCGGTCGGACGGTGGGGCTCATTGCCCCGTAAGAAAGCGCAGCTCCCTGTCTCCCCAGGAACCCGCGGCCTCGGGGACATTCATGGCCAAAGCGAGCCAGACTGGTGGTTTTGGAAATTCACGCCATCTGCCCGGGCTTTTCGGACTTGGGCCGCCCAGGGTCGAGAGAGCCTAACCAGCTGTTGTATTGACGCTGGGATGGCCAGCTTAACCTGCCGGCTGACACCCACCCGCACCCCTCTCTTTGGGGAGAAGCTTGCTGGTTAGGAGGTTCCAGGCCCAGCGCACTGGGAAGGGGGCGGATGGAGGCGGCCAGCCCTCCTGGAGCTGCGAGTGAAAACTCTAGTAATGACCTTAAGGAGGTGAAGGGAGGCGGGTGGGGGTGCGGGGGCGGAAGGCGGCCAAACCCCAAACTGGAGGGATCCGTCACCGAAACGATTGCTTGGTCGAGACCTCTAATTTTTCTTCCCTTTCAGCCCGGGTTTCCGGCCTGCGGGGGGCAGCTGCGACAGAAGGGTCCGGAACAGGGGGACCCCAGACACGCGCGTCCCGGCCACAGTCACACCCGGAAAACACTGGGTACAACGGACAGGTTCCCGGTGGAAAAGCTCCTGGGGATGTTTCCCGGAGGACCCTGGGTTTGCTGGTCACCATGGCAACCTCAGAGCCCTGTTGAACAACAACCGCGCACGCCCCCCCCCACCACCAGCTAGCACTTTTGGGGCATGTCCTGAGGCCTGCAAGGCGCTGTCCCTGGGGCTGCGGGCTGTTCGGAGGCCCCCGAAGTAGGCTCCGCAGGCGGAGGCAGAAAAATCCCCTCTGTTTTCAACAGAGGAGAAAATCGAGATTTAGTACAATCTCTGAGAGAAGTTCAGATCCTGAGAGAAAGCCCTGCCTAGAGTTCAGAGCGCTGACCTGGGTAGGGGGGGGCGGGGGAGAAGCTGCATGGGCCTGGGCTGGGCACCTGGGACCCATGAGTCCCTGCATCTCTTCACATGGCTGCCCACCCCCATCCGCCCCCAGACTCCCCCTTCTGTGTCTGTCCGACCTTGCCTGGAATAACCTCTCCTAAAGGGAACAAGGAAGGTCAAGGAAGCTGGCGGCATCCGTGTCTGCGAGGTCTATTGCGGGAAAGAATAAATTGCACTCCATTTCCTTCTAGAGAAAACCTGTCCGCATGAAGATGCACTAGAAACAGCAGTGAAAGGATATTTGGGGGGTGCACTTCTTTCTTCTTGAACCCGCAGGAGGACAGGGGGACGGACAGTGGACAATGTAGTTGGCATTTTGGAGGCAGAGAGCTCTGAGAAAGACCAGGGTGCTGACCAGCTCGGGCTGACCAGCATGGCAGGGATTGAGGGTGCCAGTGAGGGGGCAGAGAAAGACGGGGTCCCGGCCTGGGTGCTGCAGAGGCCTTTGGCCATGGGATGGGAGTGACTCCTCTTTTGGGGTCCTACCCCGAGTTTCACTCTGTACCCCATTCATCTGCAGACTGGCCAGGAAAGACAACACTCAACCTCCTTCCCTCTGCTTCCAGTGGGCCCTCTCATGTCCCCCAAAGCCCTGGGCTGGCCTGTGCTGCCCCTGCCCCTGCCCACAGCCTACAGAGGTTCCCTCCACCTCAACTCAAGACCCCTGTCTCCTTCCCTCCCCAGCACCTTGCATGAATATTCTCAGAAGAGCCCTGTCCGTGTCTACACAGCCACAAAGGGAAATGTGAGCATTTGAGGCTCAAAAACCAGTTGGCATTGGAGGTGCAATAACAGCTACCGTTCTGGCGGCCGCAGCTGTTGCAGCAGGTGCCGCTCACTCGTGTGGCTCTGGATGAATTAGGCTCAGAGAGGGCGAGGACTTGACTAGTCGCACAGCCTCTGCCGGAAGTGCTCCCAGCTGCTCCCCACCCCCTAGGGCCTAGGCTTTGTGTCTTCAGGTAGAGGCTGAAAGGAGCCCGGCGCTTCCCAGTGGGGTGGGCAGGTGGCTGTGGGCTCAGCCTGCGAAGGTCAGCGCTGGGAGGTGTATCGGCCTCACTGGGATGGACGGCCTGCAGGGTCCTGGGCGCAGTTCCCAGACTCGGGGTTCTCAGGGTGGAGGGAGCAGGCCAGGCGCGGCCCTCTGGCCAGTCTTCATGTGACGCGCTTCCTGAGCCGGTGGAGTCCTACTGCCTCAAGGTCCCAGGGGTGGGCCTCAGGGCGGTCCCAGAGCCCGTAGGGGCTCCAGGCTTGGGACCCAGAGGGACCTGTGCCTGGCGCCGGGCCCGAGGACTCACAGTCACGTTCTCTTGTTGTCCCTCTTCCAGATTCTTCTTCCTGTTGCTTGTTTGTCACAGCAGCAGGGCACACCCCTCCCACGCTGGCTCCTGGTGCGGCGCTGGCTGCCACCGTCCAGGTTGAGAAGGGAAGGTGGGGGACTCTGAGATCCGAACCTGGGAGTAGGGCCCCAAAGGGAGGCTCCAGGGGTCCCCGCTCTTTAACTTCCTCTCTTCCGTTTCCTCCACCAGGGACCAGCCAGCGCTGGTCTTCCAGGGGTTGATTCTTCCCAACTCCCACCTCCACCCCCACCCCCACCCCATGCAGAACGCGCTTCCTCTGAGGCCGCCCCACCTCCAGGCTCACCAGGGGCCTCCACACCTCCTCCCCCAGGACGCAGGCCAGGACCCCAGGTTCTGTTTTGGGGCTTCCTTCTGGCTCCAGCTCCCCAACAATCGCTCTGCCAAGGGCCGATTGATTTCCTCCTGCGCCCTGGTGAGTGTGAGGCCCAGCAGTGGTGCCTGACCCACAGCACCCAACCCACGCTCAGAACCACGCAATCCCCACCCCCACCCCCAGTCTCCACGCTGTGACTCAGCTCCAGGTCCTGCTCAGCACTGCGAGAGGCAGAGAGGTGGCTGTGTGACTCCTTCTATGTGGCTCAATATGACCCTGTCGCCCGGTGGGCGTGGCTCAGTGGTTGAGCGTCCACCTATGAACCAGGAGATCACGGTTCAATTCCCGGTCAGGGCACATGTCCAGGTTGCGGGCTTGATACCCAGTGTGGGGCGTGTAGGAGGCAGCTGATCAATGATTCTCTCTCATCATTGATGTTTCCATCCCCATCTCCCTTCCTCTCTGAAATGAATAAAACATATTTTTTAAGTTCACACTGTCCTCCAGTCTCTATGGTGCCAGTGTGTCCTCTGAGCAGGGACTTGGGGTGCCCCGCTGCTGTCTGGGAGTTTGTGTGCATATCATCGTGTGTCCTTCCTGGAGAGTGGGCATTTAAAGTAGCTATGGATTTTCCCGTGCGCCTCCTTGTGCAAAAACATCTGCGAGTCTGCGCTGTACATACGAGCCTGTGTGTGTGGCTCGGGCCTGTGTGGGTCCGTGTCGGGCTGTGGAATGCCCGTGTGCGTCAGGGCAGCCACCACCCAAGCATCACCACAGGTCAGACGGTGCCCTGGGCTCCTAACCCCGTGTTCAACTCCCCTCTGCTTTTATTAGCCGCTTTTATGATTATTATTTCACCGACAGCTCCACGCGGGCACCCGCGGCCCGGCCTCCAGGAAGGCAGCCGGAGTCGTGCCGCGCAGACGGGAGGCCACGGGGGCTGTCTACAGGCTCCCAGGCCACCGGGCGCTATATTTGGAAACAAATTCCACAGTCACTTCCTGGGAACTGGGCAAAAGGTGCCTGGGAGTGGAGGAGACAGTGTCATAAAAGAAACCCCCTCCCTCCCCACCCCCAGCCCTCGGGGGAAGCCCCCACACCCTGACAGTCTGGAAACATCAGTAAAGCAGGGCGTGTGGTCAATAATATGGCCAGAGCCGTGTACGGCGGGTGCCAGGTGGGGACTGGAAATATCAGGGGATCACTGTGTAACATGTATGACCGTCTCACCACTAAGCTGTACACCCGAAACCCGTGCAAAATAAAATTGAGAAAAAGAAAAGGGCCCCCTGCCACACTTGACAGGAGGCAGAGTGCGGGGCGGGGAGGGGCGGTGAATGTTCAGGCACACCCAGCCACTGCCCAGCGCCCTGTGCATGCGCACCTGCCCCAGGACAGGTGGACTCGGGGTCCCAAGCAATCAGGTGCTGCAGTCCTCACCCCCAGACAGCCTCTGGCCTTGTCCCCAAGTCCATGGGCCTGGTGCGCTGTGTAAACACCAGGGGGAGGCCAGGGGGAGCAGCTCTCACTGGGCCACTGAGTCCATCCCCCACCAGCCCCGCCTGGGAGCAGCCGGGCTCTGATTCCTGCCTCCTGTGCCCTGGTAGCTGGGGGGCAGCTGGCTGGCCTGCGCCCTGTGTCCTGGGCCCTTGCTGACACCACTGTCACAGCCTCTGTCCCCCAGGGGTCAAGCAGCAAGGTGTCCCAGACCCAACCACTAGGGAGTCACTCTTGGCCCACACACAGCCATGCACAGCCATGCACGATCCTGTCTCACACACAATCAGGGCCACCCCCCACATATGTAAGTGTGCTCATTTTGTGGCACACGGCGCTGGCCACACTCATCACCACACATGCACGGACACACACTCACTGACTGTCTCACACACACACGCACACTCCCATACTCCTCATCACACAGACACCCACCTGCCACACAGAGTCAGACACACACACACCGCGGTCACACAGCCGCCCACAGGCTCCCGCCTGCCCATATGCAGGCATTCACTCAGTCACACACCATCACAAGCAGCCACGCTGCCCACAGTCACGCACAGAAAGCCTCACTCACCGTGAGTCACACGCACGAGCCATGTGTGCCTGCACGCACACACATGCTCCTCTGCACGGTCACGTTCACAAGCGCTCCTGGGTGATCTGCATTCAGTCAGGGGGTCCACGGGCCCCTTGGACCCTCACAGCTCCTCTCCTGCAGCCTGGCCCACGGATGCACTCGGCTGGAAATGATTCACCAGTGGCATGGTGAGGCTCCCCTGGAGAGAGCCCCTCGATTCAACAGCCCCACCCAGGCTGGGAGTCGCCGGTTCAGGAGGTAGAAGGACCTGTGGGTTTTTGCAGTTGGCGAGGGAGAAGCCCGTCTCCAGAGCCCGTCCCCTCGCCAACTGTCACGCCTGGACTTTGACACAGGCCCATCCCAGAGGGCAGGACCCGAGTGAGCCTCAACAACTAGTCCAACTCTTTAATTTCACACACGGGGAAACGGAGGTCTAGAGGCACAGAGACAGACAGGGAAGGGAACTGTCCAAGTCCCCCCAGACTTTAGAACAGAACTGGGTCTGGAACCCCATCTTCTGCCCCATGCAGACCACACCGCACGATTGCTGGGCACCCCCCCTCCACAGCCTTCACCACCCTCCCGCCCACTGGCCAAGTCCAGCCCCCAAATGCTTTTTCCATTGACCTTTAGAGAGAATGGAAGAGAGGTGGAGAGAGAGACAGAGGAACACTGATGTGAAAGAGAGACATGCCCCGACAAGGGCCAGGGTCGAGCCTGCAACCGAGGTACGTGCCCTTGACCGGAATGGAACCTGGGAGCTTTCAGTCCGCCCATGGGCCGACGCGCTATCCACTGAGCCAAACACGGCGTTCGTCCCTTTCACATAGTCAGCATAGGTAAGTATTTATTGAGTAAAACATAAAGGTATGATAACAGATGGACTCAGAGCCCAAGAGGTGGAGACACCGTCAAAACATATATCAGGAGCCAATGAAAGGCGCGACGCCGAAGACCTCAGAGCAAACGTCTGAATGGTGATGGGTTTGGAGAGAACGAAACCCTGCGGCAGGTTTTGGACTTTGGGAGCCTCGAAGCCTGAGCTGCCTCCTCGTCCCTGCCCAGGTGCCCCCGCCCCGGCCATCCCTCCCTTGCCCTCTGGGCCATGCCTTCGTCCCCCTCCATCTGTTCCCAGGAGCCTGGAGAAGGAGCGGGCAGATAAGTGAAAGCGGTATTTTTATAGGCTGATAAAAACCACGCTTATCTAGAAAGGTCTGTCCCACCTCCCAAGTGTCCCTAATTGGTCATTTGCCCAGTGCCCTCTCCCCCAGGGCTGCAGACACCCCGGGAAAGGTGTGTCCTCCCTGGCCTTCTTTCTGCTCTAGAGCCTTCCCTCCACCCCGCCCCCCTGTCCCCCCAGCGAGGACGGGCCCACCAGACCTTTTCCAGGAAGCCTTGGGATCAGGAGGGAGGTGAGAGGGGTGAGGAAGAGGGGTGGTGGGGAGGGAGGGGTCCGGATTTCCCCAAGTGGGTTCGCTATGCCACTATTTAATGGTGCCAACTATATTAAATTCTATACTCTAGCAGCCTCTTAAATCCATTTATGGCCCAAGCTAGACCCTGAGCTGTAATAATAATAAAAATAAAAGAAAGAATGTATGCACCCAGGGTGTGGACCCGTCACCGGCAGAAAAGAAAGAGCTGTTTCTAGCTGATCTCGCTGGCCTGCCGCCCGGCCCCTGGCCTCCCGGCTCCCCTGGGCCCAGGCTCCCAGGGGCAGGGAGGGCACCTGGGCTCCAGGGGGAGGGGCAGTTTCTGGAGCTCGGAGGAAAGTCAGCTTAAAGGAGCCTCGCAGGAGCCTCCCCGCTTCTCTCTCCGGGGCTTGTAGAGAAGGACTTTCTTGTATTCTATTACTTGTATTATATTATGTTTAGAGCAGGTCTAGACCCAACCAGTGGCCAGGAGCTATGCAGAGAGCAAAGAACTGGGGTGGAAATGGCTTAGGGCGGAAGCTGGGGGTGGGGGTGCAGCCCCCAGACATTGCCACGAGTTAAAATCCAGACCTTGTCACTTTCTGGTAGTGGAAACTGAGCAAATCTCTTCACCCATCTCAGCCTTAGTGTCTCAATCTGTACAATGGGTCTCAGAGGAATACCAGCCTCAGGTGGTGGTGTGAGGGGAAATAAAAATGATATCATGCCCTAGTCGGTTTGGCTCAGTGGACAGAGTGTCGGCCTGTGGACCTAAGGATCTGGGGTTCGATTCCAGTCAAGGGCACATGCCCCGGTTGCAAGCTCCTCCCCGGCAACCAATGAATGTGTTTCTCTCACATCGATATTTCTCTCTGTCTTTCCCTCTCTCTTCCACTCTCTCTGAAAATCAATGGAAAAATATCCCCGGGGGTGGATTAACAAATAAACAAAAGAAACGATATCATGTACGTCGTTTTACCTTATGCCCACGCCCTGGAGGAGCCCCTCCCATGTGACTCTGAACTTGGCCCTGTGTCTTGCTTTGGCCATGGGACAGTAACCAACCTGACACAGTGTGCATTTCTGCTCTCTCATCCTTCCTTTTCTCCGTTTACAGCTGGGCTGGCCTGCTGGAGGGTGACAGAGCTGAGTCGGCCCTGTTGGCCCAGCCAAAGGCTTAGATAAGTAAGAAAGCCCAGCCAAGATCAGAAAAGCCGCCAGATGGCTGCAGCTGACCTGCAGGTGACCACAAGCACCGAAGTAAGCCCCAATTGGCAGATGCAGACAGCTAACCCATAGTCTCATTAGCAAAAATAAATGTTGTGGGTGGGTATTTGTTACGCAGCATGATTGTGGCGGTTGATAACTGATACAGAGCCTTGAGCTGAATCCAGCCCCGACTATCCCCACCTTCCAGGTTTGGCCAAGGGAAGGAGTTTTAAGGCTTTCGTTGCAAAAGTTCAGGCCCTGGCTTTAATTTCAAAGGTTGGTTCTTTAAAGCATCAGAAATAGATGGGTGCTTCCAACTTCCACCCATGGAAACTGGAGAGGACAAGAAGTGAGGGAGATTCCTGTAAGGCCTGGTCTAGACTGAAACAATGTCCTGGTTAATCTAAAAACGCACAGACCTGGGTTAGTGAAGCAGGATGAGCAGTCCTTCTGAGAAACACGAGGGGGCTTTTTCCATAGCGCAAGTTGTCACAGTGCACAGCATCCATTTTCTCCCCCAGTTACAGCACCCCGATTTCCCCTGGGAATCAACCCCTCCTCACTCTCATTACCCAGTAGATGGCCAATTAGCATATTCCATCCCCTGCCACCACGATTGGTTCAATAGTAGTCATGTGTTCAAATTCTATCCAATCAGAAGTTATTGTGGGACTTTGGCCAGACACAATGGGGAGAGAGAACCTCTGGCCTTAGATACGTAAGAAAGCCGTAGTTTTAAGAATGGAAAGCCTCATGTTGCTGGCCACCGTCTCACTACACCAGAAAAAGCTTGCCCAAACGGGCAAGTGCCTGATATCCCTAGGAGTGCGTTTTCCCACGTGTAAAAAGGGGATCATAATTGTGTCCGCGTAGAACTGTTGCGAGGGTTTGAATGAGATAATACTGGGAAAGCACCAGGCGAGTGACCCATAAATGTTAGCTATTGTGATTCATTTGGTGCAGCCGCTGGCCGAGATCTGTAATTGATATTTAACCTGTGACTAGAAATGAGCAGATATATATGCGCGCCTCCGTGATCCTTTCCATGTGCACATGGCTGCTGGTAAGCATCTTGCACGGCGTCTGCTCCCAGATGCGCTAGTAAAAATTCAAGCCGCTCTTTTCAAGTGGAGAGAATCCTGACTCTAATCAGGCATGTCCTCCGGCTTGCTCCAGGGAGGGGCGGTTTGAAAGGAGCCACTCTGAACTGCCCGTGGCCACCAGAGGCACAGATGTGGCCGCTGCAGAAAGTACCGCCTGCAGTGAGGACCAGTCGCGTGTGGAATACATGTCTCCTCAGGGCCATCCTCAGCCTCCCTTCCCTCCCAGGCTGTGTTATTATCCTTGCGCTGCTGTGACCATCTGCATGCGCCGAGTGGCTCAAACAGCAGAAGTTCATGATCTCACAGTTTGAGAGGCTGGTCTGAAGCCGAGGTGTGGGCAGGCGTGGCTCCTTCCAAGGTTGGTCCCATGCCCCCCCTCCCAGCTTCTAGAAGCTTGCCGGCACTCTTGGGCGTTCTTCGCCTCGGAGACACCGCGCCCTGATCTCTGTCATCATGGAGTTCTCCCTGTGGCATATCCGTATCCAAATTCCTCCCTGTTATAAAGACACCAGTCCTATTGAATTGGGGCCACCCGAATGACCTCATTCTAACGTCATTGTCACCGCAAAGGCCTGTCTCCAAATAAAGTCACATTCTGAAGTCTCAGGAGTTAGGACTTCCATGTGCGAATTTGAGGGGGTTAGGGGGAGACACAGTTCCACCCATAGCAAGGGGATTGTACCCTCTGTGCTCACCCACAGAGCATGTTTCCAGCATCCGGGTAACTGACATCCACGGCCATGGGTCAGAGGGACATCCCTAGGGCAAGGCCTACGTGACAGGCATTCTGGGAAGAAGAAAAAAGCAACGAAGGACCCGATGCCTGTCGCTGCCCCTCGTGAATTACTCCCTCTGAGCCTCCACTTCCTCAGCTGTCCCATGGGCCCGATGGGAGAGGAAAGGTGTGATACGAATCATAGGAAGTGACCCATGGCACAGGAAGGCGACTGGCACAGCACCGATGAACAGCGTCCTGCGGTTCCCAGTCCACAGATCTGGGTCCCAGTCCCCGCACCGACAGTTTCAGACTGTGTGGCCTTGGTAGGTTGACCCACTCCCTGAGCCTCAGTTTCTTCACGGCTAAAATCAAGATAACTTCAGAACCCACCTCAGTGGATTCGGGAGATGGTTAAGTGGCCACAGGAAGTGCCAGGCCGCTGCGGCCTAGTGAGGGCTCCATAACTAATAGTTACACACACACACACACACACACACACACACACTCACACACACACGCGCGCGTGCACACATGCAGTGTGCATCCTTGAACCTGAGACTTGAGTGAGACAAACCCCCAAAAGCTCGGCTGCAGATCACCCCGTTCACGTCTCTGGGGAGAGGTTGGACCCGACTCTTTGGAAAGAGACGCCCGCTCCCGCTGTATTCCCGGGGAAGTGTCTGGAAAGGGACAGCGGACGAAGCGGAGATTGTAAAAGGTCTTCAGCAGCTCAAAGCCCACAAGCAAGGGTGTCGGTTGCAACACCTGGCGATATCTAGGCACCGTTTTATGACAATGCAGCTGTAGGCTGTCCCGGCTCAGCTTCCCACCAGCCCCCGCCCCCCTCGCTCATAAAGTAGCCATGCCTCGATTTATATGAAGAGACAATGAGGGGAAGTGTGTCGACCCATCATGTCCTATGAGACCTCTGTCATTTACCTGCAACCATTCACGTTCCAATGAGGGGAGATATTTGCACAGCCCGCGTGGATCGCGGTCACAACATCCTCTCTTCCCAGGAATATTAGTCTCTATTTATATCAAAGCCTTGTTTCCCTTTTCACACCCCTGAAAAGAAAGCGCACCATGAGGGGATGCAATATATCGAGCGGGCCCCGGGAGGTGATTAAGCATTAATGGGGGGCAGTCTGACTCGGAGCTGACTTATAGTTCCTCTCCCGCTAGATTATGAAGGCAGTTCAAAGGGTGGCCCTAGCGTCGAGGTGGCTTGCTTAAGGGTTGGGAAATCTTAAATAGAGCCTTTCATCTCTGTGGCCACATTCTGGCTGAGAAAGTCATTACCGTCTGCTTGGAGGTGGGTGGCCAGGGCGTCAGACTGGTGGGCATGCACACCAGCCACAGCCCACTTTCTGCATCTCAGTGGCCCTGGACAGTTACCTGGAAGAATGCATTCCCGCGGCCACTCAATGAACTTTTCTTTATTTTTTTAATTAAATCTTTATTGTTGAAAGTATTACATATGCCCTCCTTTTCCCTCCATTGACCCCCTTCTAGCCCGCCCACATCTCCTGCCCCAGGCCTTCACCACCCTATTGTCTGTGTCCATATGGGTTATGCATATATGCTTACAAGTTCCTTGGTTGATCTCGTCCCACCCCTCCTAGCCCCACCTTCTCTCTGAGATTCCTCCATCTGTTCCAGGCTTCCATGTCTCTGGATCTATTTTGTTCATCAGTGAACATTTCTGTAGATGCCGATATTGCAACACCTCCTGGCCCAGGCACTACCTGACGTCTCATTGCACTGACATGGAGGAAAAGGGACCGTGATGCTTTGAGCGGCTCTCGGTGTGAAAACAACCCGATACCGAGGCTTGTGGGAGGTGTGAGGAGTCTCAACGGCAAAGCACATTTTCACTGCGGCTCAGTGGCTGGACCCTGGTGAAGGGCATTTGGCCGTCACGGTTCCAAGCCTCGACAGGCAGACGTGGGTGGCCACGGGGAAGCCACTCCGTTTTCTGAGCCTCAGTTTCCTCTTCTGCAAAATGGACATCCTGGAGCCTCCGGTCCAGGATTGCTGAGAGGATTAAAGGATTAAATAAGATATTCATGTCGAACACTTAACGCACACTGACAGAGGGCCACCAGATGTCGGGAAATCGCCGCTCTTCCTCTCTGTGGTCCATGTGTAAAGCTGAGAAAACTTGCTCCTCTTAACCCACAACAAAGCGTTCAGGCCTTTTAATGGGAAGGAAAGTCAGTCCTGAAGAGGTTGTTCCTCAGCCCCGATGACTTTATCTGAGAAGATGAAGCTGCGAACACCCACCTTGTAGGATTATGGACAGGATGACAGATAAGGCTCGCGGGGTGCCTGGCACAGGGAGAAACACACTAGCTGGAGATGGCGTATAATTAGAATCATAAGGGGTGAATCCGATCAAGAGCCCGTTGGCCTTAATTTACTCCGCCTCGGTTCACTGCTGTTCCCCTGCGCCCCTTTCAGCTCCAATAGTGGCGCTTCATTACTGCCCCGCTGCTCTGGGGCCCAGAGCGTCCTTTCCACCCTTTCTCTGGACGAACTGACGGAAAGGCTCAACAGGCAGGGATCTGAGCTATCGGACCTGGACTCCATCTCACGCTCTAACCCCCTCTTATTCTGAAATCAACCTCCAGAGCTACCAAGCAGGGGCTTTTAATTTAAATAAATATTGGCAGAGTGGTTACTGTGTGCCCATAATGTACCTTGGTGCTGACGTCACAAAATCAATAAACATCTTTGTCCTCAAGAAGCTCACATTCTACTGTCCTGCTGGTCAACCACAAAGGAGAAAGGAGCTCGCCCAACTCAACGTTAGCTGCTTCGTCCCCAGCTTTCTCTCAAATGCTGTTTTAGGAAGAATCAGGCAGGTCTTTATTTGCACAGTGACGAGTGAACTCTCCCCACAGAGAGAGGTAAATAGAGACACATGGACACACACAAATACATTGGCGATACAGAACATGATTGGAGCCTTTTGTGACTTTCATGCAAATTTAATTCTCCAACAACCTAGGAAATAGGTGATGTTATTGCCTCCTATTTATGGATGAGCACACTCGGGGCTCAGAGAATAAGAGCCATCTGATTTAAGGAAGAATTGCTTCATAGCTTCACTGTCGTCCGTGTCGGTGCAGCCCGTGAGTAAAACCTCAATGACTGGAATGGATCCGAGGGTGTGAAGTGCATTCAGACAGGTCGGAATATGGAGCAGTGGTCATGGTTCGAGTGTAAATGGTTAAATAAAGGGGACCAGAGACTTTTATGTTTTTACAGGAAGGCTGCCTTCCTGAACAAATCTTAAGAGGGACCCAAATCTGGCAGCAGATTTATGGAAGCGCTGGGAGCCGAAGATGACCTAAAGTGGCCCGTGGGCTTAAGGTAGCTCTACAAAGTCACACGGCCTTTGAAAACCCAGCACCCATAAAAGCTTGGCCAACGAGCATAATGAAACCACGAGCCAGGAGCACAGGAAACTTGGATGGGCTTCCTTCAAAGCCCACTTCCATGAGTTCACAGAAACCGAAGGCTTGGAGCAATGTTATATGAGGTGTCTAATGAAAAAGCCATCACCTTCCCAAGGATTAAAATTCTGCTCACAAAAGAGCACGTGGACACATCAGACAAACCCAAAGAGAGGGACCTTTTCCAAAATAACCGCTCCGTACACTTCAAAAATGTCCCGGTCAAGGAAGACAGAGAAAAGCTAAGAAATGCTTCCAGGTTAAAGGAGAACCATGTGTTGACTAAACGGAATTCCGGATCCTGGGTTGGATTCTGAATGGGTGGGGGCAGGAGGGCGGGACAACCTAGAAGGCCATTATTGGAGCAATCAATGGAAATGAAATGGGGATGTAGTATGTGGTAATAGTATGGACTCGACATTGTATTGTTTTTTTATTTGATCATCATGCTGTGATTACATAAGAGAACATCCTTTTGTTTAGAGTGAAAGTGGACCATGTTTCTAACTCACTCAGAGGGTTCACTAAAAATTATTTGTGTGTATATATCTGTGTGTATATCTGTGTGTATACATGTATATATATGTACATGTGTATATATGTATGTATATTGTGTATGTATAGATGTGTGTACACACACACATACACACAGAGAGAAGGGTGAGCGCACTATAAGCCTGATCGGCTCTAAGCCCAGAGCATCTAGTGACTACTATCTGGAAACATCTTATCTGATGAGGAATCCAGCAGAGAGGGAAATGGAGCCAAAAGAAGAAGAGTCTTTGTTGAGATCCTTGATCCAAAAATGCCTGAAGCCAACATGCCCTCAGATTTCCCACTTTAATGAGCAAATAAACTCCTCCCTCTTTAAATTGTTTCTGCTCAAGCCAGTTAGGGTTGCGTTCCTGTCAGTTGAGTAAAGGAAGTTGAGAATTGCATGGGCCGCTGATTATCACAATGTTATATTATAGGGCCATTCTACTGGAGGCACCGTGCTAGCCAACAGGTGCACAAAGATGACTGAGACCCGTGCCTACTCTCAGTGATCTGCCCATGGCCTAATAAGGAGATGGACATACAACAAACTATTACAGTGCAATGCCACCCGATTTTTCTCAACCTCTCCTTGCTTGAAATAGCCTCTCCTTTCCCCCCAACCCCCACCTTTCCAAATGCGCATTTCCTTCTGGCCTGGAGGGGCCAGCCCAAGTTCACCCTCCTTTATGAGCCTTCATTGACCATGGTTGCCATAGGGACCGACCATCAAACATCCACTTATGTGGAGAGGGTACATGACACTGCATACCCTAGCTTGCCAACTGCACCCACAGCTGGTGGGGAATGAAATGCACAGAGCCTGGTATGTAATAATAATTAAGAAATGTTTTTGGAATTCATTAAATCATATAAATAGCCAAGTGGGTGATTGGAAGAGCATGTGGCTGTGAGGTAGGGGGGTTAATGACGTTTGCCAAGGAGAGTAGCTGAAAACAGATTCTTAGGGAACATTAATTCCTCAGGCCTTGGAGCCCATCAGAGACATCTGACAACAAGAACTGCACCACGAACCTGACTGTGGGCCAGGCGCTCTTTAGAACACTTCGGCCTGATTACAAACGACTGCCTTTCACCGAATCCGAGGAGCTTTACCTAAAACTTACGATGGGTTGGAATCCCTGGGGATTAGTCACCCTGCTTGCGTGATAACCACATTCCTGGATGACAACATTGCAGGGAATTTGCCAAGAAGCCAACAAGAAGGGAGGCACTGCCTCAATCCAGTTTCCACTATTTTTATTTATTTTTTTGTGTGTGTGGTTTGTGTCATCATCTTGGATCCAAGTAGAGCCCAAGTCCGTGTCTGCATATGGCTAATCACCAGGACTATAAACTTGGGCCTCCCATGAATACACACTCAATATGCTTTCTATTCATTCGTTAGAGCTGCCATAACACAGCACGGCAGGCTGGGTGGCTTAAACAATAGAAATGTGTTTCCTCGTGATTCTGGGGGCTAGAAGTCCAAGATCAAGGTGTTGGCTGGGCTGGTTTCTTCTGCGTCCCCTCTCCTTGGCTTGTAGACAGCCTTCCCCTTGGTCGTCACACGGCCTCTCCTCTGTCTGGGTTTGTTTGTGTCCTAGTCTCTCCGTCTATGAGGAAACTAGTCAGAGTGAATTAGGGTCCACCTGCATGTCCTTATTTTACCTTAATTATCTCTTTGCAAGACTTACCTCCAAAACCAGTGATATTCCGAGGTACCAGGGGTTAGAAATTCAACGTAGACATTTTGGAGGACACAATTCAACCCATCACATGCTTTTACTTCTTTGTCAAAGAACTCCCTAGGTCCCAGGCATCGTGCAAACACTCGATGTGCCCTGATCTACCTCATTCCCCCCGTAATGCCACAAAGGTGGCACTGTCATCCCCATTTTACTGATGGGGAAACGAGGCTCGAAGTGGGGAAGGGACTCGAACAAAGTGACACAGTTGCCAAAAACTGGAGCTGAGATTTAACTCAGATCTGACTGACACCAACCCCTATCCCCTTAGCCACCACCCTGAAGCGTCCCATAGACCCTGGCCATTCTGGAGATGATGGTTAGGTACAACCAGATGGACATTAGGAAAAGAATGAAATGTACAGATTCACTTTAATGTATATCATATTTATAAAGACCAACCCACCCACTCATGGCTGCTTAGGATGAGCCCATAGAGGATATTTAGGTTTAGAACTGTGACTAAAAAGGAAAACAGAGGAGATAGTTTTTTAATATGGGGGAAATGCTGACAGGAATCCAACGATGACTGAATTGTGGGAAGCGATGAAGTCCGTAATACACAAATTCACACAAACACATTATAAAGCCACCATGGCCCACTCATCCTCAGCCTGACACCCATACACATCTCCTGAAACCGTATCATACCCCCGGCTAATGACAATAACAAAGTCGTATTTCTGCCTAACAGGATACAACCACCGTGCATCCTGGGATTCAGCTGATCAGCTAAGCCTTTCGCCACCGGAGGCTACACACTCTCTTTGTTGTCTTTGAGTGCTGTCCACTCTCGATTCTTCTCCCAGCTGATTTATACAAATAAAAAATCTATTTCATTATCCATCTTCCATCTCTCCCTCTCCTACTCTCTCTCTCTTTCTCTCCAGCCCCATTATTCCCACATCATCAGCCGTTGGAAAACGAAGCCGGCCATCGTACCCCCAGGACTTGGCTAAAACAGCGGGCTGGGACCACTGTCTGATTTCCTCCCTCCCCGACCTGCTCCCCCAGGACATGGTGCGTTTGCTGTTTCTCTGCAACGCGCAGCAGCCAGCGTCTTTCATCAGTTCTTCACCGTGGACTCTGCGGCTTTATTAGCAAATGAAAATGGCCCAACTCCAACCAACATCAATGGGGTCTCAGCTCCGAGCAGGACCCGAGCATTTCCGGTGGCCCCGAGCCTCAGACGAACCAGTTTGAAGGGAAGCCAGTTGGCTTCACTCAAGCTACCAGTGAGCTATTTTTGACATAAAAAGAAGCTGAATGTAGCTGATAACTGATTGAAGAAATTTTAAACACAGCAGCGCAGTGAGGGGGTTTAACGTCTTGGCAGGGATGGCAAAGAGACAAAGGAAAGAGAGTGAATTTGGTCCGGCAAGATGTTTTGAAAAACAACTAATTGAATTACATCAAGTCACCAATTGTTTGCCAAACAGCTGTTTGATTGAGTTGTAGCTGTGCGCCTTCCTCTCCCTCCCATCTTTCTACTACCTCAGTGGGTTTATGTAGGATAACAGAGCCTTCATATGTTCATGCACCATTGAGAAATGTTCGTAACGCATTCATATAACGTGTTACCTGTATGTCCCAATTTCAAAAGTCAAAAGAAACTTTTCTGAACTTTTGGGGACATGTATGCAACAGGAAAATGGTTTCTGAATGTCCGGCCAAAGTAAGGTGCAGAAAATAATATCTTGCCCTAGCTGGCTTGGCTCAGTGGATAGAGCGTCTGCCTGGGGACTGAAGGGTCCTGGGTTCGATTCCGGTCAAGGGCACACATCGAAGTTGCAGGCTTGATCCCTGGCCTTGGTTGGGGCACATGCCCCAAGCGATCGATGTGTCTCTCTCACATCGATGTTTCTCTCTCTATCTCCCCCACCCCTTTCTAAAAATCAATGGTAAAATATCCTCCAGTGAGGATTAACAAAAAACAATATCTTTACATAAGTTATGTTTCTTCAGAGCAGCCTCATATTGCAAGGCAAGAAGATATGATCATTTTCCCATGATACCTGGAGATCTAGGCACCCAGAAAGGGGGAGCGAGCTGCCTAGAGTCACACAGCAGTCAACCCCTGGCCCGGAATGGCCCATCGCATTTGAAGTGTCTGCTTCACTTTGCTCACTCGGGCTTGTTTGATGTGGTTTTGATATAAAAATTTAACAGAAGTCCCTGTTGCTTATTTTCGAGCCTGTAAAATAATAACAACTAAGAAGCATCGTTAGTTCAGCCCTAAAGATCTTTTTTTTTTTTTCAACTTTGGAATGTGTATCCTTGATAAGAGCCTGGCCGGCATGGCCACGGTGCAATGCAACAGTAATGTTCTTATTGCGCACCATAACAGCCCCCGGTTATTGAGTGTTTGCCACGTAGAGCTCCTTTAATCTCCACCTCAGCCTTTATGTCTCCACGTTACAAAGGAAGAAACCGAGGATCAGCAAGGGGAAGCCTGCCCAAGGTTCCACGTGCCGTTGTGACCTTGAAAATGGTCGGTGAAGTCGGCAGCGTATACACTCAGAGTCCCAGAAATTCCTTTGGGCATAGACCCCCTAGGAACTCTTGCCCATAGAGTTTTAACTGGCCTATATGAAGGGGCAGGAGCAAAGATGTTCCATATATTATTGTTTATAGTGGTGGGAAAATGAAACCATCTAAATGTCCATCCAGAGACAATGTGGTTTTGGGTAGTTATTGAACCCTGTCTGCCTCCGTTTCCTTCTCTAGATAATGAGGAAAACAACAGAACTTTCTCGTAGGTTTGAGACGTAAGCGATTTTGCCATATAAACTGCTTAGAACAGTGACTAGCGTATGGATGTGTTAGCTACCATTACTATTATGTAATAAATTGCTAGATTGCTCTGGCCGGTGTGGCTCAGATGGTTGAGCATCGTCCTGTGCACCTAAGGGTTGCCGGTTTGATTCTAGTTGGGGCACATACTCGGGTTGCAGGCTCCATCCCCGGTAGGGGGCCTTCAGGAGGCAGCTAATCAATGTTTCTCTCTCACATGGATGTTTCTCTCTCTCTCAAAATCAATTTTAAAATCTTTAAAAAATAGCTATGTAGCAATTAAAATGAATGAAATATAGTTATATAATATTTGTGATGACATATTATGTCTATTTACCAAGACAAATTAAACTCAGAAATACAATGTTGAGTGAAAAAAAAAGCAATTGTAGAATTATATACACGTGCAAATCAAAAAATACAAACCCCACAAACCCCACTTGGTATCACTGATGGAGAAGTGCATATTTCCATAAAAGCATAACAGTGTGGACTTCGGTATTTACCAAAATTATGGGAGTGGTTACCCTACGGAGAGGAAGAGATGAGGGGGTTAAGTCAGAAAAGGGAAAGATCCTTCAACTTTATGATATTTTACTTCTGTGATTTAAAAAAATTGAAGTGGATATGACCACAGAGGTGGTTTTCCTGGGGAAAAGTGCACAGAATTCGAGATGTCACTCTATGTGCTTCTCTGTATTTAAAGAAGATTTTCCAACTATAAAGAAAAAAAACACACAATTTTTGTTTGTGTGGCTGAGAGGCTCACACCAGCATATTCTTGATCTCACTATTCTCCTTTTTATTTTTTGGCTTCTTTCCTGGCAGGGAAAGGGGACAGATTTTATTTACTCGTAACCAAACAAACGAACAAAAAAGCATCATTTACCATCCAACTGTACGATGATCTTTGCAGAGAACGATGAACTCGTTTCCAAACGCATCTCCAAGGAAGAACCCAGCATTCATCCTCTCCATAAAGTACAGAGACTTCAGCCTCCCGCCCGCACCGCAGCCCCAGCCTGAGTCCCCCGCAGGGAACGCAGGTTTTCTCCGCAGGCAGGGAGCCCCTTGTGTCCAGGGCGGGACATTGCATGCCAACACAGCAGCCAGTGTCTGCGAACAATGCTGGAGCACGTCTGCCCGTCACAGGGCACGCGTTTCATCCAGAGGAATTCATTTCAAAAGTCAACAGACAGTTTACAGTGTGCGCAGCCGCCTGAAATTTGCAAACACCGGCCTGCTTTTCAATACGACCACAGACATTTTCAAATTTAACACAAATTTCCTTCCTTATTGAGGTCTACCCACACTCCAAGTAGCCCGATTCTGGGTTTAGGCATTTGCTTCCTATCACACACACACACACACACACACACACACACACACACACACGTAACAGAAAGATCGATTGTACTTTGTAAAACCCTCGCTCATCTATTTGGAAGAAGCCAGGCTTAGGGAATTTTACCATTTTTGCCCTTTTTCAAATGTCATACGTTTTAAGGTACTTTCTCTGATGGCAGAGGCTTAATTCCTCAGCTCTTTCTTCTGAGGGCCTTGGACACCATGACCAGGGTCAGGCAGGAGCTCCGTGAAGGAGAATGAATGGGGCAAGACAGAGAGAACGGAGCACGAGGACGTACTATTCAGCCTAATATTAATAGCCAGGCACAATCCTAGATGCTCTGCATATCTTGCCCCATTTAAGCTTCACAGGAAACAGTTGAGGCAGGTGCTGGGATCACCCCATTTTACAGATGAGAAAACCAAGGCAGAGAAGTTGAGGGACTTGCCCAAGGTCACAGAGCTAAAAAGTCACAGCCCAGTAGATGGATCTCAGCACCTGGGCTATGTGTTGTGTCTCAAAGGTTACCCCTCAAATAAGAAGCAAATAGCCATGCAAAGATTCTATCCCAAAAATATACAAGAAAGGGGGCCAGAGTGGAAATGCCCTAGAAAGGAGAAAATGGAAAGGTTGCTGAAAAGGCCCAGATGGAGCCATTTTGCCCGAGTAATTTTAAAACCGTTAGAATTTAACTTTTACACAATACATGCAGATGTGAGACTAACACACATTTTAGCATCTTGGATGCGTAGTGGCCAGGACATCTTAGACCCTCGAGGGCTATTTGCTGACTTGGCCAGAGTTCGTCCCATCTGCCAACAAGTAGGGTCCCGGCATCTTCCTGGGAGGAGAGGAATGCATTTGAATTTTGCAGGCGGCACAGGCAGAAGCACCGTCCGCAGATAAGAGGAAACCGGGTAACCCCCAGCTCCCATGGTGAAGGGCTCCCACCGGAATCTGAGCGCCACATCGGATGTTAACGGAGAAATTTTCCAAAGCCTTGTTCTCACACCCCATTAGCTCTTAGGGCTTAGAGCCGGCTCTGGGAATGACCTGCTAGGATTTATGGCAACCGTGGTAGGAGACAGAGAAAAGGACAGGCCTGGGGACCAAAGCTTCTTGAAGCACCGAGTCCACGGTGGGTCTCCTGTGAGCAGCTGAGACGTGCCTGACTTACTTCTGTCTCCGACCCCAAGCCCGCCGCTCAGTGCCTTCTGCGGCCGCGTCTGTGACAAAGTGCCTTTGCACTTACTTACGACCAGCGGACCTGCCTTGGTCTGGACTCAGCTGTTTGCTTTCAAGCATTTTATTTTCACATATTCAGCTGTGAGTGGTGGGAGACGGGGTGGAAACCAAGGGGTGGGAGAGGGGCTGGAGGATTCGGAAAAAGAACAGCATGTGGAAAAGGAGGTGGCTGCTGAAACAGGGGGCGGTGAGGTTGTAGTTGTTCAGTTTAGGGAAACAGACTATCTGGTCCAAAAGCATCTTCCTAAGGGTATGTGACCGCGGGCAAGAGCTTAGCCTCTAAGAGTCTGTTTATACCCCTGTAACATGGGGCTACGGATGCCTCTTGGCCGAACGGATGTGAGGACGGCATGTTTTTTAAACAGTTGGCACACGGTGAGGGCTCATCGGATGCTGGGTGTGCTCTGGAAGGCACAGAAGACACACGTGGGCAATCTGGGGGCTGCTGAGAAGGACCGCGGAGACAACCATTTTCTATTCTTGTGTCACCATTTACAACTTTCCCGTGGCATAGCTCAGCCAACAGAACAAAAGAGTGTACCATGGCCGAAACCGGTTTGGCTCAGTGGATAGAGAGTCGGCCTGCGGACTGAAAGGTCCCAGGTTCGATTCCAGTCAAGGGCATGTACCTGGGTTGCGGGCACATCCCCAGTGGGAGATGTGCAGGAGGCAGCTGATCGATGTTTCTCGCTCATCGATGTTTCTAACTCTCTATCCCTCTCCCTTCCTCTCTGTAAAAAATCAATAAAATATATTTTTAAAAAAAGAGTGTACCATGGAGAGTAAAATTTTCTCCTTCAACTATTCCATTAGCATCTGGCAGTAACTATCGGATGTTAGTTAATCGACGGGTGATTGTTTTTTTGTACACCCTTCTATACATGGGGAAAACCGGTCCGCCTCGTGCTTTTAATTGTATCATTTTCACTTGTATCCCAGAGGTCTTCTCTTATCTGTACACACAGAAAGGCATCCATCCTTTTCATTGCTGTGTAATATTTCACTGCTCCTTTTACCAGAGTTCGTTTCTCCAGGTCCCCATTATTATCTCTATCAAGTCATCGTCCAACATTTGCTATTACAACACTGCTGTGTTGGCTATCCTTATGCATAGGACATTTTTGCATGTGTAAAAGCAGCATCTTTTTTTATAATTTTTGTATTAATTTCAGAGAGGAAGGAAAAGAAGAGAGATATATAGAAACATCAATGATGAGAGAGAATCACTGATCAGCTGCCTCCTGCATGCCCCACACTGAGCATGTGCCCTGACTGAGAATCCAAGCAGGACCTCCTGGTTCATAGGTTGATGCTCAACCACTGAGCCACGCCAGCTGGGCTGTAGGATCAACATCTTGGACAAAAATTGCTGAGCCTTATATTTTGGGGGGGATGCACCAAGTTGCCCCCATACTGGTTGGAACCACTCACCCTCTCCCAATCCATGTTCAAGAGGGCTTCACTCTCCCACACCCTCACCAGGGTTAATGAACTATTTTCATCATTACCAGTCTTCTTACTGGTCTCTAAGCTTCGGAGAGCTGGGCGATCAATGGCTTAAAAAACAAGGCAGCTACTGGGGTCATTCCAGAAAAGCCAGGCGTAAAGAGCCTGTGGTCAGGAAAATGAAGTGTGACTCCGCTACCAGCATTTCTCTCCTGAAGTCACCTCCTTGATCTCCACACGGAGCGCCTGGCCCTCCTCCATTGCTAGAAGCAGGAGTCCCCCAGCACGGGTCCCCCAGGGAGCCTGTCCCTGCTGGAGGCCAGGATCACCCTGGTGTTGCCCCGGCTCAGAGATGTCAGCGATTTCTGCCTGTCTGCTCCGATCGCAGGCCGAGGTTTGGGGCCTGGGAGGAAATGACCTCTGATTAATAAGGAAGCTGGGGAAGGTGGCTGGGGGTGGAGGCTACTCTGGGAGCAGAGTGGTCAGATGTTAATATTCTCATCACTTAGGAAAGGGGGCAAGGGTGGAGCATTCCTACCCTCTTTGTCAAAGCGCAGAGGTGAGCCGGTGGGAAGATGGATGTCGGCGGCTCTGGACGGCGTATTAGGGAACATGACGCTGTTCATTCAGGTATATTTATGTGGTTTATATTTACCCAATAAATACAACAATGGGGGAACAGCTGCTGAGAAGGGGGAGACCTGGGCTGGGGGGGAGGGGGAGAAATCCGTCATCTAAGGGAGCAAGGTGCTCTCGGCTTGGCTCCGCAGGCGGTAACTTTGGGTGGTTTGCTCTCTTCTCCAAATTCTCGCTAACTCTTGGCAAGGTTCTCTCCTGGGCGCTCAGGACAAAGATGGGGATGGAGTGGGCAGCAGACACGCACAGGCCTGGAATGCACACGCGGGTGATGGTGCACAGGGCAGGCTGCTGGTAGCTGGGAATTTCACCCCGTGCACAGGACAGCCACCAGTCTCCCAGCCCCTGCGTCTCTCCCCGGGACACCAGGACGCTCAGCCCCCGCCAGGCCGGTGCTCAGCCCAGGAGGAGGTCTGCTGCTGGCGCAATGCTCCCCTACCCTGCCTGGCTGTCCACAGGCCGTGTGGCCTGTTTGGGTTGGATTTCCCATCATCAAGAAAATGGATGTTCAACGGCTGCCCCTTCTAAGCCAAGAAGTGGGAAACTGAAGTCCATCGGAAAAGGAAGGAGGGGAAATAAAAGAGGAGGAGGGGGTAGGAGGAGAGGGGAAATGCAAAATAGTGTAAATACGAGAAAAGACACCAGAGAGAATGGTGTGTGTGTGTGTGTGTGTGTGTGTGTGTGTGTGTGTGTGTGTGTGTGTGAAATACTGCAAATGTGAGAAGAAGGACACAAGAAAGAAAATTGAGTCTATCACGGGCAAGAGGGATCCAGGAGGGAAGGAGAGAAAAGAAGGAAGAAGGGAGGAGGGGAAGGAAGACGGAAGAAGGAAAGAAGATGAAGAGGTGGGGGCGGGTTAAGACCTGGGGGAGGAAGGGAGCTGGAGGATGGGAAATGGTCGGCAGCTTCCGATTGGCAATGTTTCGGAAACTCCCGCGACTCACTTTGGCGGCAGCACATTCGTCTAACGCTAACCTCTCAAACAGGCCCTGGCTCATGGTGAGGCATAAAAAGGCATTTTCGATTAAACCTAATTAGCAAGCTGAACTGAAGGCGTCCCGGCGGGAGCTGGAGGGGGGAAGCTGGGCCCCAACTCCCGTGACCCGGGCCGCGAGGACATGGGGCCTGGCGCTCAGGAGGCCGGGACTTGGGCCTGGTCCCTTTCCCGCCGGCTGGGGAGGCCACCGGGGTTGGGGCCCCGGTGTTTCCCAGCGCGTAGCGCCCCGGAGCGCGGGCGCGGGGATGGAGCCGCAACCCGCCAGGACGCACGGCG
Source organism: Myotis daubentonii (assembly GCF_963259705.1). Classification (NCBI taxonomy): domain Eukaryota; kingdom Metazoa; phylum Chordata; class Mammalia; order Chiroptera; family Vespertilionidae; genus Myotis; species Myotis daubentonii. Next base: position 9,211,772 of record NC_081858.1, on the reverse strand, counting down.
CGCGCCGCCAGCGCTCCCATCGCGTTAGAACCCACAACCCGCTGTCCCCGAGCCGCCGCGCTTAGGCCTCTTTACAACACAAACCTATAATTTACACATTTTGATTCCGCCTGTAATTTTGCCCTCCGAGCTCCGATGCCATAAAACTCGTGGGGCCCGGCAAAGGGACCCCCACCCCACCCCCCAAGGCCCCAGCTCTCCCAGAAGTTCCCTTCGCCGCTACAAATAATCGTGTGGACGGCAGCCAAGAATAACTAGAAAATAAACACAGCTCCGCGGCCCTCGGAGCGCCGGCCCTGGGTCCCTCCGGCCCCACCTGGTTTCGGCCGGGGGAGGCGGGGAGGCCGCGCGGCCAGCTCCGTGCGGGGTTGCGCCGCCGGTTCCCCTAGAACCGCTCCGGGGCCTCTGTTCAAAACCGGCGACCGGCTGGCTGCCCTTTGTCCCCGCGGTCTCTCCTAGCGGGCCCCTGGCCTGGCTTCCCACCTCTGTCCGACAAAGAACAGCGATAACAAAGAACCGAGGCGGCTGCAGAGAGTTTTCTCCCGGGACTTTTTGAGAAGATAGAGACCTGGCCCTCCCTCCCCGCGGCCTTCGGTCCTCGCCTGTGGGCGTGAGCCCAGCGCGTCGCCCAGGCCGCGGGGCGCCCTCCTGTGCGTGTGTGCCATGGAGCGTGTGTGCGCTGATGCGCGTGCAAAGAACGGTGTGCGCACAGATAATCTGCCTGCGGATAATTACGCGTAGATTTTCGTGGCTCGGAAAATGCAAACAACATATGTGAACGATTATGGATGTGCGAGTAATTCGGAGCCCACGTGCCGGGCGATTTGGGGCGCGCGCGCACCTCTGTGCATATCATTCTTGGGGCAAACTGTTCCGCGTGCAAGCGATTCGGTGTTCGCACCAATGTTCCCACCGCTGCAAGCATTGGGCGGCTGTCGGGTGCCTGTGCAGAGCCGAAGAAAGGGCTCCCCAAATCGGGTCTCCATGGTTGGTCAGGGCTAGCTCCTCCGAGCAGCAGCGGGTAAAAGAAAAGTGGTCTCACTCCCCCCCCCCACCCCTGCACTCCCCGAGCCAGTGCCTTGCGGGTTCTGCCTACGCCCTGCGCCCAAGGGCAAGCAGAGGGTGGAAGAACAGAGAGGTGTTTTGGGGTCCCCTCTGTGCTCCCCTCCAGCGTCCTGTGTGTGTGTGTGTGTGTGTGTGTGTGTGTATGGCCTCCGAGGCACCATCTCCTCGCTGCCGCCACAGAGTCCGAACTGGCCAAGGCCTCCCAGTGCCTGGAGCCTCCTAAACCGGCCCGAGCCACGGGCAACCCACTCAGACCAGCGCTACGCGGAGAAAGAAAACGTTCTTGCTTTTCAACCAAGCGCTGGCTTGCGCTGCGACTCCCCAAAGGACAACCGCTGGGTCCGGGCAGCAAGCCCCTGTGTCCCCCACAGGCGCTGCAGCCGCCAAGCCTGTCCTGGCGAAGGCAGCCGGTCCCTTCCAGCGCTCACACGTGTGCCCAGAATTATAATACAATATAACACATCGTAATACCGGATCCGATGCCGCGTTTACCTTCCATTAGGATGTGTATATTGTACAGGGCTGTGCTTATGTGTTTGTTACGATGTGCGGCGATACTGTATCTCTCAGTCTCACTCCAGGCGCCAGGCGCCTACTCGCCGGCTTGACCCGAGCAGTGACCCTGGAGGCAGGACCGGTTTCTGCCAGTGCGAGGGGCAGGCACAGAGAGGGAAAGACACTCGCCCAGAGTTACCCAGCGCCGAGGAGGCAGGGCTGGGATTGGAACCCACAGCACAGGGGCCGGCAGTAAAGGCAGAAACACACGACCCGCACAACTCAGGTAGAGCGGCCTTAAGCCACACGCTGCTGTTTCTGGAATAGCTCAGCAATCTATTTATTTTATTAAGCTCGCACCCTCTGGCGGAGTGGGCCGCTGCCAGCCTGCAGCTCCCCCAGCAAAGACCAGTCCCCATCGGAGGCCAGGGCCTCCTCCCGCCCCTTTCAGCGAACAGCCTCTGAGGGAAGCACTGTTATCAGCCTGGTTCGCTGTGACACCAGGGTCCAGAGAGGTTAAATCGCTCGCCCAGTGACACTCAGCAAGTGATACGTTCAGGCACCGGGGCTCCAGATAACTGCCTTCCCAGCCCCACCGAGGAGTGGGGTTCCGTGGAAGTCTGAAGGCAGGTGGGGCCGAGGGTGGGGGCCAGGTCTAGTGGCAGGAACATCCCGGGGGATGCGAGAAACCACCCAGCTCTCCTTTCTTGGGGAGGCGATGGAGAACCCGGCTTCAAGCCTTTGGAGCCACAGTGTGGCCCAGGGCCTGGCCTGTGACTGGGCCGGAGCCATGCAGCCTGGGTCGGGACAGGAGGGCAGAGGAGGGGCCCTTCTCGGACCCCACCTTCTCCTCTCCAGTAGCTGCAGGGGCAGCAGCGGGCGACACCGACACAGGACACATCCACCCCCCTCTCCAGTGGTAAATACCAAGGGGCCCCGGTGCCCTCAAAAATACCCCCGCAACCAGAGGACAGTCACCCACCCCTTCGCCCCGGGGGAGGGGATTTCTCCAGGTTCTGGACTTCCTCGCCCCCAAGCCAAGATCCGGCCTGGGGGAGGGAAGGGGGTGAGACCGGCCCATCCATCCGGGTTATTCCACCCGCCCAAGCGGCCGCGCGGTTCCTTTCCGAAGATCCCAATTCTTGGGGAGCCCTCGCGTGCTGCTACTGGAGCCTGCCCCTGTTTTAGGGCTCAGTCAGGGCGCGGGAGGCCGGAGGAGCCCCTCCCGCCCGGCTCTCCAGGAAGCGACGCGGCCAGAAATGGGCGCCTCCGGCAAATCCACATCCGCTCGGGAGATCTGACGGCCAGACCCCAGGCTGCGAGCGGCCACAAACCGTCCAGGCCCTGGCCGCACCCCGCTGCCAGGGAACCCGCTGGTTTCAGGGGTCCCAGTTGCCAAGGGCAACGGGAAGTTGTGTAAAACAAATACTGGGCGGCTTTTTGTTTTGTTTTGTTTGCCTTTCATGATAAAACGTGTGTTATCTTCACCTTCCTCGAGAGAATGGAAATGAAAGAAAATTAGAAAGTTTCCCTGAAATTTTGGCACTAGCATCCCCTCTCCCAGATACACTTAACAACCTGGACATTTGGGGACAGTTTTGAGACGCGGTGTCCCGGGTGCCAGAAGTGCTTTAATTTCTGAGTTCTGGGGAGGAGTGTGCTGGAGGGAGCCGGCTCTGAGGCTCTTCCCTAAGCGGGGAAACCGCCCGAAACCCACAAAGTCTGAGGAAAGACCGACGGGAGGCCAGTCCCCACCACCCGCACCCCCACTCCATTTCCCACCCCAGCCGCGGGCATCGGGGCTCCGGCAAAGGAAACGCCTGCAGAGCGTGCGGAAGACGCGGGAGACGGTGCACCCCTCGGAGTCGCGGGAGGGAGAGCGGGTCCCTCCTGCTCTATACTCGGGACAAACGTCCCCACCAGAGCAGATGTGGCCGCCTGGCAAACGCCAGGAGATTGTGGGGAGTCGGTATAACATCTGGATAACTGGCCCTTTCGTTCGGATCATTCCCCGGGCGTGCGATGGGGGAGTTTGTAACGAGGCGGCGATTCGGAGCCAAGGTAAAAAGTTGAGTCGAGTTTTTCGTTGTGTTTTAATTCAAAATGCGCGGTTTGGGCGAGAATTCCCGCCTCCGCCACACTCCCGAGGCACCGCGAGCGACAGCGCCGGGGACACTTTCATCCGCGGCCAAGCCCCCCTGGAGCGAGCCCCTGGGTCGGCGGGGCCGAAGCGGGGCCCCTCGGAGGGCAGGGTCGCCGGGCGCGCACCCGGCCGCGATTACATAAGTGACGCTGACGAGCGCAGCCCGGCTCGAAACGCGCTTCAATCCAGGGTCCGCGGCGGCGGGGGCCGGAGGGATCGCCTCGCACCCGCCTCGGGCCCAGGCGCGGTGAGGAAAGTTCCGCTGGACGCCTGCCCGCGAGGGCCACCGCGGCCGCCCGGCCTGCGCGGAGCTGCGCGGCTGGTCCCAGGCTGGCGCCGAGCGGCCGCGGTGGCCCTCGGTGGAGCCTCTGCGTGTTCGTGTGCCCTCCACGTTTGCGTCCCCCTTGGGGGCAGGGCTCTGTCTGCTGCTTCCCGACTGTGACCTGGAAGACGCTAAGGAAGGGCACGGGCAAGGGTTGGGTGCCGAAGGAGGCACCCTTGGTTTCCAAAACCGGTCTCTCCCTGTGATGGGGGCTGCGCGGGGCAGAGGACCGTCCTGGCCACAGCGGAGTCCCCCAGGCCCAGAACGGAGCCTGAAACCCGTGGAATATTTATTGAATCAATGACTGAATCCAGAAATCAGGCTTTCAGTCCTCACTTTACCACACTCCCCTCTGGGACTCCCTGGCCCGGGCCCCCTGTGGCTCCCTGGCCCGGGTCCCCTGTGTAGACAGCAGGGCCTGCCAGGCGCTCACACTCAGCCATAATAAGTGATAACCGCAACAACATCTGACACTCATTGACCACCTACGCTTTTCACCAAGGTTTACCTCTAATTCCCCACGAACTATTAGGGGTGGGGTCGGCACCGCGATGGCCCCATTTTACAGATGAGCAACCCGGAGCTCCAAACAGCTCATTAACTCGGGACACCTGGTTCATCGGGGATTTGAGGACCGCGTGAGTCCTGTGCTCTGAATGCCAAGGTCGCTCACGCGTGCTGCGTCCGTGGCCCCCAACTTCTCCAGACTTACAACAACTCCACACAAGTCCTCCCCCAAGCACTGAGGGTCGGTCTGCGTCTCCCCTAACTGCATATCCGGAGCCCAGCAGTCTAGCCGGGGAAGCCGGGACCCTGGGAGGCGGCTGTAGCCAGCTCTAAGCCTACAGAACAGGCTGGGACCCGGAACTGCTTGGGTACCCGTGTTCACACGCCCTTACTCTCCAGGCGAGAAGAGAGCCTGCCCCGGGCCACGCTTAAAAACACCGATGGGAGTCCCTGAAGGCCCTAAGAACCTAGAGTGTCCCCAGGTCGTGGCAGAAAGGGTCCTGAGAAAGGTCACCGCAGGGGCGGCTGTGACCGATGGAAGCCCCTGCGCGGTCCTGCGGGGACGCTCCGCCCCACCCGCGTCTTTACGCGCCGCGGTGCAAATCGGGGACCCTGCCCGCCGGCCGCCCGTCCCTCCCGGCTTCGGCCACCGCACACCAGTCGACGTAATGAATGGAGAGAGAAGAGAAGGGGCGGGAGAGAGGCGGCATTGGGAAGGGGGTGAAGGATCTTGGAAATAATACGCGGAGAGAAGGAAATATGGACAACAGTTTATCCGCGCCCCCGCCCCCATTGCCCGCATGTTTAAAACCCCTAAGTAATTTCAGATCGTGTCTTCAGTTAATATATCTCTCTCCCTTTCCCGCGGGCTGACAGGGACGCGCCGGGGCTGCAAGATGTCTGCAGAAACGGGCCTTTAAGAGTTTCCACATTGTTTAGCTACACAAACGTGTTTGTGGTTCCCGAGGTCCTCCCCCTCCCCCACCCGCCTCCGAATCTCATTTCACTTTATGGCTCCAATTGTTTGAGGATGCCCGCGCCACATAAATCCTGCTTCGAGATTAATCTTTCTGCTCGCTCGCGCTGGGCGCAGGGATTTTTTTTTTTTTTTGAGTTCTTTAAAAGAGGGCGCCGGGCGGAGATTTATTAACAAGGAAAAATAGTTTATTTTTATAGTCGACCTCGGAAAAGTGGGGGTGGGAGCGGGCTGGGGAAGGGGAGTCGTGCGGATGGATAAACAATGAGCTGAAGGGGCCGGGTGTTGAAGACCACGTCAGCGGGGAGTGGGCTGGCGACTTGAACTTTTCTCCTGGCACAGCCGTGGGTGCCCAGCCAGGGGTCTGCAGACCAGTGTGCCTGGGTGGGTCTGCGGATGGAGTGTGTGTGTGTGTGTGTGTGTGTGTGTGTGTGTGCCCGTGTGTGAATGAGGATCCCACACATCCCCGAGACAGCTTCTTAAAAGACACGGTGACCAGAGGGGCTCCCCCAAACTGGCCTTTACCATGACTACATGGATGGCCCTCGATGGTCTGCAGAGCAGAATCGTGTGCTTTGGTGTATTTTTCTAGAGAAAAATTCAGTTTTCACCAGCTTCTCCCGGGACACTTTGTCACCCAAAAGGTTAAAAACCCACTCATTAAGGAAAGAGCCGCACCGCACGGGGGGCTTCCTCCTCCCCCTGCACCCAGGGTTTGTCCTTCAAGCCAGTTTAGGGTGAGCCGGTAGCCAGTGGCAATGGCCAGAAGCTGCACTTTAATCCGGGCCATTCTGGGGGCTGATTTTGGCCACATTTTGGACTCATGACACTTAGGATTCTTAGGAGCATTCGGTTCAGGCCCAGGGGGCCTGTGTGCTGTTCCTTTTGGTCGCTGCCTGACCTTGAGCCGGTGGTAACTCCTCTCTGGGCCTCAGTTTCCCTTTAAGCTTTTGGAAGGGACATTTCTGAGGTGTGTGTGCGCGGGTGCGCACATATGGTTTTTTCTCTAGCAGCCAACTGCCTTGAGGGTGCATGTCAGAGAAGAACACACAATCTGGAATGTTCCACTGGGCACCAAGGACCAGGCCTTGAGCTCCTGGTGGGGACGGTGGGTCTTAACCTTTGGGGGAATGTGGGACACTACTGGTGAGCCGATTAGAAAGCCAACCTACGCCACACCAGAAGAGAAACAAAAAGCACGGAAATAGGCCATTTTGCATACAACTTGCCGGGGGAGGTCCGTGAGCAGGTGAAGGTCCCGTGCTCAAAGCCGAGAGATGGCGCATCAGCCCTGATCTGCACCCCAGGGAAGGGCCCCAGGAAGCCCACTGGTCAGAGACCCCGTTCAGTGCTCCCCACTTGGGCGCGGGCACAGAGAAGGGTGAGAGGGTGAGAGGAGGAGTACGCCCCTCCTTTGATTCACAGACCCAGGCGCAACCGGAGACCGCCCGGCACCGGCGGCGTCTGTCTGTCTGCGAGTCTGCCCGCGGGTCCGTGCTGTCCCCAGTGAACTCCTTGCTCACCGGGCGAGCGGTGAGCAGGGCGCGCGCTGGAGAGGAGGCGCCGGGATCCGGGCTCTGACCGCGGTCTCCCAGGCCACCCCCCCGCCCCACCGGTGCCCCTGAATTAAAGGCCTGGGAGTCGCCCTGGGCTGATGCCCGCTACCCTTGGAGGATCACGGAGTCCCGCTGCCGCTCTTCCCAGCGTCTTTCCCGAGGCTGCCACCTGCTCAGGGCAGAGCGGGCCGTGGTTCCACCTGTTGGACCCGGACCCCCTTCTGGGGAACGCGCATCGCAGTCACCTGGGCTGCCTGTGCACTCTCCCGAGACAGGGCGCACTTTTCCAGTAATAATAGACCCTAAAACTAAAGCTCTTTCCATCGCGCAAGGTCTTCCAACCAGCATCTTACTCAACCCCAACGACTCGCTTCCTTGTTGGCGTTCCTCCCCCCAAGAGGAGGAGGCTGGGCCCCGAGAGGGTGAGCCGCCAGCCCAGGGGAGCACAGCAAACAGTGGAGGCGAGCCTGGGCTCAGCCTGGGGCTCCAGGCTCCCGATCCCTGTCGTTCTCTGGTGCGCCATAACAAGCTGCTAAGACAGGTCCTCCTGCCCCACGCAGGGACCCCACGCGGGGACCCCACTACGCACACGGGCGCGGAGCCCGGAAGGCTGGGGCCCAGCTGGGGGAGGTCAGACACACCTTGCGAGCACACCTTTGCAGACAAAGTCGGGGTGCGCAGCACCTCCTGCCCTCGCTTACCCTCCTGTCATGCCCTCCCTGAAACCCTCGTGCTGCGAGCTTGCACTGACGCCCCAGCATCTCTGCTGTGGCCCCCATCTCCGCACCCTGTCCCCACCCTCCTGCCCACACAATACCGGCCTTCTCCCAGCCCCGCGCGCGAACAGTGCCCTGACGGTGGAGGCGCGGCCGTTGCTCTCCATCCACCTGAAGCCTTACCTGGTCGCGGGGGTGGAGGAAGCCGGCCCTGGGACCTATGCGCTGACCTGCGCGCACCGGGACGCACCCTGCTCCATGGGGGATGCACTGGCCTCCAGCCGCGTTTCCGGTTGTGGCACTGGGTGCCCGGAGTGGGTCCGATAAGCTATCGGCCCGCCGGCCAGGAGGGGCGGTCAGCGGCCAGCCAGGGCACCTCGGCCGGCTCCGGCTCCGGCCCGGCTGCCTGCCAGCAGCGCTCAGGACAGCAGCGAGATGCCTGCCGAGGTGTTTCTGGTTACAATCACCTCACACACGGGCCTGCATCCCCCCCCCCCCATCCTTACCATTATGTCTGAAGTCACACCTTCTGCCCGGCCTGGGGAGCTCTGGGGGGTGGGCGCTGAGTGCCTGAGCGAGGGCCAAGTTGCTAATCTATAGAGTTCCTGCAGGTCTGTAAAAAGGGGTATTTTTGGTGGCCAGAGAATCAATATGGAGTAGAGAGATGGCCTCCTTCTCCTAGCCACTGGGAGTTGATTTTCTACCAGTTTATCCGGGGCCTCTGTGTGTTCCTGAATATTTTCTGGTCGGGGCTGAGGCATCCCGTTGACTGTATGGATGTGTTTCCTCCTTCGGAAGATGGAAGGTTTAGGGACAGGAACGGATTCTCAGGAGAAAGCTAATCTTGGCTCCTAGGCAGTCAAAATAGGAATAATCACAGAGTAGCTGCCATTGCTTGCGCCCGTATGTGTTTGAATCCTTCAGAAAAGTCTAGGAAGTGATCGTGATACTTTCCCCATTTTTCAGATGAGTCCCCAGAGGCTGGAAACGGTGAGCTGGTGTCCCGGAGGCTCACAGCGGCAGGGAGGCCAGCCCCCACGGCCCTCTGTCTGCCGCCTCCGGGTTTGTGGGAAGTCAGAAGCCTGATGATGGAGGGGAAGGGTGCCCTCGCTGGCTCGGCCTGGGGCGCAGCCTACCCCCAAGGACAAGGGCCCCTAAAATGATTCATGCCTCTGAGTTTCAAACAGAGTGGCCCTTGGCTGGCCCTGGGAGTCAGGCTCAGGGAGTCCAGCTTGACTCACACCACAGGACGAAGGCCAGTGCCTTCCCGAGCTTTGGGAAGGATCACACCCAGCCACTGCGGGTTCCCGCTGGCCCAGCATCCAGGGCTGAAAGCTTAGGCCCCGCCAGCCTCCTCCAGGCGGACAGTCTAGTTTCTCTGTTCATCGGGCCTCGGGCTGGCCGGGGCCTCCGCCTCTCCGCAGGGGTCAGTCCGGGCTTTGCTGACCCTCCCCCATCTGGAGAACAGGGCCGCCCAGGATCCACAGGGCAATTAACCTCCCCCTCCCGCTCCCTACCAGTTTCCTTAAAATAAATGTGACAAACGTGGGCCTAATGATCTGCGGGGGAAGATCTATACGCTTCAGGACCCTAACACATGGCTCCCGCCCTCCCGGGCGCGGGCAGCCCTACTTCAAAGGACAGCCGGTTGGCGATATTACGGGGGTTTCCTGGCTCTCAGGAAACAAACCATCAGCCTGGTTCTCTGGGGGCAGAGTTACAGCCACAGAGACCAGCACCAGGGATGATGATGATGATGGTGGTGGTGATGATGATGATGATGATGATGATGAGGGGCCTCTCGAGCACACGTGCCAGGCGGGTGCTCAGAGCTTTTTACGCTCCCACTCGTCTGTTCTTTGCAGCAACCCTACGAGGCAGGCAATACAATTGCCCCATTTTACAGCCCAGGACTATTGAAGTCACGTGCCCACACCCCACAGCGAGTAGGTGGTGAGGCGGGATTTGAACCAGACCTGGTGAGCTTTAAATAATAGTAACAACCACCACCACAACAATAATAGATTTCTAAAAAATAATAAATACACGTGATAAAAAAATTTTCTGACAGAGAAAAGTATAAGCAATGGCCCTAGCCATTGCCTCTCTGGTTTCCCCGCCCCCTCCTCGACACGGGTATCCACGTCTGTGCTTTGTAAATCGTTTTCTATTCTGCGAATGCAGCTCACAATTGAAATTGCTCTGCACTTGGCGTTTTCACTATTCGGCTCATTGCTGGTGCGTTTTGAAAGTGTGGCCTTTTAATCACTGTTCGCTGGAGGTGGAAGGAGATGTTGCCAAACCAACCAACCAACCGACCAGGACTTGGAGGGGCTGTTTTCTGGGGATCCGGTGGGATCAAGTCCTGCTCAGGGTCATTTGAGCTGCTTAGGGACAGAATGGGGGAGGGCTGGGGAGGAGAGGGAGGGGGAGGGAGTGAGGGGAGAGGAGATGGGAGGCACAGACATCTCTTACATTCCACTCAGAGATAGCAGATGTCCCAGGCACAAAACATGCTCATCCGCTCTCGGCACGGGGGTGTCGCTAGACTTGCATCTCAGAGCAGGAGGTTTTCAAAGCCTTAAATGGTCTCTCAGAGACCTGGCGGGCCCTGGCCACTCTGTTCTGTGCGGAGGGGCAGGCTTTCAGGGCGGAGTGCCCTGTTGGTCTGGGAGGGGGGGTGAGGCTGGCCTATTTTGGTCTTGGCTGTCCATGTGGTCTCCCCTGCCAGGGCGCAGGGAAGTGTAAGGCATCGTCCTGTCCATGCATCCCTCACCCCCACCCCCCACAGTCACCACTTAATTTTTATAAATTTCCCTTTTATACATTTTGGCTCGAATCACGTAGGCAAAGGGGTTTTCCCAAATGGTATTTGTGTGTTTGTTCACATGGTTTTTAAACACAGAGCGGGTTCTTGAGAAACCTGGGAAGCTCTGAGGGAAGGCTGGTTCCCAGGTGGCGGCCAGGAGGTGGGTGGGGGGATGGGGGGGTGGGAGGGATGGGGGGTGAGGCCCACCAGTGCCTGTGGCCTTGGCTCAGGGGAGGTGGGGTGGCCAGAAGTCAAGGCTACGTGAACCCCCTTGGGAAGAGTTCTTGGTCCCACAGTATCTTGTTCCTTGTTTAGAATAACAATGACCAGTGGGTTTGTCTGCCTCTCTGTCTCCTGGTCCCACTGGTTCTAGCTTTCTAGCAAAAGATAACAACCCATCCTTTCTCTCTTGATCTCTTCCCTTTCCACCCACTCTCACTCCTGTTCTCTCTTTCTCTGCCCCTGTGTGATCCTCCCTCACTCTTTCCCTTCCTTCCGTCCCTCATGTATTCAACCTCCCTCCCATCATCCCCCTTTGTCCGTCCATCCATCCATCCATCCACTCATGCACCCATCCATTCTCCCATCACTCTTTCTGCCTTTCTCCTCTCTCCCCTCCTTCCTTTCTTCTGCAGCCCACCTGTCATTCCCTCTTCCCACTACAGTCACTTCTTCCCCTTTCTCACCGCCCCCTCCTCTCTCTCCTCAGGCCTCTCTTATTTGGGGACGGAGAATTACAATGAGAAATACATGCCAAGTGTCTGGGGCCTTCCAGTCCAGGGCTTTGGGGGCTGATCTTACCTGAAACAGCAAGTCTCGTCTACAGGACCGGGGGGACCGTGAATGGGAACATCTTGGCTGAAGGCATCTTGGCAGTTTGCAGTTCATTTGAAAGGGGCAGGCATGCCTGCTTTCCTTCTAGAAAAGTTTTCTAAAGAAATAACCAGAAATGGGGACACACATCTATCTATAAGCATGCCCACAGCCGTGGAATATATAATAACAGAAAAGTCAGGAACTCAGGCTTGCAAAAACAGGAGATCGGTAATATTGTGCTTTTTCTATGGATGAAATACTATGTAGCCACTAACAGTCCAATTTTAAGTGAGAAAAGCAGATTGACAGTAGTATGCATTTTTATGATTCCGTATTCCTCATAGGTGTGTGTCTCTGTGTGCGTATTGCATACATGTTAAAAAGACGGTGTGTATACAGCAAGATGTGAACACTGGGCAGCAAGATTGCAGCATTCTGGCCGTGGCCGGTATGGCTCAGTGGGTTGAGCACCAAAAGGTTGGCAGTTGGATTCCAGGTCAGGGCAATGCCCAGGCTTCCAGCTCGATCCCCAGTAGGGGGCGTGCAGGAGGCAACCAATTGATAGTTTTCTCTCTCATCAGTGTTCCTCTCTCTTTCTCCCTTTCCCTCTCTCTCTCTCTCTAAAATCAATTTAAAAACCTATTTTTTTTAAAAGGTTACAGAATTTTGGAGGGTATCTTCCTCGCCCGTGCCTGTGTTTGAAGCTGGGTGGTGAGGTTCTGGTGGGTCAGTAGAGGGTCCTTCCCATGTGTGTTGGAAACTCTCCAACCATAAGATACTTTCAGTGTCTCCAGTGATGCACGGCCCCTTCCCGAGTGTGCAACCGACAGAGGTCACGTTCATTTCCCCCGGGGGCTTTGGTTTGGGAGCTTTCCCAAAGCTTCCTCTGCTCGGGAACAGGTTTCGGATCCTGGGGGTTCGCAGACCCGGATTCTGCCCGGCTAACCGGAGCAGGGCCCAGGATAAGGGGGTGCTGCCTCCCGTACATCCACTCCCCTCGGATGGAGAGCGGCCAGGCCGGCCCAGTGAGGACCGGAAAGGGGTGGAGTCAGTTAGGTGGGTTCCTCTCAGTAAGAGGCTATTCCGAGAGGCCGGAGTTAACACAGAGGCTCGATGTTGCCAAGGGGAGCGAGAAGGAGGGCCTTTTAGGCCTGGGGGGCATTTGGTTGCTATTATGAATGAACAAACCCTGCGAAACTGAAAGAAGAAAATGGCAAAGTTGGGCATCGCCGTGGGCTGGAGAGAGGCCCAGTGACCCTGGGGCTAAATAATTCCAAATGGCCTTTGAAACGCCTGACAGCGGGGCCACCGAGCCCCGGGGCAGGGGGCGCGGGGCAGAGGCCCCTTTCAAAGGGGCTGAGGTTCTAGGCACCAGCCACGTCGGCGAAGGTTAGTGATGGCCCTCCTTGGCCAAAACCCTCCAAGGAACCACCAGAAGTCGATGTTCTGAGCCACCGGCCTGCAGACACCCTGCCTGCTGGCGTTGGAGAAAATGGAGAGGAAGTGGAAATATTTCACAGCTGGGAACAGAACCTGTCAGCTCGGCCACAGAATGGCCGCCTGTGAGCTCCTGGGCGGGGCCTGCCGCTGGCTCCGGGTGGCCAGCCTGTCCGCAGCGCCTGGAGCACGGTGGGCACCAGGAACTAGTTGCTGTGTGAGCACAGGGACCAGTTCATTAACATGTTGTGGCTTCATGCAAAAGGGCTCCACCTTGATTGCAGTGTTGCTCACGGGGTGTGTCTAGGACCACCTGCTACCCTATCATGGGGTGGGTGGATCATCAGCCCCAGCTTCCAGGCATCACCCCAACCTCATGAATCAGAATCTATGATCTGCAGCATCAGTGATTTTTTAAAATATGTTTTATTGATTTTAGAGAGACAAGAAGGGGGGAGAGAGAGAGAGAGAGAAACATCAGTGAGAGAGAAGCATCAGCATCGATTGGCTGCCTCCTGCATGCCCCCTGCTGGGGATCGAGCCTGCAACCCAGGCATGTGCCCTGACTGGGAATTGAACCAGCGACCTCCTGGTGCATGGGTTGATGCTCAACCACTGAGCCACACTGTCTGGGCTGCATCAGCGATTTTATCAGACTCCATTGCACAGCCCAGGGTCTCCTTATGCCCCCGCAATCTGAGTACTGCTGCAGGCATCACTGTCACTCCTAGAAGCAGATCCGGAGGCACAGAGAAGGAAATAAGTTGTGAAGAGTCACATGATCGCACATATTATTCCCACCATTTATGTCGGGCTTATTGGAGGTAAGTACCACAGGTAACTCTTATGCTTACCGTTTATTTCAGATTTATTCTATGACAAAGAATTGTGTGTCTGTGATCTCACTGCATCCTCCAACAACTCCTTCAAGCAAACAGCCCGCCTGGCTCCCAGAGGAACTGTTACATCGTGAGGCGACGCGACCTCCCAGTCTCGTGACTTTTCAACAGAAATGACAGTGGCAGCAAAAACAACAATAACTTGCCCTAACCGGTTTGGCTCAGTGGATAGGGCGTCGGCCTGCGGACTGAGGGGTTCCAGGTTCGATTCTGGTCAAGGGCATGTACCTTGGTTGCGGGCACGTACCTTGGTTGCGGGCACATCCCCAGTACGGGGTGTGCAGGAGGTAGCTGGTCGATGTTTCTCTCTCATCGACGTTTCTAACTCTCTATCCCTCTCCCTTCCTCTCTGTAAAAATCAATAAAATATATTTTAAAAAAACAACAACAATAACAGGTGTTGAGGGTATCTTGGGAGCCAGGCACTGTGCTAACACCTCGATTTGTAGCAATTCTTGTTTAATCCATGAAACTTCACTTTACACGGATTGTTTGACTGCATTTTCACAGCTTTTAAAGGTAAGTCCCATTTCTATCCCATTTTATAGATGAGAAAACCGAGGCCTGTGGAGATTGACTTCCCATGGTCACAGAGCAGTGATGGCGGGATTCAATCCTAAGAATTGCTTTTTTAGAGACAGCCAGCACTCTCTGACCATCCCCTTACATGGCAGATATTGGTGACCCGGAGGCCAGCATTTATACTCTAGTAGAATATGTGAATGGGCTCCACGGCTTCCGAGGAGCAGGGGTCTTGTAGAACAAAAATCAGGCATTCTAGTTGTTAGCCTTGCATTTCTGTGGGGTGATCTCTGCCTCAGTTTATCTACCTGTTAAGTGGGTAGATGGGCCCCTGAGAGGGTTCCAGCAAGGAACCATTAAGAAAAAGAGCAACTGCCCAGCTGGTGTGGCTCAGTGATTGAGCATCGACCTATGAACCCGGAGGTCATGGTTCGATTCCCTATCAGGGCATATGCCCGGTTGCAGATCCATCCCCAGTGTGGGGCGTGCAGGAGGCAGCCGATCAATGATTCTCTCTCCTCATGGATGTTTCTATCTCTCTCCCTCTCCCTTCCTCTCTGAAATTAAAAAAAAGAAAGAAAAAAAAAGAAATGGATCAACTGTGAAGAAACCCAGGACTTGAACGCAGAGGTACCCAACTCATCATATGCCTGAGCAAGGTGGCCCGCTCCCCCAGGGACACAGTCCCATGCGGTCCCATCACTCTGAGACCCTCTGTCCCTGGACCCTGTCCTTCCTGAGCTCCCATCAAGCTCACTCTGAGGCCTTCTTGAGCGCTCAGCTCAGAGTTTATAGGAATCATCATAATAATTAATAAATAAATAAATGTAAGGTTCTGGGGATAAAAATGCCCCCGAATGAACGTAGACGTGGGGAGGTTTCCCAGTCATTAAAAAGGGAAAGCCAGCCCCCCCAAGCAAACAAATTCTCCTCTCACTGTAAGTGCGGGTTATCAATTGGAATTCTGATGACTTTGGGGCTGACAATTTTAACAACCACTTAAGTCTCACCCTGCGCCTTTTATCTGAGTGCTACGCAAACATTGTTAAACACACAAGCCGAGGCCAGGGCAAACCGTATCATCGTGGAGGGGAGAAGACCCAGGGGACGGAGGGGTCCACCGGCCATTCCCTCCCACGCTTCCCTCCACGGAGCTAATCAATGGCCTGGCGAGGCTTAGAATTAATAAGTCTGGACTCTTGCACTTTTGACCCGGCTGTTAGATAACAATTCCGTTAGCTAGGCCGAGGGTTATTAGGCACGAAGAGTCCGTTTGATAAATAGATGTCATTTTATTTATCTGAATTTCTGGCGCAGTGGTGTTTATTTTAAAAGAGAGGAATGTCATTTATAAATAATTTATTTGCTCAGACGTTGAATTCTCATTGAAGAAAACATAATTTAAAAGGATCTCAGTTTATTGATTTAAAAGAAAACCTGACTCTTTATACCTAGGTGTTTCTTTTTGAATCCTCATCCGAGTATATGTTTATTGATTTTTAGAGAGAGAGAGAAAGGGGGAGAAACATTGACTGGCTGCCTCCCATACACACCTGACTGGGGGATTAACGCTCCACCTAGGTCTGTGCTCTGACTGGGAATCAAACCTCCTGGTGTACGGGGCGCTGCTCCAGCCCGGGAGCCGCCCCGCCAGGCACTCCCTGGGTTTATTCATCCTTTTCAGTCTCCTTAATGCACGAGCGGCCTTTTTTCATTTTTCTAACATTCCTCATTGAATCTCATGGTTGGAAATACCTTCTCCTTTGCCACAAGCAGTTTGAATTCTGCAATGGCTGTTAATTCTGCAAAGGGAGAAACCGTCTAACCATTCCCAGCCTGGGGACAGGTGAAATGAGCGAGGAGGCATCAGCAAAATGCGACATTCTAGAATTCCCGCATTCTCTCTCACACACAAACTCTATCTCCTTCTCATCACTAAGGACATTTTTTACAATATGTTTTTACTGATTTCAGAGAAGAAGAGGGAGGGAGAGAGAGAGAGAGAAACATTAATGATGAGAGAGAATCATTGATTGGCTGCCTCCTTCACACCCCACACTGGGCACTGGGGATCGAACCCCCAACCCGGGCATGTGCCCTGACCGGGAATCGAACCGGGACCTCCTGGTTCATAGGTTGATGCTCAACCACTGGGCCAAACTGGCCTGGCAAGACTTTTTTTTTTTTTAAATCTTTATTGTGGCTCAGTCTTCCCAGTCACCTGAGCTGGGCACTCTAGGTGTTCCCCTGTGTGGGCTGTGTGCATAGTCTGGTTGTTGAGCCTTGATTGCTGTTGGTGTCACTGGGAGGAGTTGACCTCCAGGCCAATTGGCTGTGAGGACCAGCTGTGACTACAGTGGGAGAGCTGCTGTGCAGGAGAACCCCCTGTGGAGCAGGACTTGCTTCAGTGGGGCTTGGTGCTCACTGAGTCTGCCCCTTGGGTGTGTCGCTGGCAGGCGTGTAGAGTAATCTGCTGGGGTCTGAAGCTGTCCACCAGGTGCACTGGCTCTGGGGCCTCCAGGGAGGTGCAAAGCCAGCCACTGCCTGGGGCCTCCAGGCAAGAGCTACAGAGAGATCTGCAGATTCCTCCTATTTGTATTGGGCTTGGAGGTGCCCAGGCGAGGCCCAGCTGTGAACAAGGCAGGCTGGTGCTAGTGCTGGGTCTTGGGCCTCTTAATGATGGTTGGGGCACACTGCTCCAGCTGCTGCTTATTTAAAGATTTCAGCAAAGTCTGATGCCTGAGCTGGGACAGGCCATTCATATGCAAAATCCCCTGCAAACAGGTTGGGTGGGACTGCAAATTGGATGGGGCGGGATCTCAGGGAATCACTAGGGTGGAGCTAGCAGTGCGGCTCAGATATGGCTGCCAGTCAGCCCTGCGATGGGGGAGGAACAACGACCCCTGTGAGCACCCCTGTCTGGGAGACAGCCGCCCCTGAGATCCTGCCCTGATGTCAGACAGTCCAGTTCCTCCCTGTATGTCCCTGGACTCCCCCAAGGCCACAGCCCCGCACTGGAGCTCAGAGGAAGTGGGATCGTGTAAGTTCACGGGCTGGCCCTTTAAGAGGGACTCCTGGGTTTCCAGCAGCCTTTGTGTCAGTCAGCCACACCCCTGCTGGCTTTTACAGCCCGAGGTTACTGGGAACTTCTCTGGAACCTGGGCAGGGGGTCTGGTGTGCGGCTGGGACCCCCTACTTCTCCTGGGAGGCCTCCCCAGTGGAGATCCCTCCTGATTGAAAAAACAGCACACATGGGTGCAGAACCAGCCCGCCGGTGCCTCCGCCGCCCCTAGGGTCTCGATGTGCTTCTTTCTTTACGTCTCTAGTTGCAGGAGTTCCATTCAGCCAGCTTCCGGCGGTTCTGGCTGTGGTGGTTCTGCATTTTAGTTGTAGTTTTGATGTGGATGTGGGAAGCGGCGAGGACCGGCATTTACCTTCGCCGTCATCTTGGCTCTCTCCTCCTCAAGAAACATTTTAAAACATGCAACCAGGCTACAAAGTAGTTTGGTTGTATTTTCTTCAAAATACCAAATGTCCTATCAAAATAACAAGTGCACACACTCTCTGACCCAGCAATTCCATCTCCAGACGAACTTGCCAATGTGCGCAATGGGACGTCCGCCGACAAGGGTCGTCATTGCAACAGTGTTTGGGAGAACCTAAGATTGGAAACGTCTTAAATGCCCAGCAGGGGGCGTCTGGTTAGAGGAACCATGACTTCATCCCTACAGGGGAATACTGCACGGCCCTGAAAAGGAGCCGAAGGAGAACCAGCTCTGAGAGACACTGATTGCTAAAGAAAAAGCTAACACCAGTCACGATGGGTCAGTATGAGCCCACGTGTGGACAAAAGAGGAAAGAGACCCAAGGACATGGCAGTGGCTGGACGGAGCTGGGGCACAGCGGAGGGTGCAAAGGTGGGGGGCAGATTTTTCACTCCTTCTGCTTGTGCAGCTCTGGAAATGGGCACCGCGTGAATGTTTTCCTGTTAAAATGAATGAAAGTATAACTAGTCCAAGGACAGCTGTGGGTCTGTGCATAGGAGAATGTGTAACAAGACATACGTGGAGTTGGTTATCTCTGGGTGCCTCGGTCGGTCAATAGTTTTATACTTTTCCTCTTCTGCTTGCCCATATTTTCTGATATTTATGAAACGCACATAAAAAGAGTTCTTTTGTAGATCAACAAGAAAGGAAGGCAGAATATGACTTTCCTTCTTCACCCTCCATAACATGGATTCCTTAATATGTGTCAAGTGACTGGGGTGGTGGGAAAAGCCTAATAAAAAGAGATTTATGGGTAATTGGGTGGGATAAGGACTGCCAGATGCATGAAAGCCAAGATTTGAGAGAAGGGAGAGGCTCCTGTCCCAGGATGGAGCGAGGTGCACTTTCAAGGCTTGCGGCTGCCCAGGCCTTCCTGCTAAGAGACCCCGGGTGATTGCCCCGTTGAAAAATGGGGAGGGGGATGCAGTCAGCATCCCCTTTCAAGGTTGAAGAAAGTCAGATGTTGAAGGAGGCCCCTCAAACATCACCTGGGGCCCGAGGGGCATGGCTCAGGGGTTGAGCTTTGATCTATGATGCAGGAATTCATGGTTCAATTCCTGGTCAGGGCACGTGCCCAGGTTGCAGGCTCCATCCGCAGTAGCGGGTGAGCAGGAGGCAGCCGATCAATGTTTCTCTCTCATCATCGATGTGTCTATCTCTCTCTCTCCCTCCCTTCCTCCCTGAAATCAATAAAAATATATATTTTTTAAAAGTCACCCAGGAAGAGATCCCGAGTATCCCTTCTTGGTGAGAGTCCTTGGCGTTACTGTGACGATAATGACGAGGGCGATGTCTAATTGCAATCAAAGCGCTGACTCCATGTCAGACCCAGAGCACCGCACTCTGTGCATCATCTGGCTCCACCTCCAAGGTCGTGAGGATTAACGAGAGACACGCCTTGAGCATAGGCAGCCCTCGCCACCGACCGTGGCTGCACGCTCCATCCTGTCTTGTTAGCAGGTTGAATCTGGGAGCTGGCTGAGGTCATCTGTTACAGCTGTGCCCGCCCATATCTGTTCATATTCTCATTTTCAGCAAGAGGGTGGACCTCCCGGTGGGAGGCCCCGAAACTTCACCGCAGCACCTGCTCCTGCTTGCTCATGGGCAATTGGAATTCCCACCTCTGCCCAGGGCAGCCCTCGATCCATGGCCAATGGAAGGCGGTGGGTAAATGCTACAGCTTTCTTGCAACGTGGGTGGATTACTTTGGGGTGTTTGGTCTACACCGATTCCCACAATTCCCCGGTGAACCAAGCCCCCCAGGGGTAGCTGGCTTGACTACGGACCCTGCACTGACTCCCTCCCTCCTGCCCCACTTCCCCTCTCCCCTTGTTTTTCTGGGCAGCGGCCTTGTCTCAGCACCTGCTCCTGGGGAACCAGGCATCTACTGGAACCACGTCCTTTAACAAAAACCTGCTTCTCTCTTTTGTTTCCTCTTTCTTCTCTCTTTTGTCTCCTCTTTCACGATAATCAACAGAGCATTTGATGGGCTTCAAATCGCATTCACGTCTCTTATCTCAACTGAACTCCCTCCATCCTGGGAGACAGACGTGCAGGCCCCGCTCCTAACCTTTTCAGATAAGGAAGCTGACGAGAACACACACGGCCAGGAGAGAGCAGAGCCCAAGTCCTGGCTTCTGATCCTGCCCTCACCTTCGGTCCATCATATGATGCCACCTTTCCCTTCTCTCGTAAGAACGGTGACTAATCTATTTCTGGATTAATTTATTCATGTGTTTAGAAAGTGTTGTATCGGCTCCACATATTCTGGGATTTTCGACCCTTCTTTCTAGTTTAATTCCGTCGCGACCTAAGGGTATATATTGTATGGTCTCTATGCTTTTATATGTGGTCAAGTGTGTTTTACGACCAGACGGGGGTCTGTCTTAGAAATTGTTCCGCGTGAGCTTGTGAAGAATGTGTGTCACTGTTGTTGATTTCATCAGTTGATGGATGAGGCTGTTGAGGTCAACGATGCCCCATTTATATATTACTGTGTATTTTGTTCTGTATAAAAATCTCGTTCCGCCTGGTCAGCATGGCTCAGTGGTTGAGCACTGACCTATAAACCAGGAGGTCATGACTCCATTCCTGGTCAGGGCACATGCCCGGGTTGCAGGCTCAATCTCTAGTGGGGGGCGTGCAGCAGGCAGCTAATAGATGATTCTCTCTTATCATTGATGTTTCTATCTCTCTCTCCCTCTCCCTTCCTTTTTGAAATTAATAAAAATATATTAAAAAAGAAAATCAAAAGAAAAAACCTCATTCAAACATCGCAACAACTGTTTTTATCGGTATGATTGTGATCATGGGTGGGTGAAGCGTCCAGAACTCTTGGAGGCTAAGCCATTTGTCTGAGACCCCCTGGCAGGTAGGTCCCTTAACTTCTGGTCCCCCCCCCCCCACCCCCCTCAGCTCATGGAGAAGTAACTGTGGACGCAGGAGAGCTCCATCAGAGTCCAGAACCTGAACCCGGTACCGGGACAGTCCCCGACAGCACGGTGGTCTGTGCCACTGGGAAATCAACTTGAACTTTGAAAACATCTAAGAGAGTGTTGTGCTAGCCTTTGTGTATGTTACAGCAGGGGATTGGCAACGGTTTAGAGACGGGCCACATCTTCAGCGCTTGATTCTCTGGTCTGTCTCAGGAGAGATAAGGAGGTGCCTGGATGTTGGGGGAAGGGCTCAGGGTAAGAATCAACCACGATAAATCGCTTCTCGGCCTTTTGGCTAAGATCAAGTGAAGAATCAACCACGATAAACTCACAGCTGTGTCGGGGAGGCAAGGGTCAGCCTGCCCCGGTGACTTCTCAGAAAACTACGATGTGGAGGCTGTATTGTGGTACATTCCCAAAGGGACGGCCAGTCCCGCCAACCCCAATGCCCTCGACAAGTGTGCTGGGAGGAAAGGCCTGTGGCGATGCATCTCCCGGTGCTGCTGCCCTTGTGGCGTCCCCTCCCCTTGAACATGGGCTGGCCCCGGGGCTGACCTTGGACTCCGAGGAGATGGTTACCGGATGCTGTGATTCTGAGGCTACGTCCTCGGAAACCTTGCAGCTCCCAAACAGAGCTCTTCCTGGCCACGGGGCGAGGCTGCCTGGGGCGAGAGAGGCACCTGGCCACCCTCCCTCCATCCAGTCCTCCCAGATGAAGCTCCTGTTGGATGCTGAGCTCAGTGGAGGCTCAGGTGGCGGTGGCCCCAGCTGCCCTCTGACTGCAGCCTCGTGAGAGACCCCAAGTGAGAACTGCCCAGCCGAGCCCAGGCAGAGACCATGGACGCGGAGCCTCTGGGAAGAGTCCTTGCTTCTGAGAACGATGCAGAGAAAGCCTCCCTCCAGCTCTTTCCTGGACACGCCAGGTCTCCTGGATGCAGCCGGCTTGGGAGCACAGGCGACCCAGTTGCTGAAGGCGAGCTCCACGCCCTGAGGACAGCGGAGCGAAGAGGAGGAAGGAGTCCGGGTCCTGGATGCCCCCTGGACCGCTGGGACCACAGCCCTGCAACCCACCTGACCTTGGATTTCTTGTGGATGCCTGCATGGTGAGCACCGCTTCGGCTTCCCCATTCACCCCTAGGGCTCGGCCGGCAGGCAATAGAGGGGTGAGGGGAAGGCACCCTGGGTTTCAACAGGGGCTCTGCTACTTCCTGGCTGCGTGACCTTCCCTCTGAGCCTCAGCTGCCTCATCTGTAAAATGGGGAGAAGAATTCGCCTGCCTCACGGGGTCGCTAGGGGGAGTCCATGAATGAACGTGCGAGGATGGCCTGCGCCGAATGCCTGGCGCACGGTAGACACACGGGTTCCATCCATACAGACGGCTCTTCAGCCCCTGGGACCTCCGACTCCTCTGCCAAAGGCAGTGGCTTTGGGAACCGCGCTCGGGGCCACCAGCCAGAAGTTCTCACCGCAGCACAACGCTTCCAGGAGCCGGGGCCGCCCCGCACATCAGGCCCTCAGATGCCTCCCTTCCTTCCGCACACCTGGCGCTCCCTCAGCCCAGGGCAGCCTCGCCTTTGAAGTCGGCCTGTCCCACCACCTGCTCCCAACTGGTTTGAAATTGAAGTTTAAAACCAAACCAACGCTTCCTCTCCCTCCCTCGGTTCCAGTTAACTTTCCTCCATGCACGGGAGCTCCCGTGCTCGGTGGGCGGAGGAGCCGGCGGAGAGGGAGCCTTGCAGATGGTCCCAGGCTTCTCCGTCCCAAGGAGCCCGAGCTGCCGGGGCCAGGGGGGTGCGGCGTGCACACAGCAGCGGGCACCGCCGGGCACAGCTCGCCGACTCTGGTCGCCCGACCGGGGGCATCAGACGCGCAGTCGTCGTTTGGGAACGACTGTCTCAGGTGTTTCGCGTTTGAAACCAGGAGCCCAGAAGTCGCTGGATCCTAAGATTAAACACTAGTGAGTAGACGGCCATGAAGAAAGAATGAAATCTTGCCAAGCGAGACAGCACGGAGGGTCTAGAGCAGTGATGGCGAACCTATGACTCATTTTTTTGGCTGAGTTTTCTTTGTTAAATGGCATTTAAATATATAAAATACATATCAAAAATATAAGTCTTTGTTTTACTACGGTAGCAAAGATCAAAAATTTTCTATATGTGACACGGCACCAGAGTTCAGTTAGGGTTTTTCAAAATGCTGACACACCGGGCTCAGAAGGTTTGTCTAGCCCAGGGGTGGGCAAACGTTTTGACTCGAGGGCCACAATGGGTTCTTAAACTGGACCGGAGGGCCGGAGCAAAAGCATGGATGGAGTGTTTGTGTGAACTAATATAAATTCAAAGTGAACATCATTACATAAAAGGGTACGGTCTTTTTTTTTTTTTTAGTTTTATTCATTTCAAACGGGCCATAGTTTGCCCACGGCTGGCCTAGAGAGTATCATGCGAAGTGAAGTCAGTCAGATGGAGGGAGACACAGGCAGTCTGATCTCTCTTATATGCGGGACGTAAAACAGAGCAAATGAACCAGCAACATGAAACAGAAACCAACTCCTAAGTACAGACAACACACTGATGGGGTGGGCAGGAAAGGGGACGTTGGATTAAAAAGAACAAACTTCCAGGAATGAAATAAGTCACAGGAGTTAATGTACAGCCGAGGGAAGGGAGTCAAGAACATCATCATAACTTTACGGTGACAACTGGTTACTGGACGTATCGCGGGGATCACTTCCTACGGCACATAAATGTTGAATCACTGTGTTGTACGCCTGAAACGAATATAATATTTATGTCAGCTGTCATTAAAATAAACGGTAAAAATACATAAGCCCTGGACTGTTTGCTCAGTGGCTAGAGCAGTGGTTCTCAACCTTCTGGCCCTTTAAATACAGTTCCTCATGTGTGACCCAACCGTAAAATTATTTTCGTTGCTACTTCATAACGGTCATGTTGCTACTGTTATGAATCGTCATGTAAATATCTGATACGCAGGATGGTCTTAGGCGACCCCTGTGAAAGGGTCGTTTGACCGCCAAAGGGGTCGCGACCCACAGGTTGAGATCCGCTGGGCTAGAGTGTCGGCCCATGGACCGAAGGGTCCCGGGTTTGATTCCGGTCAAAGGCATGTACCTCGGTGGCAGGCTTGATCCCTCGCCCTGGTTGGGGCGCATGTGGGAGGCAACCAATCCATGTGTCTCTCTCACGTCGATGTTTCTCTCTCTGTCTCTCCCCTCCCTTCCACTCTCTCCAAAATCAGTGGAAAAATATCCTTGGGTGAGGATGAACAACAACACAAAAAGAGGCCATGCTATTTGGAGATGCCCACAGAAATGTGTAAGGACGACATCGTGCGATGGATGGGATTTCTTTTAAAACTCTTCAGCAACGATTTTAAATAAAAATGGGGTGTTACTTGGCCTCCCCTTAACCCCGGCCCTGCCAGATCTTGTGTGTATTGAAAATTTAAGTAAAATTTAAAATCACAGATCATTGTGCATCCATTTGATGTTTTTAAAAATGCCGTTTATCTTGCTGACTGCGCTTGGTGGCACCCCCATAAGTTCTGTGGGGGCGAAGGCACCGGCTGGCACTGTGTCGGACCCCAGTGGCCTTCCTCTGGGCGCTGGGCTTGCCCCGTCCGGGGGTACCCAGGGTCGGTCACGGTTGCCCAGGTAATAACCCACTGGAGGGTTCACCACCATCCCCGCTCGCCGCACCCAAGTATGTCACACCCGCCTCCACCCTCCGCGGAGCCACGAGGGAAGACAGTCCCCGTGGGACACGGTGGCCTGTGGTTAGTTAGGAGTCTGGCCAACACACTATTTACAGGCCCTGCCTCCAGGGGCAGGTCCACCCGCCCAGGCTGCCTCGAGTCTTGCTCGTGTTCTTAGAGCAGCTTTAAAATACCCATAGCCGCCTGGCTGGTGTGGCTCAGTGGTTGAGTGTCGACCTATGAACCAGAAGGTTGTGGTTTGATTCTCGGTCTGGGCACATGCCCGGGTTGCAGGCTCGACCCCCAGAAGGGGGCGTGCAGGAGGCAGCCCAGCAATGATTCTCTCTCATCGCTGATGTTTCTATCTCTCTCTCCCTCTCCCTTCCCCTCTGAAATCAATAACAGGATATATTTTTTTAAAACACAATAGTTTATAAAATACCCATAGCCATTCCCAGTGCCTGACCCCTCACTTTACTCTCTGGGTCCTGATGTCCACCCCCTTCTAACCTGGTGGAAGCTACCTCCTCCCGCCTCATCCCCATCCCCGGGGCCACCTCATGGATGCCCTGGATTGATTCTCTGCCCGGTTTCCAGCGGCCACACAGGCGATGTTTCCGAGCTCGCAGGCCCCAGGTCCCTGTTGGGTGCACAGGATTCTATTCTGCATGTTCCTAAAACCCTCGGTGAGAAGAATCAAATGTCACACTGGGAAGGAATACCTGAACCCCATGCCTCTTACCTCTTTTTAGGAGGTAAGTGATTAAAGCTCTAAAAGTGATGGCTCTGGGCTCAAATTCTGGCTCTGCTGCTGTGGGTCTTTAGGCAAGTGGCCGAACCTCTCTGTGCCGCCATCTCCCCTCCACCCAAGGGGTGAGAGTGGTCTCGGCCTCAGAGGCCTATTGAGGCAGGTGATACCTGCAAAGGCCTTCGCCTGATTCTCGGAACAAGTCAGTGCTTCATACACGCCGATGTCAGCGATTATTTGGGGGATCACCTGCACCTCTTTGCGAACCTATAAAAAGCCATGAGAGACCCCTCAAAAAATAGACATAAAATGTTTGCCCTCTTTTACATAAAAACGAGTTATAGATGCTTTTAGGGTGAACCCACACAGGCATTTTATGTTATTATTGTAATCATTTTAATTTATGGAAAAGGAAAAATAATAAAAATGCTATATGAGTGTACAGTAAAAGTAATTTAACAGACGGCGTGTAAAACGGAGGGTGAGCGTTCACTTCCCACCTCAGACCAGGGAGGCAGGCTCGCTCCCCGGCGTTTCCGCCGCCCGTGGCCCGGCTGACGTCATGGCTTCTATTCTCCCAAAGTCAGGAGCAGCGGCGGCAGACGCACTTCGCCTTCCGTTCGTTTCATTTCTCACCATACGCAGCACGGCTCCCCGCGCTGCTGCACAGGCTGTGTGCCTCGTGTTTCCAAACACCCCTGTTTTCTGCTGATGACAGAACTGATACGAGTCCCATGGGTGAATGAGGTGCCATGATCTGGCCCGAGATAGACCGTGATGGATGGAGGTGCACTCGGCAGGTCCTGGGCGCGTAAGCAACACGCTGGGCTTCCTGGGACGTCCACAGAGAGGCGGCTGGTCATAGGGCTGGAGGTAGGACCCTCCACATCCCGCACACCTGGCTTGGCATCCTGGCGCCAAGTCCTCGGGTGACCTTGGACGGTCCTCTTAGCATCTTCCAACTTCATTTTCTCGTCTGTGAGATGGAGAAAGTAATAATAATAGTTGACCTGAAGAACTGTCGCAAATGTTAAACGCGTCGATGCATTTGAGGCCTTGAGCAAAGGGTCTCTCGCGTGGACACTGTTGACATTGGGGCTGGATAATTCTCCAAAGGGGGGCGTCCTGGGCATTGTGGGTGCCGGGCAGCACCCTGCTCTCTCTCCTGGAGGCCAGCAGCACGCCCCTGTCCTGCCAGTTGGAACAGTCAAGTCTCCAGATACTGTCAAACGTCCCCTCGGGGGCACGATCTCCTCCTGTATTGAGACCACTGCCTTCCCATAATGCCCGGCACATAGTAAGTGCTCAATAAACTCTCCTTCCGCTCATCAACGTTACACCAAGCGGCACCCTTCCTACACCTAAAGCACCAGATTGCCCGACTATTACCAATCGACTGGTATTTTAACTGTCCAAATCCTCAGTTTAACTTACCTCAGAGGCAAACTTCTCGTTACGAGAGCTTTTCATCTGTCTAATATTAAAATACTGGCGAAATATTCCACAGTGATAGGCGCCGGCCAATTTCATTGGCTTTCTGCCTCCTGAGTCCCTCCCTCTCCTCCCCCTTCCCTCGCGCAGGTGAGAGACAAGACTCAGCCCACAATGAATAAGCTGCTTTGCCCGCTGCACGGACCCCCTTCCTGGCCCCTCATTTGGCGTCAGCTGCGGTGTTTTTCCACGGAGCCTTCGGAAGATGGGATTATGTGCGTGCATGCGGCCATTCACTGGCTGCTTAGGACCGGAACCCCCGGGGATAAATTTGGAAAACGACCGAATTAATCACTTATGATCCACATTCGGTGAACATTATCATAATATTGATATAATGCACACACTGTTCTTTGCTTATTTCTATATTGAGTGGGGCCTGCAGCAATTTTGAGGAAATCTGAGACACACACACCTGGCTAAATGCTCTCCCTCTCTCTCTAAATAACCCCAGGTCTCCTGGTTTGCACGGATTGGCCTAAAATGAGTTACAGTTGCCAGAACATTTTTAAGTAGGGAAATAAATTAGAGTGGTAATAATCATAACAATTATATAATAAATGTTAAAAATTGTAAGTTCCCCAGCGTCCTTAATAACTTTATTTTGGTGGTGGTTGGGGCGGGGGGCTGTGGGGGGGGGTGGGTGGATGTGGAAATTCCATCGCTGGCTTCTGGTGACATCATCTGGCCGAAGTGAGAGGACAGGCTTTTAAATCCCAAATGTCACCGAGGTGCCGAATGAGGTGGCACTTGGGCTTTCTCGGCCGAGTTTGCGGGGCCTGAATTATTAAAGTCGTCGTTTGCAAAATAAATTCAGGACTTCGTGAAAGTTTCTAGATTGACCATCTCGCCCTCCTCCCCCCTTTCTCTCTCTCTCATTTTCTCTCTCCATAAGGGAACCCAAGGCAGCCACAGCTGCACAAATCATTTCGATCCCCCACTCCCCACAACCTCCCCATCTCCAGCTGCAGGCAGAAGACAAATAACGCTGCAAAAAAAAGGATGACAGCGTGTCCCCAAATAAGAGAGCCTTCCAGGAAGCCCTGGTGACTAGAAAGCATGTAAAAACGCCCCCAAATGCCCAAGCTGCCCTCTGGGCTGGGCTGAGGTCCGTCCACAATACAGATGAAAGCTGTGGATTCGACTGCGTGCCAATCAGACATACGTCACAACCTTGCCGGCCACGTTCACATGCCAGGCGTCATGCCGAACACGTCGCTCTAGTCCTCTCCCCTCTCCCGCAGTAGGGACTGCTGTTGTCCCATTTTACAGATGTGGCAGCTGAGGCTCTGAGGCGTAGATCCCTTGCTCCAGGTCCCAACAGCTGGAAACAGGAGAAGAGGGAAGTCAAACCCAAATCTGTGGAATTTAGCCCAAACAGGCATCTCAGTGCCGACTGGGAGCATCCGTTGTCAGAAGCTGGTGCTGTGTGTCTGTGGTCAGGCGTGGAGACCGAAGCAGAGTTTCCGCTTTGATGAGGTCCCCGTGTGTCTCCAGGAGCACCGACAGAGCCTCACACGGGGCCTCTCTCGTGCCTCGTCCTGGTCTTGTTGGGCCACACATCTCTCAGCGCCCTAAGCCAGGGACTAGCTGGAGCCCAGGCTACAGTTAGACCAGGTCTGAAAGCTGACTTCCTCTCTAAGCGGGGACTCCATCCACCTCTCTGAACCTCAGCCTGCCCCCCTGCAAGTGGGAGGCTGGGTCACGGCCAGGGTGGTGGCTGGCCCCTACTGTGCCTCTGCAAAATTAGAAAAACTCACCTCACTTCCATGTTGGAAATGTGTCCTGATATGCTGATGTCAGGAAAACAAGACACTCTACTGCCATCTGCTGGAACGCTGCTGTAACACACACGGTGAGCAAAGGCCAGGCTGGGAAGGGCGCCCCCTTAGCGCAGGGCGTGGTGACCTGCACCGCTGTACATGGTTGCCCCGTCATTCCTCCCCCCGCACCCCCCACCCCGGGATTGTTGGGGGCAGAAAACGTGCTATTGCCTGCCAAGTGTTTATTTGCCACTGCGGTGGGCATGGCTCACGGGTCCTCGGCGAGTCTTGGCTGCTCTGTTGGCTCAAACAAGTTGGATAAGTGTCTCTCCGGCCACTTACTAGTCAACGGGAAACTGGGAAACCCCACCCGGCACCTGCCTTGGGGGATGGTGCCTCCCAGGCATCCCCCCCATCTCTCAGCACTCCCCCAGGCTTCCATGTGCCAGGTCCTGGGTTGTCCTGGACAGCAGCTCCCGGCTCTCGGCGGCTCCTCCTGGCCAGCAGAAGAGAGGGAAAGGATCTGTGAGCCTTGCACCTGAACCTCCGTCTGGCATTTCTTTGATGCTTTCCATCTCGGGGGGCTCCCCAACGAGTCTTGAGAAACGTCCAGTAATGTCCCATCAGCTCTGCCCCTGCCCACGAGGTGCCTGCAATGGGTCCGGAGTTCAACCAAAACCGGGTTTGCATCCTGGCTTTTCCAGGTGCTCGCTGTGTGACCTTGGGGGGCCCACTTAACCTTGCTGTGCTTCCGTGTCTCCACAGGTGAAAAGGGAAGACCTCCTAAGCTCTCTGTCGCACAGACGTGTGGAGTGGAGACGGAAGGAGCAAATGTGCTTAAAGCATTTAATTTAACTCAAGAGCATCAGTGTTATTTATTATCATCCTTCACCACAGGGAGAAACAGTTCAGGTTTTTCCACAGGTCATTCATTCCCAGCTGCCCACCTTGTTCTGTGAACCGAAAGTTAGAACCCCGAATTTCGCTGACCTCAAAAACAAAAATCTTTCCTGAGTGGTTGTTAGAAAAGCTAAAAGCCTCATTGTGTTTACGTCTACATTTAAGGCATCACACAAACATCAGATGCCCTGGATTCTGCGGGACGTGTGTGACTCCACAGCTGTTCCTCCTTCAACAACAAATCCCCGAGAGACGTGAATGGCCACGGATGGGGACCCACCAGCCGAGGTCTCTCTCTGGTACGCACGCCGCTCTAGCTCTAACGGTTCCTCCCGTCCCTGCGTCCCCTTTTCCTGGAATTTTAGGCAGGATCAGGACACGGTCTGCTCCAGGCTCTCCTCTTATGTTTTCTGTCTGCTCCCTCCCCATCCCTGGCTGCAGAGCCCGCGCTCTCCGCCTGAGGATCTGTGGCTCATTGAAACACCTCCAGCACACCGAGTACATGCTCGGTTGTTACTGGCTACAAAACAGCTGTTTTTGGATGGCGGTTTAGTTCATTCTGGGGGACATGGGCAGGGCAAGGAAGGCCAGTCTGCAAGCAGATGGCCCAGAAATGCAGATCCGGAGGCTCCGTCTACAGCCTTCCAGGGCGGTGTGACTTTAAGCAAGTGGCCTCCCCTCTCTGAACCTGCCCACTCCTGTTGTTTTTCAATGTCCTTCCGGGCAAATGCAGCACAATTACACAAACGCGGTCACTTAAGAACTGGATCTTTGGAGGAGCCCACCTGGAGGAACCCACCTGGAGGAACCCACCTTTGGGCTGCTGTGTCACCTTAAACAAGTGACTTCCCTCCTGGGCCTCAGTTTCTTCATGTGTAGAATGGGGATAAAAGATGGCCCCTCTCTCCTGGACTTGTTGGGAGGATGAAAAGAGATAATGCTTTGAAAGTGCTTGGCAAAGTGTCTGACCCTGGGTGAACGCGCCATAAATCTTCACCATTATTATAAGTCTTTTCATAAAATAGAGGCTTTCTGGGGATTAAAAAAAAAGAGAGAGAGAGAAGAAGAAGAAGAAAAACACTAATGAGCCAAAAAAGCATTTTGGAAAACAGTTTTATTTCACATGTTCTCGATGGATCTGGCTGGTCTTTTCCATGAAAAAAAAAAAATTTTTTTTTTCCCCCAAGGAGGCCACAGGCTCAGCGCAGCCCAGCCCTCCCCGGGGCCACACAGTAAGCTTGACTGGAGCTCCTAAAACACAATCCAGGCTGCTGACCCTCCATCAGATGGTCACGGCTCCCTGCTCTCCATCCCAGCCCCGGTGTCACAGGAGCAGTGCCCCCTCCCCGGGCAGGGGAAGGAGAGCTCCCCTTGCCTTGACTTGATCAATGGCCCAGGGCAGGGACGACCTCAGCACCCTCCCAATGTCCCCCATCCCCTGCTTTCCTTCCGTTTCTAAGTGCCCAGGCCTCTCTGCGGTGACCCAACCCCCTAATGTTCTCCAACCAAGGACCAGGCCACAGTGAGGCTCCCGGTGCTACAGGTAAGGTGGGGGCCAAACCCCCAGTGATCCAGGTAAATAGTACGTTAATGCAACATATTTAAAGAATCAAAATGAACTCACAAACAAAATAGTCCACGAGGAACACAATGTCAACGTGTTACATAAGGGCAGGGTCGGTGGCCAGGGCTCCCCTCACCTGCAGCTCCACACGTAACCGAAAGGAGCGAGACTCAGTGGGGCTCCCACCCTGGGCCTCAGCCCTTGCGTTTCCTGTGCGGGGGCCCAGCCATAAATTTCCTCCTCCCCGCCCTGCGCCCCCCTCCCCGCAGAGGTGAGCCGGGGTGAGCCGCACAGAGGCTGCTTGGAAGACGGAGGCTTGAGTTAAACAGGACTCGGCGGGCCCTTCCAACTTTCCGTCTTGTTTTTGAACTGCATCTAGGCTCCTCTCCTTAATCAATAAAACAGGAATTAGTTCTCTGCTCCAAGAGTCGCCTTCTGCCTTCCCGTTTATGGCCTTGGCCACCTCGCAGCCCTTTCAAGCCGCCCGGGCTGGCTTTTGCAAATACCTGAGGTCGCAGAAGCAGGTAGAAAACATTTCGGCGCTTCCTGCGGCGAGTGGGCGGGCAGGTCCGGCCGCCCGCGCGCCCCCGCCCCTGCGCCCCGGGGACCGAGCGCTCGGGCGCGCGCGCGCCAAGAACGTTAAACCTTTCTCTTTGATCCCCGTCTTTTGGGGGGGAGGGGAACGCCGAGGGAAGGGGGAAGCAGGGGAAATGGGGTGCCGAAGCGAAGTTTTTTCTGCCCTCCTGCCTCTGGCTCTGGCTCCGCCCTCGTCCAAGGGGGAGGATAGGGATGCCAGACCCGGAATCCTGCCCGTTTTGAAATTGATCGATTTTATCCGGGAGCTTCAAATGGAAACCAGGAGAGGGGCTTTGAAATGTCAAAGAAAAGTTGCAAAAGGGAAAAGGAGGTGGGGCGGGAGGGGGAGGAGGGGAGGTGAAAATAAGAGGTGGGCAGACAGAGGTGTGTGGGGGGTTGGTTTTTTTTCCCCTGAAAACCTACCTTCGTGGCGACTCGTAACCTTTTCACCCTTCCCGCGGCGGTGGTGGGCTCCTGGTCGCTCTTTGAAACTCGGATGAGATCTGTGCCCTCCACCCCCTCCCCCACGCCCCCACCCCCACCCCCACCCCCACTCCCTTCGCAAAAATGCCCTGCAGGACCGCGAGGCGTTCGCATCCAGTTCCAGGAGGCCGGGTGGGACCGCTTGGCGCAATTCGGGGAAGTTTTTGCAAAACCCTCTGCTCGGCCATTTGCTTTGGAATTGAACCGTCCCCAGCTTCAATTTTGGACGCGTCGTGTTTGCCTGGAGTAATCTTGACCTAATTTTAAAAAATTATTTGGAATGGAAAAAAAAAAAAAGGCCCAGCCACGTTTGGGCGAAGGCGGGCGCTGGCAGGCGCGGCTTGCAGCGGGGACTCGGGTGTGGCCGGGGCCGGAGCGTGACCGCCCTGGCGGCTTTGGAGGCTCCGCCCGCGCCCTGGTTTCCAGCGCGGCCACCGCCTCGCGCCCGGGACTCCCGCAGCGCAGACCTTTCCTTCTGGCCCCCAAGAGCCACATCCCGCAGCCGCGGGGCGGGGCTCTCTCCCTCCCCTTCCCCCAAAGACCCCGTTGTGCCCATAGGTACCCCTTTAGGCGGTGGCACCGGGGGGAGCCCCCCAAATGCATCCTGGGCTCATTGCAGGGAGCCCCAGCCTTCTCCAGGGGGCCCTGGGGCCGCCGGGATTGAAATATATATTCAGGAGTCGTGGCCGACTGAGTTCAAAATGCATTTAACTGTTGTTTTAAAATACATTTTTATTGGTTTCAGAGAGGAAGAGAGAGGGAGAGAAACATCAATGAGGAGAGAGAATCATTGATCAGCTGCCTCCTGCACGCCCCCCACTGGGGATGGAGCCTGAAACCAGGGCATGTGCCCTGACTGGGAATCAAACTGTGACCTCCTGGTTCACAGTCGATGCTCAACCACTGAGCCACACCAGCCAGGCTAATTGACGTTTTGATGATTTCCTGATGGCATAGCACCCTGGGGACCAGGAGGAGAAAGTGGGTGCGGGGCCGGCCTGTGCGGGCTGAGCCCACTGGCCCCTCACACCCCAGCAGCCCAGGGCGGGGGCTCCAGGAAGGAGGGAGGCAAAATGGACACAGGGTCCTGGGGTCTCTGAGGGCAGCTGCGGCCAAAGGCCTGCTTAGCGGGGAAAGGCACTGAGAGGCGTATCTGCTCCGGACGGAGGGAAGGGGCATTGGAGACCGGTGTGCGGAGATACACAGAGCGGGATGCGCATCGCAGAGAGAACCTCAGCACCTCCGCTGGCCACGGACCCCACCTGAGGGAGCGGCTGAGCCAGAGCTAGAGCAGGGCGCTCTGGCCCTCCTCCCACCCACCCCCCCCACCCCCCCACCCCCCCCACCCCGTGCTCCTGGCCGGAGGTGGGAGAGCTGGTCCTTTCCCCTCCCTCCTCCGGAGAGTTCCACAGGGTGGGGTCAGGACAGTCGCTTGTTCCCTGGAAGCTGCTACAGGGGGTGACTTTTGCCTTCGAGCTCCTGACCCCAAATACCCACCCCTGCCTCTGAGCTGCACCCCCTCCCCCGCACCAGGGCAGGGAGGAAAAGGGTCCCCCTGTGTGGCATCCCTGGGAGGACAACGGGCAAGCGTGCAAATCAAGGTCCACGCGCTCCCACGCCTGCGTGGGGCCTGGGAGTTAGAGACCAGCTGCGAAGTGTTAAGGAAACGTGTTCTCGCATCACAAGCGGGCAGGTGTGTCCTTCTGAGAAGCTGGGAGGCCGAGGAGGATTTAAATTCTGCTCCAGAGCCACAGGGAGAACCCACACCCAGCCTCCCTCTGTGCCCGACCATCTGCAGGCACCCCAGCTTGCAGGCCGGAGCTTCGTCCACGTCCCCTCTGACAAGTGCCCAGTCCTGGGCCAGCCCTCAGGCGAAGGGCGGGCATGGGGTGGGGTAACTCACACCCAGAGATGGCCCAGGCGATTGGGTCACGCAGGGCCTGGACCAGGGGTGGGCAAACTTTTTGACTCGAGGGCCACAATGGGTTCTTAAACTGGACTCAGAAGAAGGAGCTGCGGCCGTGTTCCCCGACGTTGCCATGTTAGCACTGCTGCTGGTGAAGGAGCGGAGGGGAGAGCAAGAGAACCCTCCGCTCTTTCGGCTCCGCGGGCCATAGTTTGCCCACGGCTGGCCCTGGACCCAGGCTGACACCCTCTGGGCGGGAGTCTCTGCTCCTGGCTACCCTGAACATGGGGCACCAGGGGCAGGGGTGGCCTCTGTCCTGCCAGCCGCCCGCCCCTCTGCAAGGGGCACACTCAGGGAGAGGCAGGGCAGAGCCCGCCGGAGCGGAGACCCTCTGGCCAGGACTGAGCGCCCGCCCTGGCGTGGCCGGCCCCGCGGTGGCTGCTGACGGCGTGGTGCTCTGACACGCAGCCACCGGCTCTCCAGGGCCCAGCCGCGCTCGGCCCGGCCATGGCAGGCGCTTCCTCTGGGAGCAAACTCGGCCCGAAACTCAATCTGCTGTGCACAGAGTTATGGGTTGTTCTTGGCTGGGCCTCGCCTCGCCCTCGGCGCAAACACGGCCGTCCACACGGCGCAGCAGGCTTCGCTGAGCACCACGGGGCTTGGGGCTGTGCCGGAGACCGGCCTCTAGCTTCTCCCTCTCTGGGCTGGAACCCAACCAGCACCGAGGACCAAAACACAGGCATTCAGGAGAGGACTTGGAGGGAAACCCTCCGTCCCTTCTCTGCTTCCCCCCAAAGATACAGCTGCTCCCTAACCCGGCACCCCCTCCCCCCGGCGGAGAAGGCCTCCCTGCCTCCCCTCCCAGGTCCCTGCGTGCACCTGAGCCTCCTCCAGGCTCCCAGACCCACGTGCAATACTGTTTACGTCCGCACCTCTGCATTTCTAGGTCTTCTAGATCCGTGGGTGTCTGCGCATTTGGGGTAGGGGCCCCAGCTTTCATCCGTGACCCCCAAAGGGTCTTGGACTCTTGGGCTAGGAAGCTAAGGGTTTTCAAGGGCAAGCAGTGCTAGGCAGGATGTGTAAGAGCCTTCCTGGCAACGCTGCTGCTAATAGCCCCACAGTGGAGAAAGCGTCTAACTACCCATCAACACGGACAGAGCAGTGCGCGGCGATGCTTCCTTAAAGGGAATACTATTCTGCAGGGAAAACGGGTGAACTCAATGTGGATGTCTCACGTGACACCGCATGAAAGAAGCCGCCTCATTTACGCACCTGAGGGACGCAACCGAACTTGAACCAGGGTTTGTCTCGCCGGTTCCAACTCCTAAAGGCTAAACTCTAAATTGCTCTGCTAATACGGGTCTTGAAACGATCCCCAGGAGTTTATAACAGAGAACCCGCCCCCTTCGTCATGTTGGGGGAGGCAGGGGCAGGAACAGTTAATGGGGCGACGTGCCCGGGTGTGGAGACTTAACTAGGCCAGGACAGTGCAGACGGAGGGGCACGGGCGCTCGCGCTTGGAACGTAATGATTTTCCAGGCGCGTTATGGTCCCTCGGAGCACATTAAGGTTTGAAACTCAATTCTGACCATTCCGAAAAGCATAGTTAAAAGCTTGGCTCTACCGTCACTCTACTCTTCCTTTGAAAACTAATTTAAAAAAAACAAAAACAAAAGCCTTACGATCCCCGCCCGCCTCGGCGTCCTTTAAAAGCCCACAATATGACGATCCCGGCAGCGTTCCTGATCACAAGTTGCCCAGAGAGGTTACCCTAATCACTCTTTGAAGTACAACTTCGCTTTCAACCCTTCCAAATATGCCGAATCGCTACGTCTATATTTCCCTCTGTTTTCTCCCTCATTAAATTCCTTAGATGCAGGAGCCAAAGGAAGCCTCCCGCAGACCCAATTATCTGTGTCCCACATGTTTAGTTTTTAATAATAAAATAAAATGAAATGAAACCCAAAGGGCGCAAGCCTCCTGGCCGAGCTTTTATTACCTGATCGGAACATATGTGGAAGGCACACGGGGGCGGGGGCGGGGGGCCTCTCTTCCACCCGCGCTGTCCCGAAGGCCCTTATCTTGTCCTCCCTCCCACCCCCCTCCGACCCCAGGGCCCTCGGGAATTCTCCTCGCCTGCCGGGGGGGGGGGGGGGGGGGGGGCGGTCCTTCAGGTGGAGGGTGGGGCCTGCGGAGGGGGAACTGAGAGAGTCCACCCGGGACTCGGTGCAAGATTGAAACGTGGGTTTTCAGACAACCTAAGTCACTCCATCTGTTCGCGCAAGCTCCTTTATCTCCCTGTCGATGAACTCAAGAAATGGTTACTTTGAGCATCTGTTTGTGCGCTCAGGGTGTTAGAGCTGGGGATAAAAGAGTGAAATTGACAGGTGTAATTCTTGTGGGGGAGAGGCAGCCATTTTAGGGGAGGAACCGACAATAAGCAAGTTAAATATGTGTGTGCACGTGTGTAATTCTCTGCATAGTGCTTAATGGCTTCTGAAGTTAATATAATAAAATATACAATTATATATGCAACTTTGAAATTTATATGCAGAAGTGTCTGTCTGTCTATACACACACGCATCCTCACCCACCATAATTCTCTCACACAGGATTTTATTTTCCATATAACAGCTAATGATTTCTAAAACTATATGCATGCTTTTGTATGTGTAATTTTATTTTAATTTCTAATAATTGTATAAATGTATTCTATGTATCATTTCCCTTGGGTGAATCCTCAGGCACATCCTTGCCGGCTTCCATGGTAACCATGTAGAACTTTACAGGAAACTGTTAAACCCCCCACACACACACAGCCGCGAAGTGGCTGGACCACTTTGTATTTGCACCAGCGACTTATGAGCATTCCAGTTGTTCCATATCTTTGTCAGCACTTGGTATTGTCAACTTTTTTACTTTTGGCCATTTTAGTATCTAAATAATATTTTCTCTATAATTTATGACAATGAGCATCTTTTCAGGAGCTTATTGGCCATTATTACATGAAGCACTTAATTTTATGTTTATAATATAATACATATGTTTATAATTATATAATATACTAGAGGCCCGGTGCACAAAATTCATGCACGGGTAGGATCCCTAGGCCTGGCCGGTGATCAGGGCTGATGGGGGCCTTCCAGATGCCAGCCGGGGCCTTCCTTCATTCCATGCCACCCCCTGGTGGTCAGCACATGTCATTGCAAGCGATTGGTCTCGCGGTCAAACTCCCACGGGGACAATTTGCATACAGTATTAGGCCTATATATATATATATATATATATATATATATATATATATATAATAAAATATATTGAACAAATTCAATGCTGATAAGAAGGCAGCCATGAGAGGAAGCTGGGGAAGGCTGCTCCAGGCAGAGGGAACAGCCAGGACAAAGGCCCTGCGGTGGGAACCAGTGAGGGGTGGTTGAGGAGTAGAGAGGCCAGTACAGGGCTGTGTCCTTCGTTACTATTGTTGCATAACCAACTATCACAAGACTTCGTGGCTTTAAATAGCAACTTCTGTATGATGCCCCTGGATTCTGAGTCGGGGATTGAGACTCGCACAGTAAAGATGGTTGATCGCTGTTTCCCACGCCTGAGACCTGAGCTGGGAGGATTCCAGTGGCCGGAGGTGACTTGATGGCTAGAGCTGGAATCTTCTGGAAGCTCCTTGACCCCTCGTCTGGTGCCTGGACAGGGACCCCAGCCTCCTGACGTAGCCTCAGGGGTCTGAGCAGAGGTGTTCCAGGGAACAAAGGGGAGGCGGCGGCAGTGGCCTCGGAGGGCACGCAGCCTCATTCCTGCCTCGTCTCGGAAGGAGCAGTCACTGACCTGCCGGCCTCCAGGGAAGGAAAACGAGGCCCTGATGGACAGTGTGCGGCCGCCTGGGGAGGGGGACGGTGGGCAGGGCTATGGCTGGGCCGCCCTCGGGAGGTGGACCTGACCGCCAAGCCCGATGGATGAGCCTGTGCGTGAGGGAGACCCAGTCCTTCGGCCTGAGGAATTCCCGGCCGGGGAGGAGAGGCTGGGAAATAAAAACCATACTGTGCAGACGTGGACCGCGCACCGCATTAGGCCTTCGCGTCCCGGGAACAGTCCATATTGCCCGGAGCGGGGGGGGGGAGGGGAGGGGCTGGGGCTCAGGGGGATGTGCAGGAGTTTACCAGTTCGGCAGGGACATAAAGAGCGTTAGAAAGAAGAGCCCAAGCCCTCAGCGGTTTGGCTCAGTGGGTAGAGCCTCGGCCTGCGGACTGTAGGGTCCTGGGTTCGATTCCGGTCAAGGGCTTGCACCTCGGTTGTGGGCTCCATCCCCAGCCCCAGGGCCTGTGCAGGAGGCAGCTAAAAGAGCTGGAACAAACCGTGGCTGTTCAGGCAGGAAGGAGGTCGGAAAGGCAGGCTGAGCCCGTAGGAAGGGTCCTGGGGAAGGCTGGGCCCTTGGACTTGATCATACGGGTAATGAGAAGCCCTGGGGGACTCAGGGCTGGGGTCAGACGCCTGCTGTGGGAGGAGCCCTTGCAGGGCTACAAAGGTGGGTGATTGACAGTTGATAAGGGCTGTACTCAAAGCACAGCAGCCAATGAGGTTTATGTTGAGTCCCAGTGAGAAGTGGGCAGGCAGCTGGGGCCAAGGATGGAGAGGAGGGGGCCGAGTCAGAGGGGTCTGGGCTGCAGGTTGGGCAGGGTCCCCCGAGGACAGGGAGGCGTGGAAGGCAGGCGCATGCTCCGCACCTTGGGCAGCTGGGCACCTCATCCCTTCTCAGCCCGGCCCTGGGCTGGAGTCATCGGGGAGCTGCCCAGCTGCGACAGTTTGATCTCCACACCGACTCAGCTCAGCCCAAACCTGCAGGTTGGGCCCCCATCATTGATGGTTTTTAAAAGCCCCCCGCCCCCCCCCCCCCCGCCCAGCGGATGCTGCCCTGCATTGGAGCTCCGGCCTCACGGCCTCACGAGTAAACGCTGCCCCTCAGAGACCCCCAGGGAGTCAGCACAGCACGGGCGGAGCAGGGCGAGGGAGGAGAGAAGAGGTTTTGATTTGGGGCCTGTTGGCTTCGTGATAGTGAAGATGTCACATCTTTTTCCTGCAGCCATAACATAGTTGAAGAAAAGTTAGTTAATCCAGCCTGGCCAATGTGGCTCAATGGTTGAGTGTCAACCTGTGAACCAGGAGGTCACTGTTCGATTCCTGGTCAGGGCACGGGCCCAGGTTGTGGGCTCGATCCCCAGGGCAGGGTGAGCAGGAGGCAGCCCATCCATAACTCTCTCATCGTTGATTTTTCTATTCCTCTCTCCCTCTCCCTTCCTCTCTGAAATCAATAAATTTTTTTAAAGTTAATCCATAAAAAGAGATTAAATCGCCTTGCCCGCAGTGAGGTAAAACCACAGGAAACAGTGGGTATAGTCTTAAGCCTCCAGGCACAGTGCTGTGGGCTTTGCATCCATCCCCACAACCGCTCTGACTATCATGCCCATTTTGCAGAAGAGAAAACTAAGGCTCGGGAAGACCAAGGAACTAGCCCCAGGTTACACCGGGAGGAAGTCAGTGGTGGAGTCCAGGGTCAAAGGCAGGCAGTCGGTCTCAGGGGTGGAGCCCCCAGGCCCTGCACAGTAACTCACCTTGGGCTCAGCCTCCTGCTTGCCTATCATTAGCGCCGACAGAGCTGCTCCCACCTGGACCCCAGCCCTGGGATTTCCATCACCTGTGTCCTCACGCCCCCACCACACCCCCGACCATCCCCGCCGCCTTTTCCCTCACCCGGGCCTGCAGGCCAGAGGCCTCTGAGGACTGCAGCGCCTCCCCGGCATATCATAAAACAAAACCAAATGCGCCCCCTCCTTTCCCTGAGTGTCTGTCAAAACCAGCAGAGAAATAAAAACCAGAATCTCCAAACAATACACCGGCCGACAGATAATAAATAAAGTCTCCAAAGAGGGGGAGGGGGAGTGAAAGAGCACGGAGCCCCGCACAGGCAGAGCTGGGGGCACTGGCCCACGGCAGCTACCAGCAGACCCGGGTAAGGAAGCAATTGAGATAAAAAAAATAAAATAAAAAATAAATAAATGGACGTGCGCATTACACAGGCCGCGCGCATGGAGCGCGCCGCTGGCCCGAGCCAGGCCTCGGCGGCCCTGGCTCCCCTCATGCAGATCTTGCACATGTCGCCTTGCATGGCACAGACACTCAATAAATTCTTAAGCAATGCATCAAAGTACCAATCTTCGTTTGCGACTTTTCCAAGTACACATGTTTATGGGCAATTGCGTCTCCCCCTCACCACTGTGGAACCAGCGGGGATTTTTTTAAAAAGCTTTTGTATTTATTGCTCGCGTTCGGCGAAGCTTCCCTTCCTCTGGGGCGCACATGGAGGAAGGGAGAGGGGGTGCTGACCCCGGGCGGGGCCGCGGACACCTCCGGGGAATGGGAGGAGGGGGAGAGGGCGGGCTTTTCGTTTCTACTTCTCAGGCTTTTATACTGACGGCATTTCGGCATTTCGCTGAAGGGCTTGTCTTGACTTTGTTCTGTGAAGGGAGTTCTCTTTTCTAATGATCCCTGAAGATTTTTATGAAATTAATAAAGTCACTGTAGAACGTGAAAAAGGATTAAGGAAATATTGCCAAGGGTGCCGTCGAGAAAGGGCCAGTGGGCTGGCCGTTCTCCATGGCGACGGGTCAAATATTGACGTTTCCCTGCCTCCTGGTCCCGGGCGGGTCGTTATTTCTCACATGTGAACGGAGTGTAGATTGTTATTAAGATGCGTTTCTCTAAACTCTGTGTGTGAACTTCAGGATGGCTTTTAGCTGATGGAGACCACACACACACACACACACACGCACACACACACAACACACACTCAGATGTGTGGCTGACCCATATCTTGGGTCAGAGGAGCCTGCCCTGAGTGCCAGTCTTTGGAGGGCCCACTCTGTCCCTCTCCAGCCACCCTTCAGGGGTTGAGGAGACTATTGGGCCAAGGGGCAGCCCACCCAGAAAACAGCCCTCTCTCCTGGACCACGTGGCTGGCACCTCCTGAACACTCCGTGGCTGCCTGTCGTGGCCTGGCCGTGTGTCACGTGTGGGAGATGGAGCTCCAGGGTGCTGAGTGACCTTCTACATGAAATCGCCCTGAAACACCACCTCGGTGCCTTCCTAGTTTGGGGATGAGGCCAGCTTTTGTCTTCTGGTGACGAGGAAGTGAGAGTGGGTTGTTTTCTGAACTGGGTTCTTCCTTTGGAGTGACTTAGCCCTGGGACTCAGCTCAGAGATGTGTGTGTGTGTGTGTGTGTGTGTGTGTGTGTGTGTGTGCAGCGGTGGGGGGCCGGGCGAGAAGCTTCCTTTGCCCTCCATGAGCCGTGAGAGAGCGGCTCCTGGGAGGAGGTGTGAGTGGGGCCTGTGAAAGTTGAGAGTCCAGCCCCCGGGAATGATGACGGTTCCACGCTGTGAGCCCCGAGGCCCGGACCTGGCTGGCCAGACGCCTCCCCGGTGCCTCCGTGCGGTGCGCACTCAGCCACCTCCAGCTCAGGGCGTCCCAGCGGAATCGCTCTGCTTCTCTCCAAACCTGGATTTCTCCGGCCCTCGTCTCCGGTGACGGCTGCTCCCTGCGCCAAGTCTTCCAGAACAGGAGCCCAACCTCATTCAAGCCTCTTCCTTCTCATCACCCCGACGACAGCAGAAGCCTGACTCCTCCATGAGGCTTCCTGGATGGTGTCCCGGGCCCCTCCCACTTACCTGGGAGCTCAGCGTCATCATGGTCCCCATTGTACAGATAGGGAAACTGAGGCTCAGAGAGGTGAGGGTGCTTCCTAAGGACGCACTCGGACCACACCTGGCTCCCCCCTCCCCTCCGCGGATCTCCAAAGGCACCCAGGGGGCCCTCAGAGAAGACGTTGGGTTGACCCGAGCTGACCTTCTGGGGCGCCTTTTGCACTGTGTCCCCGCCCCCGTCCGGTTGGAAACTGTTGCCGACAGGAGGTCCTCCTCGGAGACGGAGGGGAGCGGGCTAAGCGTGGGGAGAGAACGGATGGGGAGACTTCAAAGGGAGGAAAACCGATTACTGAGAAATCTGTTTATAGAGCCAGTGAGTGGCGGTGAGGGAGAGACGCGGAAACGAGCAAGGGCGGGAGTGCCCGGCCCACGGACCCATCGCCAAGCCATCTTCATCTGCCGGCCAAGGGATGTGTCCCTTTAAAAGTCTCCTGGGCCCCCGACATGGGCCAGCCAGCACCCGGCTGCCAGCGCTGAGCACAGCAGGCCTGAAGGCCGCCAGGCCTGCCTCCCCGAGGTCTGAGGAGTCAGTGTCAACGTGCACACTGGGTTCACTGCGCGTCAGGCACCATTCTGAGCCCTTGGCAGGTTTTTTAATCCGTATGACAACTTTCTGAGGTTGCTAACATTAGCCCCACTTCACCGGTGGAGAAGCTGAGGCCTGGAGAGGCGAGTTTGCCCAAAGGAAGCCACCGAGCTGGGAAGGGGTAGGGCTTGGAGCTCAGTGCAGGAGCCTGGCTCCAGAGGCGACCCTTTTGGCCCCTAACCCTGGCGGGGAAGCTCTGGGTCCTGCGTGCAAAGCCCGCTGCACCGCGCTCTGAGCCTCAGCTGCTGCTCCTGTGAAATGGGACTGACAACCTGAAGCGCCTCATCGTGCTGCCATGATCCTTCTGCGGTGACCCACACGAGCAGAAAGGGAACTTACTATTAGCCGTGTTGTTTTTTCTCCCGAACCCGGGGAGCCTCCTTGCCCATGCCCAAAATGACAGGGACGTCGGAGGTGCCTGGAGGGGAAATAATGCTTCCTGGCCCCGGGGTTGCATGCGCAGCAAAGGACACCACATATGTGTATGTGGCGGCATTTCTTATTTGCCTCTTGCGCTATGTCAGGCTCACAAAAGAGGAGAGAATAATATAACAAGCACTCGTGTGTCCCGCTCCCAGCTTCAGAAATAAAATCTTTCAGATACCATTTCTCCTAAGGCATTCCTTTTGTTGTTGTTAATCCTCACAGGAGGATGTTTTTCCCTTTGCTTTTCAGTGAATGGAAGAGAGGGAGGGAGGGAGGGAGGGAGGGAGGGAGGGAGGGAGGGAGGGAGGGAGGGAGGGAGGGAGGGAGAGAGAACTGTGAGATCACTCCATGTCGCTACATGCATGTCTAGGTGGTTATTTGAGCTGCTGGAGCCCGTTCAACAGAATGAGTGCACCTCAATGGGTTCATTCATTCTCCTGTTGGCGCCACGCTGGGAGTTTTCAGCTCCTTAACATCAGGGCCAGTGCTGCAAGGCGTACTCTTGTGCGTGGCTCCGTGCATGGGGGTAGGAGTTCCTCTGGAGACTGTGGCAGGGGTTGGGTTGTGGCTTGAAGTTCGTGCATCCTGGAATTACTTGGCTGTTGCCTGTTTGCACTCCGATGTATTGTACCATTCACCCTTCCACCACAGGGGCTGGTGCTCCTATTGCTCCACGTCCTTGTCAACTCTTGGTTTTGTCAAACGGCAGCAGTTACTACTGGGAATGCCATGTGGTCTGTTTGGAGGCCAAGGCATGCCTGGTATTGACCATGGAGCTAGACAAGTGATTTGAAGTCTTTCCCGAAAACAAGTCAGCAAGAGCCCCAATCTTCCCTCCTCTTCCAGGCAGTCTTCCATGATGCCTCAAAATCTAACCCAGGATCCCTTTCTGTGCTCCGACAGAATGTGGTTCTCTCATCACATGGTATACCCATGGCAACTTTGAAATGACCTGTTCATGTTCCCTCCGGACTCAACAGAGCATCATGAAATTAGGACCCGTCATTCACATGTCAGATCTAGAGCCAAACCCAGAGTTTGGCCACACCCAGTAGGCACACCATGAATTTTTTTGAATGAATGACTGACTCAATATTCAACATTGTAACCTAGTGCCTGATGCTTGGTGGGGGCCTTGCATTTCATTGAGTGAGTGAATGAAGAATGAATGAATGGACAAAACAGCCACGATTGCTAGGCCACGATCCCCACCTTTAAGCATCTCATGGCATGTGGCTTCATAGTGTGACAGACGCTCAGACAGATGAGACAGATCAGCACCGAGAAGAGAGACCTAACCCAACGGGGGAGGGGAGGCGCGCAGTGTCCCCAGAGGACCCCCTCGGCCCCCCTCCCCGCCGACTCCTGAGAAGCCCTCCCCACTGGCGCCCAAACTGCCGAAGA
Source organism: Myotis daubentonii (assembly GCF_963259705.1). Taxonomy (NCBI): domain Eukaryota; kingdom Metazoa; phylum Chordata; class Mammalia; order Chiroptera; family Vespertilionidae; genus Myotis; species Myotis daubentonii. The sequence goes on along the minus strand of NC_081858.1, from coordinate 9,167,700 downwards.
GGTCAGATCCAGTTGCTAGATTCATGTCTCCTGTACCTTCAGTTTCCCCCAAATCAAAAGTCAAAAGGCCAGCGAAGTGGAGGTGTGAGCTGAAGAGCTTTGGAGTTTGGTCCAGGGAGGCGAGGAGGAGGCCTGCTCTAGCCTCAGCTGCTACTCAAGGAAGAAAAGATGCGGGTGGGGGGCGCTTGGTTGACCTGGAGGACAGCGGCTGGAAGCGGAGGACGAGACAAAAGCGGGCTCCGTGGCCTCCGGGTGTTCGGGTGCAGGCCCAGCATCTCAGAAACTCTCGCCTCGGGACCTGCCAGGCAGCCTGCAAACACCCCCGCCCCCTGCCCCCCAGCTCAGGCTCGGCCATAAACCACTCAGCCGGCACTCGCCCGCTGGACTGTGATGGCCTCTTGATGCATTTACCCCAAGAGAGGGCGTGAAGGGCAGCCACGGCCACGGAACCGTAAATACGTCCCCGGGTTCAGGTGACATCATCCTCCGCGGTTAGGCAGTCCCCGCACCGGGAGACGCCGCCCGGGCGCTGGGCGGGGGCAGGCAGCCTGAGGACCTGGCCTCCTTCACTGAGGGGTTTCCCTTCCCCTTTGGGGGCGGACGTCGAGTGACTTCTCATTTGCACTTGAGGAGCCTGTGCCTCCCTCCTGGACTCGCTTTCTTCTGGGGTTTCTAGAGTGAGAACGATGAGGCTTTGCAAAGAGGCCTCTCCGTGGTTTCGGGGAGCGGGTCCACGCTCGGCTCCGTGTGGAGCTCAGTAAGGGGTGGCTCTCACCATGGAACCCGAAATATCCAGAGCAGAGAGTCCTACCTGCTCCGGTCACGGCTGGGTCCCCGTGCCTGGCGCACAGTGCACACTCAATGAGCACCGATCGAATGAATGAGCCACTGATTTAAGGTTTTGGTGAACTACACCGCTAAGCGAAAAGGTGGCTAACCCTGCGATTCTTTCATTTTGTGAAAATCTCAGTCGTCCTTCTTAAACGAAGGATAGGAGCACCCATTGGTCAACCTTGCTGGAGGGGAAATTTAAAACATGTTTCCAAAAGCCTTGAACACCAGTCGTCCCGCCGCTAGGAATTCGTCCTAAAGAAATAATCAGAACTCCGTGCCGATATATTAGCTGCGAGATATTCGTTGCAATGTTATTTATGATGGAAAGAGATTGGGAATAACTCGTGTCCAGCAGTAGAAAACGGGTTGATTAGATCATTACTTCATGTTTTAGAAAGCTATCTCTAAGAGTGAGTGGGCACAGTCTGTTTGTAAGTGGGGGGTGGGTTGTAGTCAAACAGTGTCAGGGGTCCTCAAACTACGGCCCGCGGGCCACATGCAAATACAAATATTGTATTCGTTCCCATTTTGTTTTTTTACTTCAAAATAAGATTTGTGCAGTGTGCATAGGAATTTGTTCATAGTTTTTTTTTAAACTATAGTCCGGCCCTCCAACGGTCTGAGGGACAGTGAACTGGCCCCCTGTTTGAAAAGTTTGAGGACTCCTGGTATATGCGATATGATCCCAGTTTTGTTAGGAAACACATCGACACAGATGGCTGTATACTAAGAAGCTCACAGGGGATGGACTCTCTCAGGATGATAGGATGAGGTTATTTAATTTTTTTCCATTGTTTTATTTGAATCCCCAGTTTTCTACACTAAACATAACTCCACTGAATAATAAATGCCATGCAGAAATCGTAGGGTAAGGGATTGTCAGATATTCAGGAAAGGGTACATCTATATAGGAAGGGCTTCTATACAGGGGAATGGCTTGTCTTAAAGGTACAGTCCCTTCCTCACAACTCATTCAATCATCTCATAAGTAGAAGTCGGTTACCTACCCTCATGCCTTTCTGTCTGCTACCCTGAACTGTCTCTCTCTCTCTCTCTCTGAATCCCCTTACATGGGGATCATGGTGTTTTAGGAGATCTCAGGTTTTCCAAGTCCATCTCTATGTGAGTCCCATGGTGTGTCAGTCAGCTACTCCTCCAAGAATGCTGCCTAACAAACCTATCAACAGCTCAGTCGGTTAGAGCATCGTCCCAATGCACCAAGGTTGTGGGTTTGAGCCCAGGTCAGAGCGCATACAAGAAGCAAACAATGATTGCATCAATAAGTGGGACCACAAATCTCAGTCTCTCTCTCTCTCTCTCTCTCTCTCTCTCTCTCTCTCTCTTTGATTGAAATTCTGCTGATCCAGGCTGGGCTCAGCTGGGAGGGCTCCATTTAAAGCTGTGAGTTGGAAGCAGGTTTGATTTCTCATCTCGCTCAACCCTCATGGACGAGATTCCTCAGGATGCGTTCTGAACATGAAGCCTGTAGGTGTCTATCCACATGATGTGCACTGACGGTTCATTAGCCAAAGCAAGTCAAGGGCAAGACTCATGTCAGTGGGTCAGAGACACGTGCTCCGCCCACTCCAGTTGGCAGTCCTGGAAAGTCACATTGCCAAGGGCCTGGATGTAGCAGGGGCGGGGCCGGGAGGGGGGGGGTGTTACGAAATACTGCAGACAACAACTCGATCTATCACATGTGAGAAGACGGCACCCGCCCACCGCCAGCTTTCGCTTTCCCCCGTCTTTGCCAAATTTCACAGAACTTTGGAGAAATCAGAAGTCTCTCCATTTCGGGCTGCGGAGGTGTGGCTGCCTGCACCGATGGGGCTGGGCGCTGTGTCCGCAGGAGGTGTCTGAGGGCCCGTGCGCCTCTGTCTGGCTCTCCTGCCAGGTTGCAGGGAAAAGACACAAGGACACTTGCTCGTTTATGGAGTCCATGTTATGCAACCGGCCCCAGAGCAGCTTCTCCCCACAGCCCTGACAGGCCCCGTGTGGCCATGTGGCGGCTGGTAGAGTGTCACCCTGGCGAAGCTGGAACTGTGTCCCCAAGAGGCCCCTTGTGTTTGGGTCCAGATCATAGTTGGCCCAAAGCAACGTATGTGGAGAGAAGGGCGGAAGGAAGCCCAGCCCTTACCCTGGGGGGGCATCTGGGTTAGACGTGGAGCAAAAGCCGACGTGTGAGCATTTCTCTCTGTTCTGTTTCCAGTTCTGCCTCCAGCACTGACCCCCAGCAGCCCCGGCTCCAGGCCCGGGCTCCAGCCGCTGTTTGGAGCCGGGCTCCCGGAGCCCATGGCCGCACGGACTGGAGCCCCCGTGGACCCTGTCCCCACCGCCCCTCCCCAGCTTCTTCCTAAGGATCCCCCGCGGCCCCTGGATGTGCTGGTTTCTCAGCCATCTGCTTGGTGATGGGTTTGGGGCCTCTGGCTGCTTCCTGGGCTGTCTCCTCCCCAGCTCCTCCCTCCCGGACCTCACCTCGGTTCTGCTCAGGTTGGGCCCGACGGGCACAGACCATCTCAAGTGAGAGCGTCGGGTAGCATTTCAGGGAGCAACCAGCCGACACATCCATGCTCTCGAACTGCGCGTGCCTCAGTTTCCCCGACCGCACAATGGGGCTCTCTATCGCATGACACGGTGGCAACAGTGAAATACGTGAATCGGTGTTAACGGGTCCATGCCAATGGCTGGCGCCGGGCACTGCTAGGGCCAAGGGACTTCCTCCCTGTGGCGCTGCCTGCGCTTCCTCCTCAGGCTCCCAGACCCCGGAGAGGGCCTGGCCAGTGTGTAACCGGTCAGACACCATGAGCGCCAGGAAGCTCAGCGGGGAAAGGAGGCCCCCGCTACCTCGGCGTGCGTGGTGGGAAGTTATCAGACGGACTTGCCTTCATCGTCACCTTCGGTTCCTGATTCATCCCAGGAGCGGTGGTTATTTCCATCTTACCGACGAGGACACCGCCGTGAGGGGTGGCAGGCTCCCGGGGACGATGCTGGTGGACAGCAGGGAGCCACTGCAGGTCCGGTGGCCTTTCCATGACCCAGGACCACTCCGACACCTGCATTTTGGGAGCCTGTGTGGTGTGTGGGTGACTACAGTGCGTTACCCCTTTATTCCCCCAACTCCCTGCCAGTTACATATTGTATCACTACTCTTTTTTTAAAAAGACTTTTTATTGATTTTTAGTGAGAGAGGGAGGGTGGGGGGGGGAGAGAGAGAGAGAGAGAAACATTGATTGGCTGCCTCCTGCACTCCCTCTACCAATAACCCAATGGGCAACCTTTCAGTGCACAGGGCAACACCCAGCTAACTGACACACACCAGCCAGGGCTCTAGTTGTTGTTTTAAAAAATATTTTTATTGATTTCAGAGAGGAAGGGAGAGGGAGAGAGAGATAGAAACATCAATGATGAGAGAGAATCATTGATGGCTGCCTCCTGCACGCCCCCGACTGGGGACTGAGCCGGCAATCTGGGCATGTGCTCTTGACCAGAATCGAACCTGGGACCCTTCAGTCCGTAGGCCGACACTCTATCCACTGAGCCACACCAGCCAAGGTTCTACTCATTTTTAAATGAGGAAACCGAGACACGAGTATAAGTAATTTGCACAATGTATGTATTAGAAGAGAGACAGAAGGATCTCTGAAGACAGAGTCTGTGGGTAGGAATGCTGACAGTGAAGCCACATAGAAAGAGAATATTGGGAGAGGGGGTTGATTCGAGCCCCAAACCAGGAAGGGTCTGAACCCATGTCCTGATCATGAGACATGGAGACACACCCATGTCTGCACATCTCTGGGGAGTCCGGGCAGTTAGTGGTCTGCACCCTCGCTGAGGCCTCAAGCTGGGCGGGTGTGCTTGCCGCTGGGCTTGACCACGTGACTTGGTTCGCCCAATGGAAGGCTTGAAAAGTGCTGTGCAGGTGGCCTTGCCCTGTTGCCCTGGTCGGTCCGGCGTGACCCGGACATTCCCAAGGGAGCTGTCTGGGCTCCGGGATGAGACCCGGGGGCAGGCTGCATGCCCCGAGGGTCCTGGAGCCTGAAGCCCAGCTGAGGGGCAGCTGACCCCCGGATCTGAGCGCTTGAGGACGAATGAACGTTGTTTTAAGCCGCTGAGTTTGGGGTGGTTTTGCTAAGCAGCATTGTTGTGGCCAAAACGGGCTCAGACACTAAGATGCTGTGATTGTGTGTGAGTGTGGGGGGGGCGGGGGGGGAGGACGCCCATAGTAAGCCCTTGTTCAAAGACAGCGGCGTGTGGTTGCACGCGTGCGTTCATGTGTGCGTGTGTGTGCAAGTCCATAGATCAGATGTTAGCGGTGGTTTTCCAAAGGGATGGGACTTTCACTGTATAAATCAACCATAGCTGTACTGTTCTGTGCTTTAAACCGAAACACACACACACAAACCAGCCAATGCTTTTGTAATCACGTCGTACGACTGGTCTTCTTTGCAGGACGCAATCCGTCCGGCCACTGGGGGACCTGTCCCCAGGGGTGGCTTTGTTCCGGGGGCAAATACAGATGCTTCCTTAGGAGTACCTTCCCCTCGGGACCCAGACCACAGACCGCGGCCTCGCGGCCTGAGCAAGTCCTTGGAAGCAGCCGGAGGAGGGCTGGGGAGCAAAAAGGGTGGTGTCCCCAAGCCGTGGGTCTCCATGGGGTGACCTCTCCTCCCAGGAAATATTCGGCAACGCTGAGACATTTTTATTGTCACCCCGGGGGGTAGAGGGAGTGCGTGGATGCTACTGCATCGAGGGGTTGAGACCGGGATGCTGCTCAGGGCATGTGCAGGGCACCCCCGACCCCAACAAAGAACCGTCCAGCCAGGTGCCCGTAGGGCTGAGGTGGAGAGGCAGTGGCTGACGGGCTGCCCGGGAGCCCCTGGGCCGGGTCTGTGGCAGGTGGACAGGCCCCGGGGCACCCAGGGCGGGCCCAGAGCTTGTCCTGTGTGAATACCATGCAGAGCCTGGCCACCCTGGACTCGGGGACAGAGAAGTGAGCAGGTATGCGTTTGGGGAGCTGGACGACACCCCAGATAGAGCCTGTGGTGGGTTCAGCGTGCCCGAGGGTCAGTGCCAAACTTGCTTCCAGGCCAGCAGCCACGGAGCAGTGTGTGTGCCAAACGTACAAATTCCTCACGGTGATCTGTGGACGCCGCGCTCTGAAGCAGCCAGGCCGGTGTGAGCCGAGCATCCCTCCGCCCTCCTAGAGCGCTTTAGGGCCGGGCACCCGGCGTGGAGCCCGCGTTCCTGGGCTGTGGAGCCCTGCCACCCAGAGCGCTGTGCAACCTTGAGCAGGTACCCAACGTCTCTGAGCCCAGGCCCCTCATCCGTCCAGTGGGCACCGCCCACCTCGCTGGGCTGCTCTCGCACTGAATGAGGGGTCGTCAGGTGTCTCCCCCAGAAGACGCAATGACGAGTGTCACCAGGCAGAACTTCTGTTACATTTGGGCCGGGCCCTACTCGCCCCGATGTTCACATCAGCTGTGACTATGAGACACGTCGCGATGGGGGACAATCCGTGCTGAGGACATGCCCACGAGCCCCCCCACGCTCGGCTGCCTTCGCTTACCCACCCCTCCCCCCCGCCCCCACCCCCCCACCCCCAGCTCCCCCGCCCCCCACTCGCCCAGCATCCCAAGCGGCCGAGGCTGACCCTGTCTCTCTTGATGATTTAGGTTTCGGAGAAGGACCGGAGAGGATTTGTTTTGACATTTAAAGGCAATCCAGGTAATGAATGGCCGGGGCGGCGTCCGCCTCCCCCCGTATATCTGCACAACAGTATCTATTTTTGACGCAGCTGACATGCCATTTCCTTGGGCGGCGCAAGGGGGGCTCGGCTTTAAATTAAACTCGTCTCCGACCCCTCGGATCTGCAGCCCGCCCCGGGCAGACCTGGCAAGGAAGCAAGGAGGGCCGGCTGGCGGTCAGTGATGTATGGAGCGAAGGACGGAGCTGGGACGGAGACCCCCTCTAAGCATTAACGAATGACAGAGGGTGTCCCCAAGTCTCCTAATCACCTCTAATGGGCAGTCTAGAAGCCAACTTTCAAGCAGGCGAGATAAGCGGGTCACGCAAAGAAAACAAAATAAAATCCTATCATTGTTTCTCGGGGCTGGTGTGGGATGGGAGGGGCGATGCCTTTGATTAAGAGCTAACCCTATATGTTTAAATATATATATTTGTCTACCTGGCTGCCTGTGAGAGCAAGAGATCCATGTCAAGGCAATAGTCAAGAACTAAGTGGGGCCCGGCCGTGTGGCTCAGTGGCTGAGTGTCGTACCATGAACCAGGAGGTCAGTTTGATTCCCGGTCAGGGCACATGCCTGGGTTTCAGGCTTGATTCCCTATGTGGGGTGTACAGGAGGCAGCCGATCAATGATGTTTCTCTCTCATCAATGTTTCTATCTCTCTCTCTCCCCTTCCCTTCCTCTCTAAAACCAATAAAAACATATATATTTTTTTAAAGAGAACCATGTGGCGACCCTCTGTCTAGGATGTTCAGAAGGGCTTCTTGCACTGAGGAGCGAATTTGGAATAGACACCTGCCAAGACCATGTCCATTCTCCAGCGCCGAGGATTCTGGGAAGACTAGTCCCAGGTTCTCAGGCATCTGCTAGAGCAGCGCCAACTTCGGGAGCAAACCCAGGGGAGGTGGACTAAGAAGCTGGACTTACAGGAGCCACCAGAGGACCCCTTTAGAGCAGCGGCCGCCAGCCTTTCGGGCCTCACGGACCACCAGTGGCCCGCGGACCACCGGTTGGCCAGAAGGCTTCTTGAGGAGTATTTCTGTGATAACCCGAAGGGCCGTCCTCAGGTTACTGTGGGCCACACACATCACTGTGGGGTCAGAGAGCCTGGGGGGGATCCTGACTCTGCCACTTATCGGCCGTAGGGTGTTGGGGCGGGTTACTCAGCCCATCAATTTTCTCATCTGCAGTATCAGGTGATTATCTACCCATCGCAGGGTTATGAAATCATCCCAGTGAAAGCTTTTGTTGACATCCTCAATTCGTACTCGCTCATCTGCAAAGACAAAATCAACACGTGGTAAAACCTTCACACAAAACACAAACATTAGAAACCAGAAGCAAATACCTCCTGAAGTGTCACCTCCTGATATACTTGCCACCTCCCCTTTACACTTTGATAGGTTTTTCTGTGTGTGCTTCAATAAGAGTTTCTTTTTTTCATCAGAAAAAAGACAATAAACTGGAAACATGATGTATTAAAGCTTGATGCTACTCTTACAGCATTCTGTGTGATCGCCTACAAGTCAACTATTACCTCCAGCATCCTTTGCTAACCCATAGCAGGCTGTGGTCCTGAGAATTAGGTGCAAGGAAAACTCAGATTTGGGATCTAGTCTCCATCATCCTCTCCATCCCCGCCCCCGGCGTTATTACCACCACCATTAATCACCACCACCATCATCATATCCACAGTCATCTGTGATATTATCATACCCACTATGGCCATCACCGCGTTATCATCACCACTGCTAACGGCATTCTTTCCATCAGCACCATCTCCACCACCACCATCACCACAACTGCCACTTCCACCATCACCATCATCACCACCATCACCATCACCATCATCACCATCACCACCATCACCATCATCACCACCATCACCATCACCATCATCACCATCACCACCATCACCATCATCACCACCATCACCATCACCATCACCATCATCACCATCACCACCATCACCATCATCATCACCATCACCATCACCATCACCACCATCACCATCAATCACCACCATCACCACCATCACCATCACCGCCATTACCCTCACCATCACCATCACCATCACCACCATCACCATCACCACCATCACCATCACCATCACCATCACCATCACCACCATCACCACCATCACCATCACCATCACCATCAATCACCACCATCACCATCAATCACCACCATCACCATCATCACCATCACCACCATTACCCTCACCATCGTCACCACCACCATCAGGAGAAATGATGATGTGTCCCTGGGCAAGTCACTTCAGCGCTCTGGGCTCTGTGCTTGCATCACGTATCTTGAGTCAAGCATCTACATGACCCTACGGAGAACTGTAATGGTCCTTCCTTAAGTCACCCTCACCAGGGTCCCAGTGGGCCGACTGGCCATGCAGTGCCAGGTGCCAGCAGCTGGGCACGCACTGACAGAGATGCGCAGTGACATTCTCTGCAGCCCACACTGTGGCAGCTCCATCGGAGCGTTTCCTATCAGACACGGAGCCTCTCAGGCCCGTTTCCCTGGAAGCCTGAACCACACAAATGCCGCCAGCAGCACGGAGATGACTTCCTCAGCCCAGGGCTCGCGAAGCCGGTCTTATGAGCAAAGTTCCCTCAAAGCATCCGGACGGTCTTTGATTTCCTGGACTCCGTCCTTGACCTGTTGCCTCATAGTAGAGCGTGTGTCGGGGAGACGCGATCAAGACATTCCACTGAGTTATCCCACTTCCAACTATCAGACGGTGCCTTTGAACCCTCCAACAAACCACAAACTTAGGAACTGCCACTGACACAACACTCAGCGGATTCAAAACACAGGGCGGGGGAGGCGGGGGGCGAGGCTCTTTGATTAAATGTGTTTCTTTCTCTTTGTGCTCTAATGGGGTCTAAAGGTACCGCCTGGAACTTCAAAGTTCTCGCGCTTGTTTTCCGAAGAAAGTCCCCCTCGAGCTCTCAGAAGTTCCCAGCCAAGAGCAATGGGAGAGCTTTGTTACTGGCTTAAATACCCCGGCATTTCGAGGGATAAACATTCAAACAAGGAAAGGAAGTCATGGAGGAGACGCGTCTCCGAAGGAAGAAAAGGATGTGAAGGAAATCAAAGTCCCAGCCGTCAAAACATCCCGCGCTCCAGAGAACCCGGCTTATCTGCGCGGCCTCCCCTTGGCAGGCACGCCTGCCTAACCTCCGTGCCACGTTCTAATCCCTCCAAACTGGCTTTAGTTTTTGCCAAGATGGATGTCGGGCCCGAATTAAAACCAGAGTCATCCATCTCTGCCAGAGCGTTTTCTCCTTCCTCCACGACGGAGAGCCATGCGGCCGAGGTGCCTCCGGTGAGGAATGCGCCCCTTCCGAAGGGATCGGCCGCTGCGGTTTGCTGATAACCAGAGAGAGGCACCCTCGCAACCTCGCAACCTCGGAGGGGCCGCGCCCCCGACGATGAATGAGGAGGCCATTAAAAACAAGACAGATGGCTTTCCAGCCCAGGCGGAGAGGAGGAAGCCCTTTCTGGATGTGGCGCTGTTTTGTTTGCTCATAAAAGAGGCTTTTAAGAGGCTATGCAGCATGGTCTCCCCAATCTTGGCTCAAACTCCGGTCGTTGGACCGCCTCTCTAATCTGGGGGAGAGCACTAGAATTCCAGGCCCCTTTTCAAGGAAGAAAAAAGCTGGAGGAAACGCTGCCATTTGCCCCAACGTGGATGGGCCTGGAGGGCATTGTGCTAAGTGAAATAAGTCAGGCAGAGGAAGGGAAGTGTTGCATGATCTCAGTTGTATGCGGACTCTAAAAAAAAACAAAAAACGTGCCCAACAAGAAATGAACGCACAGACTGGTGGTGGCCAGAGGTGGGGGGTGGGGAGCAACAGGTAAGGGGGGTCCAAAGGTACCAACTTGCAGGTATTAGGGAAAGAAGTGCGGGCGTCCTGTGTGGCGTGGTGAGGATAGCTCCCAAGACTGTCTTGTGTATTTGAAAGCTGCTGAGACAATAGATTTTCAAAGGTCTCATCACAAGAAGAAATTGTAGAGCTCTACATAGTAGAGTCGTAACTTTTTGGTGTATGGCCTGATGCTCCTACCAACAGGCCAGGGCACGATGTTATATGACAATTATATGTCTCAATTAAAATATATAGCCCTGGCCGGTTTGGCTCAGTGGATAGAGTGTCCGCCTACGGACTCAAGGGTCCCAGGTTCGATTCCGGTCAAGGCCATGTACCTTGGTTGCGGGCACATCCCCAGTAGTAGGTGGATGTTTCTCTCTCATCGATGTTTCTAACTTTCTATCCCTCTCCCTTCCTCTCTGTAAAAAATCAATAAAATATATTTAAATATATATATATATATATATATATATATATATATATATATATATATACACATATATAGAAAAGAATATGTTTTAAAAAGCCAGGAAGCAATTTAAAGCTAATGGCTGGTGTCTTCCTTTCTTTGCTCACTGAGGAGATGGACCTCCTGGGAGCCAGGGTCTGAATCTGCAACCTTGTCGAGAGGAAAACCCAGCCTGGCCAGCATGGCTCAGTGGTTGAACGTCAACCTATGAACCAGGAGGTCACGGTTTGATTCCCGGTCAGGGCACATGCCAGGGTTGCAGACTCGATCCCCAGTAGGGGACGTACAGGAGACAGCCAGTTGATGTTTCTCTCTCATCGAAGTTTCTGACTATCTCTCCCTTCCTCTCTCTCTAAAAATCAATAAAAACATTATTTTTTTTTTTAAAAAAAGGGGGCGGGGGAGAGAGAAACCTAGAGATGGCCAGAAAGAGCCCACTCTCATTCTGTCCTGGAGGAAGCAGGGTGCGCTTTTGAGCAAGAAACATGGGACCAGGGTCTGGTCAGTGGCGACTAGCACACCCGCATTTTGGGGGCTGAGAAAGCACCCTGTTTCTCTCATCTGTTACCAGGCCGGACCCCTCTCTCAGCTCCTATTAGTCTGGGAATTTGTAGTTGCTTTCTGGGGTCCAAGACTCAGAGCATCCCCGCTGGGGCTGCCTCACACACGCTGGTGGCTGTTTCATCTGCATCCCCGCCATCGCGGGCTGCTCCAGTTACAAGCGCTAGGCTGTCTGGCTACACAAGAAGCTGTCCACGTTACTAAATTCCTCCAACATGAAGGCAGCAGCATACATGAGTACCTCACCGAGGCCAAATGAAGCAGAGAGAGGAAATTAATGAGGGGCATGTCACTCGGGGGTGAAGCTGACTCATCGGAAGTGGAAAAATCATTAGGAACTTAAAAAGAAAATTATTCTGAGCGGCCTCCTTTCCCCTCGGATGCCCAGAGCTTTCCCCCTCGTGGTTAAAGCTACCAGCTGTTTCGCAGAAATGAAGGTTCTCAGGGTTCGGAGGATGGAGGGCCCCTCCCAGTGAGGGTCCTGGAAGCCCGGGGCCATCGCCCCCCTTTAATCTCTGGGAGATAAGCGAGGGAAGAACAGACTGCCCAACCCCACTTCCCACAGCCCGGGTCGCGGCTGGAAATACGTGTTGTGAGTGCCCTCTAGTGGCCACAGCTTGGCTGAACTTGAAAAGAGATCGTTCACCCCCAGCTGGGTGCTGAGTGCGTTTGAAAAGCTGTTTTGCAGCTTGTCTGCCGCCGCGGTGCTCTGCTAATGATGGTTTCAACTCCAGGGCGCAGGGTCTTTCATGGTGCGCCGTCTCCCCTCCTCCTGGGGAGGCGGGTGAATTTGAACTCAACTCCGGTTTTTGAAACTGGCAAATGGCCGTTTTTCGGAGAAAACGGGCCAGCCTCCAAAGCAGGCTGATTTCCTCCGGGGGCCGAGCCCCCGAAGCGGCACCTTCCTACTTGCTCACGTCTTCGTTTCTCTGGCAAAACCATGTGTCCCCCTCGTGCTCGGGGTGCGCCTCGCAAAGGCTCTCGGGACGAAGCAATTCCCTCGAGGAATTTTTCCGAAGCGACCACCATGCGGATGCGGACGCCTGAGGACAAGCTGCTTGTTGGAGGATTTTTCATGACGAAGAGGAAACATCCCCACAAGCCCCCTGAGGGTCCAGCAGGGCAGAGCTGATCCATCCGTTCGACCAGCAAAGGGAGTGAGAGGCTGTAACCGACAGGACTCGGTGCCGCGGGCAGGATCCTTTTTGCCAACGGTCAGGAGAGGGTGAGCGGCTTCCCGGGGTCTCACATAACCCGGGTAATGGTCATGGGGGTGTTCACTTTGGGATGAGTCTCTGAACCATCCCTTTTCCGAAAAAGTTTTTGGTGAGCCCCAGCCGGTTTGGCTCAGTGGATAGAGCATTAGCCTGCGGACTGAAGGGTCCCAGGTTCGATTCCGGTCAAGGGCACATGCCCGGGTTGCCAGCTCCATCCCCAGTGTGGGGCATGCAGGAGGCAGCCAAGCAATGATTCTCTCTCATCATTGATGTTTCTATCTCTCTCTCCCTCTCCCTTTAATAAAACCAATAAAAATATTTTTTATAAAGGTTTTGGTGGGGTTTTTTGTTGTTAATCCTCACCTGAGGATATTTTTTCCATTGCTTTTTCAGAGAAAGTGGAAGGGAGGGAGAAAGAGAGAAACATCAATGTGAGAGAAACACATTGATGGGTTGCCTCCTGCACACAGCCCCACCCAGGGTGGGGAGCAAACCCAAAACCCAGGTACCTGTCCTTAACCAGGAATCAAACCCCAAACCACAGGCCGATGTTGTAACCACTAAGAAAAATCATTCAGGGCCAAAAAAAAAAAACTTGTTAAGCCGGGTAACTTAACTCATAATCGAACAGTCTTCTGACACTGTGCTGTCCTAGCAAGGAAGGGAGAGGTACAAGAGGGGACAATGGGGATGAGGCCTCCGGTAACTAGATTTTAAAATTGCACTGAGAACATTCAAATGATGAGCCCAGATTTGCTGGCAAAGCGCTTTGTCTTGGGTGAAATGGAAGATGTTGTGGAACCAAGTTCACAAGTTGTTAGCAGGCCCAGAAAACAAGCCACTTAAAATTCTTGGCCCCCTGGGGATGGGAGATTATCAGGGAATTTCACCAACTCATACGTCCTCATTGTCATAGCAACCCTGAATGGCCATGTTGCTGTCCTTTTAAGTACCCATGGAAGGTTTAGAGAGAAGCAGTTGACCCACCTGTCCAAGGTAACTTACAACTCCTCTCCTCCGCATCTCCACGTCAGAAGCAGAGAAATGCCAGGTGCTTTTCTGAGCCCCATTTGATACTCACTTCTTTTGGGTCTGTCACCAGGAGACAATCGTGGAAAACAGCTCAGTCCCCGACCTCCCCGGGCCCTCCGTCTGGCCAGGAGGAAGTTCACATCGGTGAAAATAACATTTGAGACCAATAGTAGGCAAGTGAAGCACAGTGCATAGTCTGAGTGTTACACATAGTGGAAGGGACTAAATCAAGAGACAGGGACTTTGAGTCGGGCTGGTCCGGATACATGTTGGCAAGGACAGGTGAGTGTCGATCTCTGCAGCTCAGTTTTCCTACCTGCAAAATGGGCGTAATGTGAGGACCTCCTTCTGTGAAGATTCAATAAGACAGTGCACGTGGCTAGAACGGTCAGTGTTCAATCACGCTCATTGAACACGATTTTATTAACAACTGCCATCAGTCTGGCCAACCCGCGGGCACAGGTGGGACTTCTGGCTCCTGCGTGAGGCTCGGTGTGCAGGTTTAACTGGGAGAAATGCTTTCTCACTTCTTCTCCTGGGAAACACCGAATGGCGGTGAGTGGTGCTTGGGAGGCCCCGGGAACCTGGATGCGAGGCGTGGCTTCTGTGGAGAATTTGGGGGTGGCATCGGGGCCCAGGTTGCTGCCAGGGTAGAGGCTGAGGCCACAGAGCTGGCAGAGGCGGGCCGAGGACCAGGAGTGGATCCCCGTCACCAAGCTGGGCCAGGCAACATGAAGATCGAGTTCCTGGGGAGCTCGGGCCCTCCTCCCTGCCCATCAGGGAATCTGAGTCACTGAGGTTTCAGAAAGCAGTGCAAAAGCAGACACCGCTGGCCAGAGGGCCCCGTTCAAGGCAGTTGTCACCACTGGGGACGACAACGGACATGTCAGTTTAGGTGTTAAATGCTGGAGAAGCAGCCACGGCCATCTGCCATCTGCCATCCGTGGCCCGTCTTCCTGCCCAGCTCTCGGCATCCTCGTGTGCGGAACAGGATGGTGCCCTGCAAAGTGACAGCCGCTGTGGCTCTGCTGGTGGCTCATCCCCGCTCCCAGGGCCACTGGCATCGGCTCAGCCCTTGTGCCCAAGACGCTGCTGCCAATGGCCGGCATCGACAACGGCCACCCTGGGCAACTCCCCAAGGCCACCTTCATGCCACCCTGAGACTCAGCTGCCTCACAGCCCCCCACCCCCCACCCCCAGAAAGAGGCCGTGTTCACCGAGTCTCCCTCCCAGGAACTTACTGGCCACCTTGTAAAGAGCAGCATTTCTGCACAGAGGACCCAGGCTCCCGCTGTGGCCACCACAGCATTTTATGCAAGAAAAAATAAAGTGAATTATCCTGTTCAGAAAAAAAGGAAGGAAGGGAGGGATGAAGGAAAGGAGGGAGGAGGGAAGGTGGGAAGGAGGGAGGGAAGGAAGGAGGGAGGAAGGCAGAGTTTCTACCTGAAATAACAGAGATGCCTGAGAAATCTCTACCTCCACATTCTTTACCAGTTTCTCTCAGTAGGTGGCGCCCTTGAGACCTCCGCCCACAGGGATTTTTTTTTTTTTTTTTCCATCCCAGGGAAAGGGAACCAGTTTTTGTGCCAAGTACAAAGTCAGAGGACAAGACATCCAACTTAGCTAATTCGTAAAGATCTTAATTTCCCGACACGGTCACCACAGGCTGCTTTGCTTAGGAAATACAGCCATGAGTAAATGAACGGGCGGCCAGAAGCCGGCTCGACCTTGTCGAGTGAGAGTCAAGCTACTTGGGGGTGTTGTGGGGCAACGGAGTCAAGAAATGCCTTCTCTGCTCGCAGGCAGACGCGGGCCCCTGCGCCTGGAGATCTGGCTGGGGATCCTGGCTCTGATGGCCGCTGGCTGTGTGACCACCGTGTCTATTTCCTCCTCCATGAAAGGGAGAGAGTCCGGCCGGCGTGGCTCAGTGGCTGAGCATCGACCAATGAACCAGGAGGTCACGGTTCTATTCCCAGTCAGGGCACATGCCCAGGTTGCAGGCTCGATCCCCAGTAGGAGGCGTGCAGGAGGCAGCCAGCCAATGATGCTCTCTCTTATGTTTCTACCTCTCTCTCTTTCTCTCCCTTCCTCCCTGAAGTCAATAAAAATATATTTTTTTAAAAAAAGAAAGGAAGCCAGAGTGACCCAAGGCATCAGCGGGCAGTGGCAAGGCCAGGGCTCAGATCCAGCTGGCTGACCCTCGGCCAGAGCCCCGCCTGCTCCCACGCCAAGCCCGCCCGTTTCTCAAGCTCTCTGGCCCCGCTTCCCGGGGAAGGAGTCTCACCAGGCCGGGCGGTGATGAGCCTCTCCGGACTCCTGAACACCAGGCCTGGGAGCACAGAGGACCCCAAGTCCTTTCTGTGGCCGCCCTCCCCTCGGGGAGGGAGGTGACTCCCATCCGGAGCGTGTCCGAGCATCGCGACTTTATTCTATTCTGGAGTCGGCTTGAGGGGACACCTGCCCGTGGGACCTCAACCAGGTGACCCGGGTCATCGCCAACGACGGTCAGTCACACATGCGCCCTTGATGGCAGGTGCTGAGGGTGGCACTTCTGTGCGCCTCCTCCCTGAGCCCCGGAGCCTCATCCGATCCAGAGAAAGGCATCAGAGAGATTCTAACTGGGCACCTTTGACCCCCACCCGCCAGAGCTCCTCCGAGCTGGCAAGGTCGGTGAGAACAGGGGCGCCTGACAGCCTGGCACAGCCCAGGGAGCCAGGGAGGATGACAACTGAAGGTAGCGTGGCGACCTGGGTAAGACCTGGGACAGAAAAAGGACATGAGATCAAAGCGAAGGAAACCTGCATAAAATATAAACTTTAGTTAATAATATATTGACAGCCCAGTGCTTGAGCATCAACCTATGAACCAGGTTCGATTCCCCGTCAGGGCACATGCCTGACTTGTGGGCTCCATCCTCACTGTGGGGTGTGCAGGAGGCAGCTGATCAATATTCACTCTCATCACTGATGTGTGTGTGTCTCTCTCCCTCTCCCTTCCTCTCTGAAATCGGTAAACAACAACAAAACAAAAACAAAAAACACAATTCCAGCCCTAGCCGGTTTGGCTCAGTGGATAGAGTGTCGGCCTGTGGACACTTCTGGTCAAGGGCACGTACCTCGCTTGCAGGCTCCTCCTTGGCCAAGTGCCCTGGCCGGGGCTCGTGCAGGAGGCAACCAATCAATGTGTTTCTCTCACATCGATGTTTCTCTCTGTCTTTCCCTCTCTCTTCCACTCTCCCTAAAAATCAATGGAAAAATATCCTCAGGTAAGGATTTAAAAAATAATAATGGTAAAATAAAAATTAAAAAAATAATTCCACAAAAGTCGCAGTAAATTTTATTTGGATATTAATAATAATTAATAATAATAATGTATCAATGCTGGTCCATCGCTGGGACAGCTGTGTCCACCAGAGTAATGTAAGATGTTGACAGCAAAGGAAATAAGACCTGGGAGATACGGAAACTCTGTTTTCATTGCAACTTTTCTGTAAATCTAAAACGATCGTGAAATAAAAAGTGTATTTAAAAAACAAAGCCGCATAGCAAGCCTGCTCCCAGCTGTGTGGGAAGCCTGTTCGCATCTTCACAGGGCGACCCCCTTGTTTGTATCTGCATCGCTTCCCTGGTCCTTCCACGCTCTCTCTGCCACAGGCCAGGACGAAGAAAGAGCACAGGACTCAGGGGGCAGGTGGAGACCCTCAGCCGGCCATTCACTGGCAACAGGAGCCTGGGTCAGGCACCCAGTCCCGCCGGGCGCAGAATGTAGAGACGTCTATCCCACCCTTGTCGTAAATGTCTCCTTCCACATCCCTCGTGGTTCAGGGTTCAGTATCTGGAAGAGGAGCCGCACACAAATGAAAGAGAAAAGACAAGAGATAATTTGGGAATATAGGGGACCAGGCGGGTAAGTCCAACTCAGGAGGAAGGACTTCCACCCGTGCTCAGTCCCCACCGACCTTTTATAGTCTGAGGTAAACAATGCAGTGGTTACCATAGTTACAGTGTTCTTGTGAGTTTCACCTGTTTTGATCATGTTTACACGCCCTGCACTTCCCTCAGCCCATTAGCTTCCCAGGTAAGATCTGGGGAGTGTTATAAGGTCAACACTAATTATGCTACGAGGACTGAGCCCTCTAAGCTGGGACTTGTTTGTGACTTTGCCAGCAGGTCAGTCCGAGGCTCAACCCTATGTCAGTTTCCCACACACCCTGAATTACAGCACTAAACGAGTCAACGTGTTAAAGCACTTTGAAAAGTATGAAAGCACATGGCTCTTACCTATAATAATAAAAGTACATATGCTAATTAGACTGGACATCCTTCCAGACGTCCTTCCAGATGACCTTCTGGACGAAACTGGGGCTGTGAGGGAAGCCTGGGTCCCAGGTGCCAGAGGAAAGACGGTGCCAGCAGCCAGGGAGGCACCTGCTCTTGCACAAATTTCGTGCATCGGGCTTCTGGTGATCTAATATAAAACCTGTTTTAAACATGCACTTTCCTAATGGGTACACTTCCTATATAGTAAAAGGCTAATATGCAAATGGTTATCATGCCCTCACGTGTAACGACCGATCAGCAGGAGGCAGTGTGTGCAGCAGGCACACACACGTGGGCGGGGCTGCGTGTGCAACCAGTCACCAGGGGATGCATGGAGCACCTCTCAGTCCCTCCCTTCCCCAACTCCTCCTCCCCGACTCCCACAGGCGCGCTGTGGCTCCCGCCGGCTCCCACAGAAGCGACGGGCAGCCTACTGCATGCGATTTCGTGCACTGAGCCACTAGTATATACATAATTTTCTATACATTCCTGGTGTGGTCATATACATGCTTTGCATATGGTGTGCATGGTTGTCTTTTTTCCTGTTTTTCATGGAAATCTGGCCTGAGTTCCACCCCATTACTGCGTGATCTTCTGCCAGCTGTTCAACCTCTCTGAGCCTTCCTTCCCTCCCTGTACAGTGGGGATCAGATGTCCACTTGAAATGATTAATTCCAATCTACCTTGAAAACTTCCTCGCTGGTGGCTAAAATGACTAAATAAGGTGACACATGCGATTTGCTGAGCACAGTGTCTGATATATAGTAGGTGCTCAAGGAATGGTTCTTGTGATAAAAACAACACTAGAACTAATAATTATTTCTGTCTCTGGGGCAGCGATTATATATCAAGCATGTTGAAAATGCTTTACCTTTATTCACTCACTTAATCTTTCCAATAACTCTGCAAGATGAGTAGCATTTTTACCTCCATCTAACAGGTAAGGAAATAGACTCTGTGAGGTTAAGACACCTGCTTAAGGTCACACAGCCAAGAAGAAACAACAGTGATGTAAGCCGCCCAGCCCAGTCCTGGTCCCTGGGTGCTCAGCCACAGCCAGCCAGCCCAGTTCCCCTTGAAGAATTTTGTTCAAACTTCTGGGGCCCCAGCGTGCCTGGAGGTGGCCTTTGGGTTTAATGTCAACTTCTAGCTGTGTGGCCTTAGGCTAGTGACTCAACCTCTCTGCGTCTGGAAAATGGGTAGGATCCTCGTGCCGGCCTTTAGGAGAGTGACTGGGTTTTGAAGAGTCACGAGTGGGAAGAGATGCCTGTCATCTAAGAAGTCCTCAAACATGTCAATGATCACCATGACGACGATGACGCTGCCTTGATGCCTCTCAGCTCCCAGGCACCTGGACACGCCTGGCGTCCAGCCATCGGACTGCTGCGGGAGCTTCAGACACAGAAGCTTGTTAAAGTGAAACAATCTTTTCATTCCGACCTCTGCCCACACCGTCTGAAAACGTGGCCGCTCCTTCTTTCAGGAGCTGCTTATCTGCCCTGGGAGGCGGGGTGGCCACTTGGCTGGGATGGCTGAGATGGGAAGCAAGATGTGGAGGTCAGAACTGTGTGCCTATAAACACAAACACTCGTGCACACTCGTGCACACGTGCGTGCACACGCACAGAGGTGGTGCTGTCAGCGTTTATCTAAAGTGTAGCCTGCTTCAAAGCTGTTTTACTGCCCGGCTGGTGTGGCTCAGTGGTTGAGCGCTGACCTATGAACCAGAAAGTCACGGTTCGATTGATTCTCAGTCAATCGATGATTCTCTCTCATCATTGATGTTTCCATCTCTCTCTCTCTCTGTCTCCCTTCCTCTTTCTCTGAAATCAATAAAAACACATCTAAAAATAATAACTTAAAAAGTAGGGCAGGAAACTCACCCCAAATGTCACTGTGTTAAACTTGCCTTGGTGGGATTCCCAGGGCTTTTATTTTTCACTCTTTCCTTGACTCCCCCCACCCCCACCACGTGTCATGACATAAATACGCTGTCGACCGTTTCCAAAGTTTAGAGACAGAACTGACATGACTCAGCCAGTTCGAGACGTGCCGCGATGGTAAGAGGGGCTCCGGTCTCTCCCTTTGCAAGGTCAGCTCACCGCTTGCTCACCAGTTACGTTTCAAGCAAGAAGAGGCTCCATTACAACAGTTGAGAATGGAAGCAGCCATGTCTAAGCTCCTGACTAGCTGACAATTGCTTTCAAATTTGCCTTCGGGGACAAGAGAAGAGTGGTTAGGGACAAAGAGGGCCTCCCAGACACACAGCTGGAACCGTCCAGGCCACGGGTGAAATCTGAGACACACTCGAGGGCAGGATGGGGAGCAGAATGCTTGCCCCGGGGAAACATACCTGTCTTCCTCCCAACTTTCCATCTACACCAGTGATGGCGAACCTTTTGAGCTCGGCGTGTCAGCATTTTGAAAAACCCTAACTTTACTCTGGTGCCGTGTCACATATAGACATTTTTTGATATTTGCAACCATAGTAAAACAAAGATTTATATTTTTGATATTTATTTTATATATTTAAATGCCATTTAACAAAGAAAAATCAACCAAAAAAATGAGTCTGCGTGTCACCTCTGACACGCGTGTCATAGGTTCGCCATCACTGTTCTACATCATCCTTCATGTCCCAGCAGGCAGCTCGCGGGGCCTAAGAAACGAACAGGAGCGAGGTGTTACCGAGTGCGTGTTAATTGCCTACTTAACAGGACGCCACTCCCGTCTCTTATCTGAGGATCTTCGGTCCGGTTTGCTCAATCGAAGCTGAACCTTTATTTACAGAAACTTTGGAGAGCTTCCCACATGCTCTGGACCAGCGGTTCTCAACCTGTGGGTCGCAATCCCTTTGGGGGTCGAACGACCCTTTCACAGGGGTCGCCTAAGACCATCGGAAAACACATATCTAATTACATATTGTTTTTGTGATTAATCACTATGCTTTAATTATGTTCAATTTGTAACAATGAAATTGGGGGTCACCACAACATGAGGAACTGTATGAAAGGGTTGCGGCATTAGGAAAGTTGAGAGCACTGCTCTGGACAGTTGCTGCTGAGGAGCCAACGCAATAAACGCTTAATAGGGTTTCTTATTTGTAATTCTCGTCAGTTCTCTCCAGTGATGGCCATGAATTCCCTGGGTTTTGTCTATGAAAAGAAAATAATCTTGGCCCGGCCAGCATGGCTCAGGGGTTGAGGGTTGACCCATGAGCCAGGAGATCATGGTTAGATTCCCCATCAGGGCACATGCCTGGGTTGCAGGCTCGATCCCCAGTGGGGGGCGTGCAGGAGGCAGCCAGTAAATGACTCTCTCTCATCGTTGATGTTTCTCTCTCTCTCTCCCTCTCCCTCTCCCTTCCTCTCTGAAATCAATAAAAATATATTTAAAAAGAACATAATCTTTCTTTTTTTTCTCTATCCAAAATAAACAGCAGCCTTCTCCCTCGCTGGGAAGGCACGAAACAAAAGGCACCTGTGTCTTTAGAAAGTCGCCTTTTCCATGAGGTTCCAGATATGGGGTCTGAGTCACCATTCAGGGTGAACAGCCGCATGAATTTCAATATGGAGGCTGCATGCTTCTATGTTACGCCAGGCTCTTAGCACCTTCCTGCCCTCTTCTCATATGTCTGAAGGGCCGACAAATGATTCTTCTGAAGCTGGAGGGAAGCTTTGTGTAAATGAAATGCATCAAACGAGACTGCTGGTGTAGCCGGTAACCAGGGCTTCAGGAATCCTAGTCAGCAGTGGGCAGGGACCCGTCGCTACACCCAGCGGCTTTGATGGCGCTCAGGGGAAGCGTGCTGAGTGAGAACAAGCCACTCTCAAGAGGTTACGTGCTATATGGTTCCAATTATGTAACCTCCCCGTTGTGACCAAGCCGCTCAGAGAACAGATGAGTGGGTGCCAGGGGTTAGGGAGGCGGGCGGGAGGGGCCTTTGAGATGAATGTTTTGTATCTTGACTGTGGCGATGCCAGCGTCCACATGAGATAAAACTGCATAGAGCTGAATACACAGTCGTGCAAATGCGTGTGTGTGAAACTGAAATCCGAGTAGGGCCAGTGGCTTCCCAATGCCGATGTCCTGGGTGTGATAGTGTGCAGGCGTGTGAGAAGTCACCGAGGGGGGGTGGGGAACCCTGAGGGAAGGGGCGTGGCACCTCTCTGCGTTATTTATCGCAATTGTGCATGACTCTACAATGGTCTTTGAAAGTGTGAATGGTGGGGCTGCTTTGGAATTTGGAGGGAGGTGGATTCCTCCCCACCCCCTCTCCCCGGGGAGTGGACCCCCGAGCATGGAGGAAACCCAGGGCGAGTCCCAGGCCGGCGTGTGGCAGCGATGAGCTTGCGCCCAGTGGTGGGGCAGCCTCATCGCTCACCTCCAGATGTTCAGCCCAAGGCTCCTCTCATCTCCCCCAGTGATGTGGGTGCGTGCTAAGTATTTGCCATGGAGATCCACTTAGCTAGAGGCAGCGAGGCGATTTAAAATAACGAATACTGTTGGCTAGTGACGTCTTGGTAAACCGATGTGGCTTTCACTGCCTTCCCGGTCCTTAGTTTTTTCTTAGCCATCTAGACACATGCCTTTGCATCAGAATCAATTATTCATGCCCGGCCAACGTGGCTCAGTGGTTGAGCGTTGGCCTATGAACCAGGAGGTCACCGTTCGATGCCCGGGTTGTGGGCTCGATCCCCAGTGTGGGGCGTGCAGGAGGCAGCCAATCAATGATTCTCTCTCATCACTGATGTTTCTATCTCTCTCTCCCTCTCCCTTCCTCGCTCTGAAGTCAATAAAAACATTTTTTTGAAAAAAGGAAGTGTTGTGAGTAGAGAAACAGTTTTTCCCTTAAGTCAGCAATTTCATATGGTTCAACCTAATCAGATGATTTAAAAATTGGGAGAAACTGACGGAAGGATCGATATGCAGGGAGGGAAGGCTCTCGACACCCAAGAAATGCCAGGTGCTCCTGCTTGCTGAGATTCTTTGCTAATGTCGTGTCCTGTCCCCCCAGCCTTCCTTGGGGCTGGCTGCTCCCCTGTCCCTCACACGCCCCTCTCTGCACGTTGGACCCCCACCCCCGACAGGGAGGCAGTGCCAGTAGCTGACGACCTGCTTTTACGCAGCAGTAAGGACGCCCTGGCCAATCGCGGCGTTCCGCGGTCAGTAAACTTCACACCTTGTTACCAAAAAAATTTTTTAATAGAAACTTCTGTGTGAGTTCATTGTACAGCGCTTGTAACTTGTAAGGGGCCCTGGGAGACAGAGTGTGGAGGGCGGGTGAGTCTCAGCAAGAGATCAGATTTTAATCGGCCAACAGACTATCCCTGCTCAGGTCAAAGGGCAGCCTGGGCACCGGGGGCAGAGAATGGGAAAGGAAATCAGATGGTAGGTACCAGCCCTGGCCCTGGTGGCTCAGGCGGTTGGCGCATCGTCCCGTACACTGGGAGGGTCCCGGGTTCCATTCTGGTCAAGGGTCCATGCCTAGGCTGTGGATGCGATCCCCAGTCGGGCCGTGTGCTGGGGACAACCGATTGCTGTATCTCTGCCACACTGATGTTTCTCCTCTTTCGTCTCTCTGTCTGTCTCTCTCTCCCTTCCTCCCTCTTGAAAATCAGTTTAAAGAAAGAAAGACACTGGATACTAAGATTTTGGGTGCACATCTGTGTCTCACCCGCCTCTAACCCAGCTAACTGTGTGACCCCGGACAAGTTACTTGTGCTCCTCGAGCCTTTGTTTTCTCTTCTGTACAATGGAGCGGAGACCAAAACCACAAGGGGCAGTGGAAAGCGGGAATTGAGATCCTTATGTAAATGACGTGACCAATAGGAAACGTCCACTAATGGGGAGCTGGTAGCATCACGGATCCGGTGTCTGATGGGTGCCATGCTCTGTGCCAGGAACTCTATGTGCATTTGCCAATAATTCTGTGCAGCCAGTCTATGAAGCGAACCTAGTTATCGCCATCCTATGTAAAGAAACTGCCTTCAGGAAGGTTACGTCACCTACCTGTCTGAAATCACAGCGTGAGAAAGAGTGGCAGCTAGAATTTGAATCATTAAGAGGTTTGGACAATTTGGAGGGTGACCATCCATTGCTACTCATTGTCTCTTTAAATGCTAGCGCCAAAATTACAAATAAAAATCCTAGTGCCAATTCAGCAACACGCTGGACAAATATTTTGCATGTGTCAGCTCCCTGCCAGATGCTCAGCTAGGTCCGTGGTCGACAAACTGCGGCTCGCGAGCCACATGCGGCTTTTTGGCCCCTTGAGTGTGGCTCTTCCACAAAATACCACGTGCGGGCGCACGTACAGTGTGATTGCAACTTCGTGGCCCATGCGCACAAGTCGGTTTTCAGCCTGGGTGAGTCTATTTTGAAGAAGTACTGTTGATATTTGGCTCTGTCGACTAATGAGTTTGCCGACCACTGAGCTAGGTGGATGCAATCCGATCCCACTTTCAGCTGCTAGGACTTGCGGTGGTTTTCGATTAACCTGTAAAAAATAGACAAAGAGCCCGGCCGGTGTGGCTCAGTGGTTAAGTGCTGACCTATGAACCAGGAGGTCATGGTTAGATTCCTGATCGGGGCACAAGCCCGGGTTGCAGGCTCGATCCCCAGTAGAAGGCCTGCAGGAGGCAGCCGATCAGTGATTCTCTCTCATCATGGATGTTTCTCTCCGTCTCCTTTCCTCTCTGAAATCAATAAAAATATATTTTTTAAACTAGACAAAGAAAGACGGCGTCTAAGTAGGAATAAGTGTGAGGAATGTCCCAATTTATTTCCGAAGCCAAAGGACAGGGTCTCTCCCTCGTGCTGCAGGGCAAGTCTCCCGAATCACAGGTCAAACCTGAGCTCACAGCCGGTTCATCCACTTCCCTGCGGGGAGCCCAGGCGGGCCGGAGGTGGCGGGCCAGCCCCAGGCTGGGACAAGCTTTTTCAGTCTGTGGGTGGCTCCCCCTCCCGCACATCTGAAGAGTCAGCCGTTTCTGGGTCATAATTTGCAGGTGTGAGAAGTGGGGGGCGAGGCAGGAGTATTAGCTGCGTGTCTCCGCCTGGTTTAGTCCTGCGCTGGGCTGGGCTGCCTCCCTTAACAGCCGCCCGGTGCCTGGGTCTGCACAGCCACACGGACAGCAGCCCACGTCGACTGGGCAAACTCTGAAACACGCCCCATAAACCGGAGCTAATAAGACTTGTGAGTCCCTCCCCCAGCCTGGGACTCGGTCCTGTCTGTCTGCGGAGGGCAGGTGAGTGGCCGGGAGCACCAGACTCTGCCTTCCCAGAACATTCTGGAAGCCTTCTCCTGCAGCTCAGGCTTAGGAAATAATTTGGGGCGTTCCTCACACTTATTCCTGCTTAGATGCTGTGCACACTTCCATGACCTCCTTCCCCACCTGCTCTGCCCCCTACAGGGGTCTCCTGGGGTCTCCTCCCAGATTCACGCTGACATGCGAATCCTTGTCTCAGGGTCTGGTCCTGAGAGAATGCAAGCTCTGAGGGTTCATAAACTGGGGGAGGGGGTGCTGAGAGAGATTTGGGGTGCACATCGGAGCATTTCTAAGGAAGTTTTTGAAAGTCAAGCAATGGGGTTAAGGACACTGGGACTATGAAGGCCGGGGGGAAGGTAAGGAGAGCGGCTACAGCGTTTGGACGGGTTCAAGCCTCGGACTAATGAGGGCACAGTCCTCTCACGGCCACGTGCAGGTCCCAGCTTGGAGGGCAGAGCCCTTCCAGCACAATGATAGCCAACAGCTGTAGTTGTAAGCGTGCACCTATGGTCCGAACACGTGGCCCCACGTGGCTGAGTGATGTGGGCTTGATAGAGATCAGGTGCATGTAATTGAGTAGATTCGAAACCCACGAGAAGGTTGCCACCACGCCCTCACTTTGCCTCGTGGAATCTGGGTATAAAATAAAGACACTGCTTACAGGCCGTGGCACTGTCGCTCTCCATCAGAGAGGGCAGCGTCCCACCGAGACCCAGCTTTCTTCTCTCGTCTGTCTCTTCTAAATCCTTCACCGCCCCTCTCAGGGTCACCCTTGGCCGTGCTGGCGGCACAGGAAGGAAGAGAGGGAGAGATTAAGAAAGAGCTGGAGGGAGAGGAGGAAGGAAGGAAGACAGGAAGGAAAGAAAAGGAAATGAGACAAATGAATAATGAGCCCACGGATTGCCTGGTAATGAAATCACACCATAATGTACATTGAACAAGTGGATGAATTCATAAAGAAATGAATGGCGATGTTAATTAAAGGTTCTTTCATTTTAACTTCGTAAGGGTTAGGCCCCTTATGTTCTCTCCCAAACATATTAATGCAAACAATTCAGAAGAAACGCTAAATAAGGTTATACCAATTCTTTCACATAGAAACGCTTCTTAAAATTTCGTTTTTCTCCTCTGCAAAATGGCGGTCAGTGGTGGTCAGTAGCAACGATACCGTCACCGACCCCGAGGGCCCTGAGAGGATTCGCTGAAGGAGGCTCCGCCCGGGAGCAAGGGCGCTCCTAATGGGCATGGTTTGGGGTGTTTCTTTTTTCGTGGGACCGTTTGCTGTGATGGCTGAGAGCTGAGCTGTCGCCGTGATGACAGGGGCACGTCACTGCAACCTCCCAGCTGGGCTGGGGCCATGAGGCTCTGCCTGCCCCGTGCCCGCCGCAGAGCACAGGCCAGTGAACAGCAGACGAGTAAGCGGATGACCTCACAGGTGGCAGCTGTCTCCTCTGTGTCTTTTGCTGCCCAGTAACTCTGACCCCACTCAAGGGACCACCGACCAGACAGCCTGTCCTATTAGAAATGGCTGCACACAGCCCGGCTGGTGTGGCTCAGTGGTCAAGCATTGACCTATGAACCAGGAGGTCACAGTTCGATTCCCGGTCGGGGCACATGCCCAGGTTGGGGGCTCATCCCCAGAGGGGGTCGTGCAGGAGGCAGCCGGTCAGTGATGCTCATCATTGATGTTTCTATCTCTCTCTCTCCCTCTCCCTTCCTTTCCAAAATTAATTAATATATATATATATTAAAAATGGTGACCCCTCCCCACCTACCCCTGGGATTCCTCCTGTGGGGTCGGGAGGTGCTTGGCCGCAGGACTCACAGGCTGAGGCCCCGCCTTCACGCCGATCTGTGATCGTGGGCACCACGTGCACAGGCGTTGCCCCTTGATGCTGCCTGGGACGGGAGACGGGCGCCGGGGCTCCTGGAGGAAACAAGGCCCCTGCCGGCGCTGGCCGCTCTGGGCACGGCCCCGGGTGCGCCTCATTCCTCGGCGGTGAGCGCAGGCGCGTGGGTGGGCAAGTGTTTACTTTAAGGGGGAGTCATTTATTTTTCAGGCAGAACGTTTATACAGCTTGAGGGAGTTACTGGAAAGGAAATGAAAGCCTGGGCATGTGACGCTTACGGGCGGCGCCGCCTCCTCCGCTCCGCCCAGCGAGGAAAATGGGAAGGTTGACGCTCTTCCTCTCCGGCCCCTGCACCCCCAGGCTCCCATCACTGGCTTCACAACAGCCCCGTGCCCAGGGCGGCAGTTGTTGGAAAGGGCTCCGCTGAAGGGTGCGGGTAAGCAGGTGCAGGGCATGGAATGAAGCTGGCCCATGAAGAGAGGGATCAGAGATGGGAAGAGAAGCCAGAGGGGCCTGAGACGCAAAATCCGGGCCATACTCTTCCATGACAGCCCAGGCCACAGTTTCCCCGCTCTTACAGAAGTTGGGGGACTCAATGCCCACCCCCAGGGCCAGTCCCTGCCAACCCTAAGGTGTTTTCGGAGAGACCCCACTGCTTCTGTGGGTGTCCAGCTCCTTCTGGAAAAAGTCCTCCAAGCGTCTCGTCTTCTTCCCTGGCTCCCGTTTCTGCTCGAATTGCTTTCCCAGCTCTCGCTGCCTTATCCGCTCATCGGGAACAATTCATAGCCAATGCCGGCGGACAGGCCAGGCAATGCGAGGGCCTGGAGACAGCCCTCGGCAAGACGGGCACTTTCTCGCGAGGAGATGCCATTCTAATGAGAAGGCACGCGATGTCTGAAGGAGCAAGTAGATAATAAAGCAATACGGGCCCTGGCCGGAGCTCAGTTGGTCAAAGTGTTGTCCGGATACGCCAAGGTTGTGGGTTTAATCCCCGGTCAGGGCACATACAGGAAGCAACCAATGACTGCGTGAATAAGTGGCACAACAAATCTCTCTCTCTCTCTCTCTCTCTCTCTCGCTCTCTCTCTCTCTCTCGCTCTCAATCAATAAAAATAAATTAATAAGTAAAGTAAAGCAATACCAGATTATTTGTTCATGCTAATCTAAAGGCCATAGAGCAGCGGTTCTCAACCTGTGGGTCGCGACCCCTTTGGTGGTCGAACAACCCTTTCACAGGGGTCGCCTAAGACCATCCTGCATATCAGATATTTACATTAAGTTTCATAACAGAAGCAACATGACAGTTATGAAGTAGCCATGAAAATAATTTTATGGTTGGGTCACAACATGAGGAACTGTATTTAAGGGCCAGAAGGTTGAGAGCCACTGCCATAGAGTGTAGTCGTGCCTGGGTCTGAATCCTCACTGATGCAAGATATTTCACCCCCTCTGGGTCTCAGTTTCCCCATCCGTCAAATGGGGATGACAACAGTGTCTGAGACACACAGAGCTTTTAGGACGGGGCCTGCAGAAGCCTTAGCTGCCATGTCCTCCCTCCTCCCCCTCAGCGCCATCACCATCATGGACCTGCCATCGCCGTTACCAATTCTTCTCCACTCTCTCTTCCTCCAGCCCTTGGAGGCAGGCAGGCAGGTCCAGGTTCAAATCCTTTAGTTGTGTGACCTGATGTAGGTCCCGTCACCACTCTGGTCTGTAGCTGGTCTTTCGCATAACAAGGGTATGACAATAGAATCAGGGGAATCGTGATCATAATAATTCCTTCACAGAAGGATGTTGTGAAGATTAAATAATGTGGAAAGTTCTGGCACATAGTAGATCATAATAAATATCTGCCTTCTTCTCTCCCTTACTTATTCCTATTTACAAAGTTTTTAAAGTGTTGATGACTACAGTTTTTCAAGCTTTTGATGACTTTTTAAGTATAATTTATTTTCTTCCTCAGAGTCTTATGCATTGAAACCCATCATTCTAATGGGCTCGGAGCCTCCCCAGACTGCCAACGGGGACGCAGTCCCTGGCAGTGCCTCAGGCGTGGCCAGGCCAGAACTTCTGGGGCGGCTTATGTCTTGTTACATCTTCTGGAAACTTCTCCAGCCTTAAACACTCTTCATTCAAATTGGCAAGAAAAAGGTCTCCTTGCCATGACCATTTCCCTGGCAGCCTCTGTCTCCGGCTGCTTCTCCCAGGTCTCGGAGTCTGTCTTGTTGTTCTTTGGGCTCAGAAACATACTCATTGTCCCAGGGCGTCCTTTCTAGAAACACTGTGATAGATTGCGTATCACATAAGATGTACCGTCTTCACCACTTGAAATGAATAGTTCAATGGCATTAGGTGTCTTCACATTGTTGTGTTACTATCACCACCATCCATAAAACTCAAACTCTGTCCCCGTTACACACCAGCTCCCAGCCCCCAGCCCCGGCAACCACCAAGCTACTTTCTGTCTCTATGAACAGGCTCCTCTAGGGACCTCACAGAAGTGGAACCAGGCAGCAGTTGTCCTTCTGTAACCGGCTTGTTGCACTCAGCACACTGTTCTCGAGGTCCGCGCCTGTGGTGGTATGCGTCCCAATTTCCTTTTGAAGGCGGAATACTATTCCATGTGGCTAGGCCACCGTTTGTTTATCCTTTCCTCTGTTGATGGGCACTCGGCTTGCTTCCATCTCTGGCTACTTCGAATACTCCTTGCTTGGAGTATAGATCCAGACGTGGAATCGCTGGGCCAGAGCTAATTCTGTTGGGCTATCGGAGGAACGGCCATACTGTTTCCATAGTGGCCGCACCATTTTATATTCCTACCGGCAATGCACAAGGGTTCCCATTTCCCCACGCCTTTGCCCACACGTGTTATTTCCTGTGTGTGTGTTTAATGGCAGCCATCCTAACAGGTATGAGGCGGCCTCTCACTGTGGTTTCCATGAGCCTTTCCTGGATCTTGTCATGCGCTGTGGCTTCCTCTTTTGCAATCAATAGCAATTCCCTTTACGAGGTCACAGAGGGGCTCGAGTGGGGACAGGGAGAGCTGGGTTCAACGCCATCCCATAGATGTCATTGGGCTGATAACTGCCCCTCTTAGAGCCTCCATGTTTCCAGCCATAAACGAAGCTGCAAATCCACAAATAGACGGAGTGAGGGAGGCCCAGGCTCTGAACCAGGCTGTCCTTTGGCTCCCGGGGGCACCGCAATCGGCCGTGTGACCTTGGGCAAGTCTGTTTGCCTCTCCGGGCTTCAGGGTCCTCCCCTATAAACAAGGGTGAGAATAGCAGCCGTCGCCCCGCCGAGTTTGGGGGAGGATTAAGTTCATTCTCGCAGGAAAGCGTTCAGAAGAACATTGGACAGAGTTCACTGCTCAGCCCATGTTGTTATGATCTCTCGCAGTTTTACAGTGAGAATTATTTTTAGTCCCCATAAATTGCCAGACATATTAAAGAGTTGAAAAGTTGCTGGCTGTAGTTATGGATAACTGATTCCTTTCCCTTTCCCAACGGAGGTGGTGCAAGTCCTCGTTAAACCCCCGTAGCTGGAGAGCAGCTCCGCCTCCCTGCCTCGGCCTCTGTAAGAAGTTTATCTGAAGAAGTTTCCTTTCCCTGCCCACTTCATATGGGCTTTTATTATTTTAATAAATGATCCAGATAACATGTCACCATGAGTTTGCCTTTTCTGTCCATTTTAATTTGTTTTTATTCTTTGAATTGCGCAAGAAATGCAAGTTTGTTGGAGGTGAAACAGAAAGTTCAGATATGCAGTTAGAAAAAAAGGGCCCTTGAAATCCCATACCCAGAGATAAACACGATCCGTATTTAGACCGATGGTCTTGTAGACGTGCCTGCGTGCGTGCATTTCTTATAATAATATTAAATATCCCACCTTCTAGCTTGGCCGGGGTGGTTCAGTGGTTGGACACTGAGCCATGAACCAGGAGGTGGAGGTTTGATTCCCGGTCAGGGCACATGCCCAGATTGCAGGCTCAATCCCCATGCAGGAGGCAGCCGATCCATGAGTCTCTCTCATCCCCGATATTTCTATCTCTCTCTCCCTCTCTGAAATCAATAAAAACATATTTCAAAATATATATAAATACATACGCCACCTTCTAATCAACACTTTTATTATTATAATACTAGAGGCCCGGTGCACGAAAACTTGTGCAAGAATAGGCCTTCCTTCCCCCCACTGCTGCACCCGGCTTCCCTCTGGCACCTGGGACCTGAGCTGGCTTCCCCTGGGCCACCCCCAAGCAGCCAGGACCCGGGCTGGCTTCCCTCTGGCTCCAGCTTCGTCCGGAAGGATGTCTGGAATGACGTCCAGTCTTATTTGCACATTACTCTTTTATTATTATAGATAAAATATTACAGCTGTCTTTTCAGGTCCATAATATAGGTCCAAACCATTGTTTTGGTGCCTGTGTTCTATTCCTGATGATGTGCTGCTATATTTCAGCTCATCCGCTCCCACTGGGCAAGCAGGTGCCCGCCGTTCTGCACACCTGAAGTCAGCCGTGAAGGGAATGGTCCCTCCACACTGGCTTCTTCCTCTGCCTCTGAGCCGCTCCTAAAGGTCAGGCAGGGTCGCGGGGGCCCCCGCGTGGATGTCGACATTGAATGAATTAAGACTGGGCTCTGGTCCCACCGGGGCCCCCAGGGCCGATCTGGAGAGGTTCCCCCTCTGTGAGCTCATGGCCAGAGTGAAATGGGAGGTCAGAAAGAGGTCACGAGGAGGCCTGGGATGATCTTACCTGGGGGCCTGTTGACTTCTAAAGAACAGAGAGGGATCATTGTTTACGGGTAACCTGCCATTCCTGGCGGTTCCCAGCAGGCCCTGCTCCGAGGTCAGCGCCCCTCATATTTACTATAATGATATTTACGCCCCGAGGCTGCACCGCGCAGGAGGAAAGCGACCATGTGCCGCGCAGGACGATCTTCTCCGCAGTCACCCCCGCGTCCCCCTGGTTGCCAGGAAGCCTCCCGCCCCGCCCCAGTGAGAGCGGAAAGGATGCCCAGGTGGCCTTTTGCCAGCAGGTCCCACAGGTCCTGCTCACCGTCCACCTGCCCTGCCCCCCTGGAGCTCGCCGTGCCCACCCCAGGACCACCCGGCCCCTTTCCCACGCAGCAGCCTGCGGGGAAGGAGGGCCATGGGCCCACGGCGACAGCGGGCGAGCGCAGCCGAGGCCCTCGTAGGCGCCGGGTGCCACACGCCTTCCACACAGCATCGCGCTGGACACGCTCAGGGTCCCAAGGGAAAGTAGTATTGCTCCCATTTTACAAAAACAAACAAACAAAAGACCAGAGGTCAGAGTGTGCCAGCACCCCGTGGCGAGCAAGTGGGGAGCAGGGTTCAGCCCAGGGGGTGAGGCCCTGGGCTCCGGGCTGCGCGGTCGCTCCCCTCTGACCCGGCAGCGCTCTCCTGCCAGAGGCCGCGGGCACCTTCCGGGCGTCCCAGAGGGTTAGCCTCTCCCGTCAATCAACTCAGGATCGCCAGGCGTCACATTTAAAGGCAGTGACTTGCCCAGCCCGGGCTCAGTGGTCGAGCATTGACCTATGAACCTGGAGGTCAGGGTTCGATTCCCAGTCAGGGCACAGGCCCGGGTTGCAGGCTCAGTCCCCAGTGTGGGGCGTGCAGGAGGCAGCCAATCAATGACTCTGTCATCACTGATGTTTCTCTCTCTCCCTCCCTCTCCCTTCCTCTCGGAAACCAATAAAAATATATTTTAAAAAAGAAGGGCAATGACATCACAGATATACATATGCAATCTATGTACATATGTGCATACATATATACACACATACATTTATAAACATATATAAACTATGCTTCATTTCTGACCTGATTCTTCATACATATGTATTCATATAGTCCTCATACACACACACACACACATAGGGTAAAGGCATTAAATACATTGTGTGTGTGTGTATTGTGTGTTTACACATAAATATCTGTATAAATATATATGGTCAGAAGCTAAATACAATTATTCTTCCCCCCGTATAGGACCTCAGTGACTTGTCCCTGACATTCTAATGAGAATTGTTGGAAATGCAACCATTTCACACCTCAAATTCTCCAGTTCGTTGCAAATTAGTTTCTCAAAATAATTCAACTCCAGTTTTTTAAAAACCCAATATGTAAAAAGAAGTGGCCGAGTCTGGTACTGAGTATTCGAGTTCCGAGTCCGGTTCCTCCCGACGAACCGAAGGGGGGAGGGACGGGTCATCCGCAGCCGGGGTGGGCCTGGGGGCGGCCGGGCGGGGCGTGGCCGGGTCAAGGCCATGGGCAGAGGGTCGGTGTGGCCTCTCCTGCGCGCGCAGGTTCGCTTGCGGCCACCGCGGCCACCCGGGGCGACAGCGGCTCGGCCTCCCTCCCACGTGGCCTCGGGGGAGAGGACCGCCGCTCCGAGGTCTCTTCTCCACGGGATGAGGGACCTGCGTGTCCGAGGGTAAGGACTAAAGGGGACGCTTCCCAGCGGGACCGGCAGCAGCAGAACACGGAGACGCTCCTGGCCCGCGTGGGCGCACGACAGCCCCGCACATCCCGCTGCGCCCGCGGGAGGACTGAGCCCCGCGCCCGCTGGGCTGGAGCCCCCTGTCCCTCTGAGGACGGTGATTGCTGGTCCCCCCGCCATAATCACACCCCTGGTCTCATGGCCAGTGTGAAATGGGAGGTCAGAAAGAGGCCACGGGAAGCCAGAGCCTTCCAAACCGGAGGCCCGTCCTGCCCTTAGGGCTCCGCGAGCCCCCACCTGTAGGGCGCCCTGGAGCCCAGGTGAGACGAGGTGGCAGGTCCCCAAAGTCCTGGTGGCCGGGTCTGCTCAGCTCCAGGCCTCGGGCCGTGAGACCCGCGTGTCTGCTGTTTGCCTCTGGAGACTTCTCAGTCTGGGTCATGAGTTCCTGTCCCTGGAGGTGACTCCAGCCTTCTGGTACATTGATCGACTGATTGATTGATTGATTGATTGGATGGTTGATTTTAGAGAGAGGAAGGGAGAGAAACATCGATTTGTTGTTCCACTTATTGATGCGTTCATTGGTTGCTTCTTGCATGTGCCCTGACTGGGGATTGAACCTGCCACCTTGGCGAGCTGGGATGACGCTCTAACCCACTGAGCTACCTGGCCGGGGCTGCAGGGTTTGGGCTGTTTCAGGGATTGTGGCTGGGACGAGGCCCAGCTGCTGAAGGAAAGGTCTTCCTGTGATTAGCCATCAGCATCTGCTCAGCGCTGATCCACAGCCACCGGACGGGCCTCCTCCTGGTGGGGAAATGGGGAGCCACAAGCCCGGCCACAGGTACTAGGTGATGGGTCATGGGCGCATGGAGTTTGATGACGCTGCACTTCTGTATGTTTCAAATCCTTCATGTTAACTCGTTTCTCTAAATCAGTGGTTCTCAACCTTCTGGCCCTTTAAATCCAGTTCCTCAGGTTGTGGTGACCCCCAACCATAAAATTATTTTCGTTGCTACTTCATCACTGTCATGTTGCTACTGTTATGAATCGTATTGTAAATAGCTGATAGGCAGGATGGTCTTAGGCGACCCCTGTGAAAGGGTCGTTCGACCGCCAAAGGGGTCGCGACCCACAGGCTGAGAACCGCTGCTCTAAATGTTTCTGGCTCCCTAGACTATGAAAACGGAATTTGCAATAGTATAACTTATGAAAATATAATTTTCTAAGCTGGAGAAATAAAAGCAAAAATTAAATGAAGGCATTTAAAAGGCATTCCAGGCATCGAAGGAAACAAAAGGAAAATGGCAAATTTGTGAATGACGAGGCACAGGCTTGCCCCCAGAAACTCCCCACATGGCGGTGGGCGGGGGCCAACTGAGCCGCCATATTTACTTTCTTCCATCCCAGGTCCTGGTGGGACCCGCAAGGGATGGGCCTCGCTTCCAGGAAGGAGCGAGGGGAGGGAAAGCAGACGACGCCTCGGTGCAGGTGCTGGAGGCCTGCAGCCCGGTCCGGAGACTGCCCTGCTCAGACCCCCGGTTACGCACGCGAGGCCCTGACAGGGGTGTGGGGTCTGCTCACCCACAGCTAGAGGCACTAGCCCTCCTCTTACAGATTAGAAAAAACATATCGGCGAGGCACGGAGAGAGCGCACTGAACACTTTCTTTAGCATTGACTAGACAACACAGTTTATATTTTCCCACAAAAGCAATAGCAATATCTCTGGATATTCTCTGGGTATATCTCTCATATTCTCTTCTGGAGCCTGGGCACTTCTTCATCAAGAGGTGGACCTATTTCCCTGCCCCTTGGACCTGAGCAGGCTTGTGTGACCAACTCAATGAATTCAGTGTTGCAGGGGAGATGCTGGGTGACTTCCGAGATAAGGACATAAAAGGCGAGACTTCTTCCACTTGAGCTGTCTCTCTTGTACGACCCTCACCCTTAAAACCCAGCTGCCAGGTTGGAAGGAAGCTCAAGCCACACAGAGGCTACATGTCGGTGTTTTGGCCGATGGCCTCAGTTAAGGAACCAGCCTCCAGCTGTGTGAGTGAGTGAGTGAGTGAGTGAGTGAGTGAGTGAGTGAGTGAGTCATCCGATAACCCCACCCCCAGCCTTGGAGCCACCCTACCTGCTGCTGAGTGGGGAAGGGACCAGCTGTCTTCATTCAGCAAGCCCTGCCATATTGCACATCTGTGAGCAAAATTAGTGTTGATTGCCTCAAGCACTAAGTTTTAGGTGGTTTGCCCCAACACTATGAATATCTGGAACACCCGATATCAAAGCACTTGGCAAAGATATTCTTTAATCCAGTCTTTAAACAACAGCTACACAAGAGAGGTGCCGCTAGGGGACGGATGTGGAAGTGCAGTAGGTAAGACGACTTGACCAAGCGGCAGGCGAGTGGAGAAGCCAGAATGCCCGCCCAGGTCTCTCTGGCTGCAGAACCCACATGTGTTTGGTGAGGAACATCTACCCAAGAGGAGGCTGGGAAGAATCAAACTCACCCAGCAGCCACTAGGGCTGCCGCACCTCGAGGACAGTCCCCAAAACTGAGGAGGCCGACCCAGACATTCCTCCGTGTGAGGACTTATTTCCCAAATGAGCGCCCAGCGTGGAGCATCTTGTCCCCACACCGGGACTCCTCCGTGTCCTGTCCCACCGCTGTATTCCTTGGAGAGGCCCGAGATTGTGGGAATGGGATGTGCTGAGTGTGGGAAGATGTTTGTTTGGAAGCCTAAGGCTTTATGGGAATTCCTTTATCTCTGGGGAT
Source organism: Myotis daubentonii (assembly GCF_963259705.1). Classification (NCBI taxonomy): domain Eukaryota; kingdom Metazoa; phylum Chordata; class Mammalia; order Chiroptera; family Vespertilionidae; genus Myotis; species Myotis daubentonii. Next base: position 9,131,283 of record NC_081858.1, on the reverse strand, counting down.
AAATGGCGGCTTACGAGGAGCCACAGATACGCACGCTGACGAACCTAGATGGGGGGTTATGATGGGAAAATTCAAATAGAATTATATCTTCCAACCCACCCCCGCCTCCATGTCCACCGGACCTTGACCACAACGCGAACCACAGCCTCCCAGGATAAAGCATCACTGAAGAATCCATGCACAATTTTTGAGAATGAAACCCTTGCCATGACTTCACCTGATCACACCGAGATGGTGTGGCCTGTACCATCACGATGCCCAATGTAAGGATGAGAAAACTGAGGCTCTGAAAAGTGATCTGACAAAGAGCTAGGAATGAGAAGAGGGGGGATTTTAATCAAGTTCTGTCTGATTCAGCTGCTGCTGCTGCTGCTGCTGCTGCTGCTGCTGCAAGACTCACTTCCCTTGGGTGGGAAGAGAGGTCAACCCAGGTGAAAGGAATTGTGGGAGCAAAGGCAAGAAGGCACAGCTGGCTTCACAATTCTATAGAACCGGTAGGTAGCAACGGTGATGACGATGGTGGAAAAGCAGTACATAGCTTGGGGATGAATGTCTGTGATGGAGGAGAAAACAGAGCCCCAGAGATCAAAGGGACCCCGATTCCTGGCCCAGGGTTCTCTGCTCTACCTTGGCATGAACTCTAACTTACCGACTGCTTTTTAAAATGCCAGCCCCTGGGCGGAACTCTGTTTGCATTACTCATCTCAGCCCTGTTTTCACACAGAGATTTTTCAGGTCAAGAACTAGGAAGTGGCAGAGACGGGATTAGGATCTGGGACTGTCACGCCCTGCAGCCCCTAGGCTAAAATCTGTCCATACTGCCTTAGGCTCAGACTAAATTTACCGAAGGTTTCGAAAATGGTGCCTTGTGCTGTGTGGGGAGGCTATATCGGCTCACCTAAGCACCAGTGAGAACTAGAATTGAATTTGTGTTTTGCCAGGGGTGAGTCACATGACTTTGGGGAGTTAACCTCTCTGAGCCCTCGGTTCTTCTCAGTGCCATGGGGATCATCGCAGCGTGGCGAGGCATGGATTGATCATGTATGTAACTCTACTTAAATATCTTAAAGATATTTCGTTAGTGAGTGTTATATTGCTAGTGTTCTTGTTGCCTACAGGGTGTGAATTGAACTACAACTGGCTCCCGCTAAGGGACTGACCGTGCAATGAAAGAGGTTTGCCACTAGGGGGCAGCAGAGCTCCAGCAGAAGCTGTCAGTCTCCCCACCCCGCGCCCATTCTGGCCCCGCCCCTTTGGGGAAGGGACCTAGTAATTCAATCAGCCTTGACTTTGCTTGATTTGATCGCGGAAGGAAATTTCCAGGTATGTTTTGCTTTAAGCAAAGCCAGTTGCTTAAGAGCCCCAGACGTCTGGCATTAGATCATGTTGGCCCTGTGACTTTGGGTAAGTCATTCACCTTGCTCAGCCTGCTTCCTCACCTTTAAAATACGGAGAATGACAATACATGCCCCATGACACTTGTAAAACTTAAGTAAAACAATCTCAAGGAAGGCCCTGCAGGGAAAGAAAGTTTAAATCCAAAACTTAAGTTAAGAAAATGGAATCCAAAAACACTAAGTAGTCATTGAAAACAATTAAGCACAGACTATAGTGAACAACACAGTGTTGTATATTTGAAAGTTGCTAAGAGAGAGCTTCAAAGCTCTCATCACAAGAAAGAAAACACTGTAACTATGTGAGGGAATAGACGTTGCCTAGAATCACTGTGGTGACCATTTCACAAGTCATACAAATATCAAATCATGATGCTGTACACCTGAAACTAATACAATGTTATATGTCAATTACATCTGAATAAAACTCAATAAAATGTATCTCAATCAGAATTAATGTGCTCTAACCGGTTTGGCTCAGTGGATAGAGCGTCGGCCTGCAGACCGAAGGGTCCCAGGTTCGACTCCAGTCAAGGGCATGTACTTGGTTGTGGGCACATCCCCAGTAGGGGGCATGCAGGAGGCAGCTGATCGATGTTTCTCTCTCATCGATGTTTCTGATGCTCTATCCCTCTCCCTTCTTCTCTGTAAAAAATCAATAAAATATATATATTTTTAAAAAAATAATTAATGGGGGGAAAGGGGAACATGTAATACTTTCAACAATAAAGATTTTTTAAGAATTAAGCACACAATGAAAAAATGTATTAAGAAGATTTCAATTTTAAGTAAAACAGTAATGGTTGCTACTCAATAACTTCCTGAGAGATAGAAACAAAGATCTATGCACAAGGATGTCCACTGCAGTGTTTTTTATAATAATCACAAAATTGGAAAAAATTAAAAGTCCAACAATAGGGAAAACCAACCGATTGGTTTAGTTAAGGAAACTAAAGCATATTCACACCTTTAAGAATGGTGTGGCTTGGCCAGCGTGGCTTAGTGGTTGAGCGTCGACCTATGAACCAGGAGGTCAGGGTTCGCTTCCCCATCAGGACACATGTCTGGGTTGTGGTCTCAATCCCCAGTGTGTGGGGTGCAGGAGGCAGCCAATCAATGATTCTCTCTCATCGTTGATGTTTCTGGTGCGCGCTCTCTCCCTCCCCTTCCTCTCTGAAATCAACTTTTTAAAAATTACTATTTTAAAATAAGTTATAGGTATAGTACAATGAACTTCCGTAATCCCTTTAGCCGGATTCAACATTGCTGACATTGGCCATGTGTGCTTAATGTCTATAACTATGCCTATACTTACATTTATACCCGCGCCCACATCCCTCTAGACCAGGGGTGGGCAAACTTTTTGACTCGAGGGCCACAATGGGTTCTTAAACTGGACCGGAGGGCCGGAACAAGAGCATGGATGGAGTGTTTGTGTGAACTAATATAAATTCAAAGTAAACATCATTACATAAAAGGGTACGGTCTTTTTTTTTTTTTTTTTAGTTTTATTCATTTCAAACGGGCTGGATCCGGCCCGCGGGCCGTAGTTTGCCCACGGCTGATCTAGACACAGGTTGTGAGTGTCCTTTTTGTGGAAACACTTGAAAGTAAGTTGCAGACATCAGGATGTGTTTCCTAAGAGCAAGGGCATGCTCTGCCATAATCATGGGAAAGTTATCTCTTATCTAATATTCCATCCACATGCAAACTTCACCAACAGCGCATCTACAATGTATAGACAGACAGACAGATAACAGATAGATACATAGAGATACACAAATACATTCACACACACACGTACTTATTTCTACATGGTGATCATTTTGATTTTCCCTTTTATACCTTTTCCAATCCTGAGCCTTTTTTCTTCCTAAGGTTGTAAAGATCGCCTTCACAATAAGAAGGAACCCTGGGGTACTTCATCTGGGACGACGGCAAACACCGCTCCGAGGCTGGGCGAGTCCTCTGTGGGGAGAGTGGGAGCCCACAGGCAGTCACGGGTTCCCACTGCTCCCGCTCCCACCCCGCCCAGGACAGCCTCGCCCCTACCACGCGGGAGCTGCCTGGGGGGCAGGGCGGTGCCAGGATCTCCTCGGGGAAGATTTTTCCCGGCTGAGTCACCCCAGAAGCTCAAATGCCATCCGAGGCTCAGTCAGATAGGATCGCAGACAGGACCCCTGGGTTCCGGCTCGCCCGCCGCCTGGGCAAGCCCGCTCACGGGCCAAGGGAGCTAGAAGGCGGCCTGCTCCCCGTCCCTTCCTTCCTCATAATCATGCACATTTTTGGGGACCCCAAGGGCAAAGGTCCAGGGCCATGTGAGGGGACAGTGCTGAATAAATGTGCCTCCAACACCCCAGCAACCCCACTTTGGGGTTATTCCCAAGGGACACTCAGGTGCCTGTGGGTCAGGAGTCAGAGCTAGGAGTGGGTTCCCCCATCATGTTTGCGGCAGTCCAACAAGAAACAGGCGCGGCTCAGTGTTGAGCATCGACCTGTGAACCAGGAGGTCACTGTTTGATTCCCGGCCAGGCACTTGTCCGGGTTGTGGGCTTGATCCCAGTGTGGGGCGTGCAGGAGGCAGCCGAGCAATAATTTTCTCTCACCATCAATGTGTGTGTGTGTGTGTGTGTGTGTGTGTCTCCCTCCCTTCCTCTCAGAAATCAATTTTTTAAAATATACTTTTTTTAAAAAAGGGGCTGAACCGGCTGGCGTGACTCAGTGGTTGAGCGTCAACCTATGAACCAGGAGGTCATGGTTCGATTCCCGGCCAGGGCACATGCCCAGGTTGCGGGCTCCATCCCCAGTGTGGGGCGTGCGGCAGGCAACCGATCAGTGGTTCTCATCATTGATGTTTCTCTCTCTCCCTCTCTCTTCCTTCCTCTCTGAAATCAATAAAAAAAAAACCTATTAAAAATAAAAATAAATAAAAGGGGCTGAGATGGCACACGTTAAGCAAGGAGGGTTGACGAATGGGACAGTGTATTTGCCATCATCCTGAGCCAGGTAACCGGGACACGAAATGTCACTGAACTGGCCTCCAAGACAGAAAACGAGTTCCCGGGGGATCTGTGCCAGTTGAGGGGCTCCCCGCAAGGCTGCCTCCTCTGGGGGTGCAGGGGGGGGGTGTTCACATGAAGCCGCTGTGTTTATTTCAGCGGCTCTGAGCCGGAGCCACTGGGTCCTCTCCTCTGTGCTGGTCACTGGGCTTCTGAGGGCTCCCCAGGCGCACGCTGACCCCGCTGTCCTGGCCAGAGCAGGGCCAAGGGGATGGTCCAATAACCTTCCTGCAGGATTTTTTTAAAGTGACCTGTGCTGGCTTTGGTCATCGTTTCCTGTTAAAAAGAGACAGAAGCCCCGTGTGATGGAAAGGTAACGCCCGTCCTTCATCAAGCTTTTCCATCCTTATCTCCTTTCATCCCAAAGCCTTCCCGGGAGGTTTCTGCCTTTCTCTCATTTTGCAGAGGAGCCAACCCACGCTGAGAAGATGACCTTGGTCTCCCAAGGTCAAACCTACCGAGCAGCAGAGCCAGGTCTGAGGCCGAGTGGCCCCCGTTCCGGGCAGCGCGGGCACCTCGGAACCCTGCGAGAAAAACAACCCCAGCGACAGCCCCTGGGGGCACTGGGCTGTTTCTCCGCGTGTCTTTGCATAGAAAGTTTAAGAAGTTAATTTGGGAGCATACTGTGGACTCTGCCTCATTTCAGTGTGCTTTTTGTGTGATCAAAGTAGCTCATCCTCGCTTTTTCTTTCTTTCTTTTCATTTCAGTTCCAAGAACACACAAATAATGGCAGGTGGAAGGAAAAAGTTTCTTTTCTCTTTTTTTAAAATATATTTTGTATTGAGCTCAGAGAGGAAGGGAGTTGGAGAGAGAGAGAGAAACATCAGGGATGAGAGAGAATCATTGATGGGATGCCTCCTGCACGCCTCACACTGGGGATCGAGCCCGCAAACCCGGCATGTGCTTGACGAGGAATCGAACTGAGACCTCCTGGTTCACAGGTCGATGCTCACCCCCTGAGCACGCCGGCCGGCCGGCAGAAGAGGAAACGTTCAACCCCAACGCCCAGATGTCTCACCGGCGACTCCGGGGGACCTGTCCTCCCCTTCGCCAAACAGGCATTTACACCCTTTCCGTGCCAGGCCCTGCACTTGGTTTTGGGATCAAAGCCGCGTAAGAAGATAAATCACAGAGCCCCTGGGTCCAGCCAGGGTGGGAGGGTCAGGCAAGGACACAGCACAGCCTGGGACCCAGAGGGTAGCGTGGACGGGACACACATAGAACTACCCGGCGTTGCTGATCAGCGGGCAGAGGGGCTCCGCTCGGGGGATCTAGAATTTCTGGAAAAGGCAAAAGGAGAGCAGGGAACTCAAGCAGGGAGTCAGCTCAAGCTCGAGGAGCAGTTCTCTTGCCCGGCCTGTGTGGCTCAATGAGCATCGGCCCATGAACCAAGAGGTCACCAGTTCGACTCCTGGTCAGGTTACAGGCCTAGGTTGCGGGCTCAGTCCCCAATAGGGGCGTGCAGGAGGCAGTCAATCGGTGATTCTCTCCCACCATTGATGTTTTTATTTCTCTCTCCCTCCCTCTCTCTTCCTCTCTGAAATTCAATAAAAACATTAAAGAAAAAAAAAGAACAAATTGAGAGGTTCTTCTTGTCAGGGTGGACATTTGGTGTGGAGGAGAGATCTGCATCCAAGTAAACAACTTCTCGGTGGTTCTGAACTTGCATTTGTCGAATGTGAGCATGTGGGCCACCGGGACCTCGTCCTGAAAACCCCCACAGCTCCCCAGACTCTGCATGTGTCAGTGTGTAAGGAGCCGGTGAGGACCACAGTCCCCGGATCCGTGTCATCACAAACAGCCTGGGGCCTGTGCCCTTCAGAACCATCTAAAGGTCTGGCCTGAAAACTCTGGTTTAAAATATCGGACAGTTGGCGGGGAGGGGGTCACACAGAGAACTAAAGACCAGAAGCTGAAACCCATCGGACCTGTGACAAGTTCTGGGTGTGTGTGTCCATCACTCAGGTGCTCTGGGATATGATCCTTAACCACTCTGAACCTCAGTATCTTCCTCTACTAGTCAAAGGGTTGCCTACCAGCCCTGGCAGGCTGTTGTGAAAGTTTAAAGAAGCTGGAAAGTTCTGGAAAATGCCCAGCACCTGATTTGTGGCACCTTCCACCACTTCGCCTTCTGCGCAGGCTGCTGAGAGGCTCAGCTGCCCCTTATCAGCTGGAATCCGGGAACACCCAACTGGAGCCGTCGGGGCCTGCCTTCCGCGGCACCGCTTAGCCGGCTGTGGGGGTTTGGGTTCTTGGATTCTGCCTCAACTTTGTCTTCTTCGCAAGGTCCGTGAGGGGCAGGATTAGTTACCTGAGGCCCCTCTGCAGACACACCCACTGGAAACGCAGAGAGCAACCAGATCAGATAGACGGTCAGAGCCCAGAAAACGCGTGTCCGGGGAGAAATCAGAAAGTGGGCCGGGATCATCTTCCAAGGAACTCCAGGTTCTGAGGTTCGGAGACACCGAGAGGCTCGGGGGGGGGGGGGGCCCAGCACCCCGACAGGGTGTTATTTCTCCAGGAGGGCCAAGTGTCCCTGGGACTTGATTCAAGCCGGGCCTCTCCGGAGCGCCATCTGGTGGCCTCCGTTAGCATTTCCCTTTGGGCGGCCTGTTCAGCTCCACCACCACCATCCCAGGAGTTCCTTTCCTGCATGAGAAAGTTCTCCCCAGGCCGGAATGGAGTTGGGCTTAACTGCTGTTGTGTGGTCGGTGTTTTGGAAATTGTCAGAGAAGACAGTTGCTGGACCACAAATCAGTTAGGTTAGCTCTCTAACGAGTTGGACGCGTCGCCGGCTGGCTGACAACCACAGACATAATGAGGAGCCGTTATGCATTTATTTTGAGCCGTCGCTATAGGCAACGCATGGTGATTTAAATATAGTTCATCACTTGATCCTCATGAAAAGCTGACGACCTGGGAGTGTTACCTTCAGTTCCCAGGACGAGCGGATTTGCTCCTGGAGATGAGGGAGGCCAGAAGGTTACCTTGTAAGGAATGGTGGGGGAAGGGAAGCAGGAGAGGAGTTTCGGGGCTATGGGCTTGAACTTGGGGTGCAAAATGGGTGGGTGGACGGGGCGGGATGGGGGTCCACACGCAGGTAGATCGCATCCCGTTGGTACCAGGGCCGCCCCCTCGGGGAGAAGGTGCCCACTTTAGAGATAAAGAGACAGATTGCCGCGGAGCGCTGCCGGAGGTCATTGTCTGCAGGCTGGGCGGCAGGACAACACTGACGTTGGAGGACAATACTCCTACCCAACAATGGGATTACAGAGCTAATCTCTCTCATCTCCAGAGGCCCTCGGAGCCAGGAACTGCGCACATGAATCACAGCATCCTTTTCTCATCTCCACGCCAACAAATGGGGGTAACACATCAAAGGCTAAACGCTTGGTCCTGCAAGTAGGCTTGTCCCAAAGTGGGAGGTGGCCCCCATGGAAGATGCCGGAGGTCAGAGATGACTCACTCACCAAGCAGTTCTCGGACTTCACTCCTTACCAGCTGTGTGATCCAGGACAAGTGGCCTGACCCCTCTGTGCCTTCGTTTTCTCACCTGTAAAACGAGGGTGATAACAATACCTACCTCATACGCTTGGTTGGGAGGATAAAGTCAAAATCACGTCCTTTATTGAGCAATTGGCACGTGCCAAAAACCCTGTTCCAAGCGCGCTTCTTACATTAATTCAATTCTCACCACAACCCATGTATTAATTAGTTATTACGTAAGGGAGCAGACTGTTACATAATGAATGAAACGATGACTGTGAAATCTCTCTGGCAACATGGGAAACATTCTATTGAGTAATAATAATAAGAAATAACAAGTAAATTTCAAAATATGAAGTCAATGACGGGTCAAATTTCTGAACACAGGGCAGGCAAAGTGGAGACGTGAACCCCAAATTTTTGGTGAAATGGCGCGTGATTCAATGTCTTCGGTGGCTGTTATGTAATTGTTTTTGCAAGGGATAAAACTGATGTATGTATAATCGCTATATACTAGGAGCCCGGCGAGAGAAATCGCACAGCCCGCCCACCCGCCGCCCTGCCTTGACCCCCTAAACTCTCCACGCAGAGCTCCAGCACGCCTGGCCCAGCACCCCCCCCACTCCCCTCCCGAACCCTCTGACCTTCTCTGGCCACTTCAAGCCCCACCCTCAGTCCCTCGAGTCGCCTTGAGCTGGTTCTGCCTTTTCCAGGCATCTCCTGAGCAACACAGCAGCTCTGCCCGTCATGGCGCCGGAGGAGAGCGTGGAAACCTCCCGCCCGCTGCACTGTGCTCCTTCCCCAGGCAGGTGAGCGGCAGGGCGCTCTGAGTGTGAGCGGTGGGTGGTGAAGGACTGGTGAGGGGGGTGCTACGGGCTCTCACCCCCCTCCCGGCACGGGCCTCCTCCAGGCGCCTTCCTGCTTCCACCCCGTCTCCGGGAGCAATGCCTGCCACACACGCTCAGGCAGCCTCCTCCTTAGTGGTCGTGACTGTGACACCGTTAGGACCAATTAGCATATTGCCTCTTTATATAGAGAGATAAGTATATAAAACAGTGGAATAGGGTTTGAGAAACCAAGATTGGTATGGATACACACACACGTACACACAGCTACCTAATTATACATCTACGTGTGTATACACTTGTTTCTGAAACCCTGTTCAGCTGCTCTCACCACTTTGCACTATTAACGTAAAAACATTCAAACCTGTAAAGAATTTTTGTGAGTTTATTTGAGCCAAACTGTCAAATTGCCGGGAAGCAGAACCTCAACAGATTGAGATAATGCTCCGGAGAATGGCGGGCTACATCTATATTTATACACTAGAGGTCTGGACGGTCGTTCTACTGTTCGGTCTAATTAGCATGTTAGCTCTTTATTATATAGGATTGCAATCAAAGGAAGGGACCTGGTGGGTTACATGAAATCCCCTGGTGACAGACTAGAGAGGCGGGAGAAAGCAAAGTGGGGAAACCCCTGGGATTGGACAAAAAGTAAAATAATGGACACATACTTCGGTGGGTGCGGGATCAATGAACATGATAACAATGAAGGAATCTGTGGTCTCTGTCCTGGCATACAGGCACATTAGGTTGTGCCCCAAGGGGTCCAGAAAAAGGGAAGTTACAAGTTACCCAGACATTTCAAAGGGTATATTATCATAGATGCAAAAAGATAGATCGACTCAGTTAAGGTAAAGGTTGACCTTGTCAGGGAAGATACCGGCCTAGGAGGTGACTACCCACCATCACTGCTTTTAAAGTTCAATTTCAGACCATCCTTTGTGGTTATTTAGGTCTTTGAGTTTGCAAGGCCGCCATGCAGGCCTCCCCTGAGCTGGTCAGGTCAGCATGTGGCCCCTTTCGTCCACAGCACTTTGAGGAAGAGTTTGTCAGAAGACAAATCCTGTGGGCAAATGCTTCCTTTCAAGGCTTCCTTCCATATTTTCGTGAATCACAGACCTTTAGAGACCCCTGTTCTTTTCCTCTCGTTCATGGGAGTTCATAGACCTCCTCCAAACCACCCACTGCACCCTCAGGGGTCACAGGTCAGGAACCCATGCTTCCTTTAGGATTGCACCTACTACGTACCAGACAGAGACTGGGCCCAGTGCCAGGGACCTAATGGAGAGCTGCTAGAATGTCACCTGCTGCCCAGCCAGTGGTTGAGGTCGGCCTATGAACCAGGAGGTCAGGGTTCAAGTCCTGGTCAGGGCACATGCCTGGGTTGCGGCCCGATCCCCAGTAGGGGGTGTGCAAGAGGCAGCCGATGATGTTTCTCTCTCTCTCCCTCTCCCTTCGCCTCTGAAATCAATAAAAATATATATTTAAAAATATATATATATTTAAAAAATAAAATAAAATGTCACCTGCTAGCATTCACGCACTATCATTTTCCTGGTTTATCCCCCTTCTATTTCTGACCGTCCCCTGTGAAATAGCAATAGAGAGAGAACTAACAGCTAAGGAAGACGTTGCTGCTGGTAAGGATTTCCGCACATATTGCCTGAGGTAAGCCTTCATAGGGTCCTCGTTTAGCAAAGAGGAGCCGCAAAGCTCTAAGACAGGGCGCGCGACAGCTCATCTGCACATGGGGACACGGCTCTGAGCCAGGGGCTGGGCGGTCAGGGCAGAGGCCACCGCGAGCTCATCACCTCATAGCTGAGACCAGGGGTTGAACTGAGGCTCCAGCAGGCACCTCACCCCAAGAGGAGCGATTTCAACGCTCCAGCCTGTGTTTCCTTTGAAAACAAGTAATCAAAATAACGTCGTTAATAAACGCAGCACACACTGTAGGGAGAACAATAGCATCCGCCAGCACTGCCACCTGGTCCGGCCGCCGTCCTTATAAAACGCTGATGGCAACGACTTTAGCATCACCCACGACACAGAGCGTGTTTGTGGATTTCACCCCCACACCCCCGGCCCCAACCATAGGGAAAGTTTGGACTCAAATCTTTGACAAGTCCTCCTCCAGGCCCCTTGTCCTGCCAGGTTTGTAATTAGTGGGATGGCTCTTTTATTGACCCAGGTGTCATTTTGCAGACCTAGAACCAGGCCAGGCTAGCCATTGGGGCCACGGACACCTTCCCTCAGACACCCCAAGGGGTGTGTGCATGGGAGTCGGGGGGAGCTGCCACATTAAAATAAATGCCTGCTTAAATGTCAACAAACTGTCCCTTCATGTCCACTTGCCCAGACCCAGCTCATTCAGCTGCATTGATTACGTAAATGTGGGTGAATTTTAAGATGCGGGGTGAGGGACCCCCAAAATACTAAAAAGGTCCTTGTCCAAAGTCAGGGTCATTGTTTGCACGGGTGGCTGGGCATAGGGAGGGGGCTCCTTATATTTCTCTACATTCCAGATTTTTCAAAACATATACTTTAAAAGGGCCGTGTCCCCTAAATTCCATACCCCCCCCCCCATGCATCCCTCTAAAAGCCCTTTGGCTTAGTGTTCTAGTGAGTTCATTCCTGGGATCACGCGACCTTGAGGTGGTGTGAGATCTCCGGAGGCAAGAAGAATGAAGAAACACATGTTTGTTCTCTCCTCTTCGGAAACTTCCTGAAGGCACACAGCGCGTGAATAAATTAGCGGATCCACGCAGGGCTGGCCGGGAGCCGGCTCCCAAGGTCCCCCATCTTTGTTTTTCTAAGAAATCGAGGAAGCGTCCCTCTGGGCTGGGCGTCAGACCCTGTGGCGTCTCGCTGTCCTCTCCTCGCGGAGACGAGAGGTCTTTAGCCCTAATTAAGCCCTTTCCCAGGGCGGCTGGGGGGCCCCAGGGAAGGCTCGCCCGCCTGCTGAGCAGGAAAAGGGAAGGGAAGGAGAGGGGAGGTCTGGAAGGTCAGTTTGGTGAAAGGTATCAGAAACCTTTAGAACAGGCTCATCTCACGCGCCTCCTGCCCACCCGCCTCTTGGAATGGATGGAGAAGGAATGAGTCTACGAGCTAAGGGGGACATCGCGAGAGTTTTATGGAGGAAAAAAGGGGGTTCCGGGAGCAGGGGGGGCGTGGGGTCGCCGCAATGACGCGTCCTCCTAGGGTCCCTGGACGCCTTCCCTCAAAGCAGCCCCTCGCCTTTGTCCTTCCGTCGCTATTGGCTGCCCGGGGCCGGACCACGGGGACCCTGATGGCGGGAGAAGAAACTTCAACGGCAAGAAAGGGCCCGGGACTAGAGTTCCAACCCGACAGACACCAGCGCCCGCGACCCCCGGGAGGGTGGGCAGTGGCCACTGACTGCGTTTTGGGGAGCCTGCAGGGCCCCTGAGGGAAGAGCTTGGGCCTCCCTGGACGGGGAGGCCAGACCTGGGCTGTGCTGGGTGGGGCTCCTCCCGCAGGACTGAGGGGGGACAGCCACCCCACAGCCTGGAAAAACCGGTCACTATGGCATTTCCCAGAGAACACGAGGTACGGAGCCAAGGGCTAAGGCTTACATTTAAAAGAGTTGAAGCCCTTTCTGGGAGCTAAACCTACTGACAGACTTCCGTTCTCATCGGCAAGGAAACGCGTTTCTCCTGCAAATCCACCCGGGGAAAGGCAGTTGTCGGGGATGCTGTCCGTGCAGCACGCGGGGCAGGCGATGCCTCAGCGCGGAAGCTTTACTAGGCACACGCGTCTTGTCATGTTACAGTGTGTGTGTGTGTGGGGGGGGCACACAGGATGGCGCCCACCTCTTCCTAATCTCTCTCCAGAGCTGCCAGGGCCTCCCGGGCCCCGAACTCCCCTTCCTCCACGCCCTCCCCACGAACCAGTGCACAAAGGCTCCCTGTGGGCGCAGGAGCTCGAACCTATGGCCCAGGCGGCCCAGGCGGCCCAGGCGGGGCGCAGGCCTGGGCGATGGGCATGGGAGGGGGGGCAGGCCCCGCCCGGGCCCTCTGCGCTCCCCGCTGACCCTGCTTAGGTCCCAGCCGTGTCTACAGCCCTGGATCTCCGTTCCCAGGGAAGGGCCGGCCCTGCTAACTCTCATGAGCGTTTCCACAAAAGTTCCTTTTGCCTTCACAACGGCCCCTGGGGACCGCTATTCTGATCCCGTTCTAACTGACGAGGAAGCTGAGACCCTGAGAGGGGCAGGTTTTGTCCAGTTCACAGAACCGACAAACACCCCTCAGGTCCGGCCTGCCTCGCGGAGTCAGAGGAGAAAAGGGACAGTATTTTAGCTCGCCTGGTTCTCACAACAGGCGTTTCACTTTCTGACCATATAAGACGGGGATGGGGGGGGGGGGCGGGGGGGGTGACAGAGAGGGACAACGAGGAGGCAAGACGGAAAATCCTCAGGGAAGGAGAGATAGATGAGACTTCAGCCATCACGGTCCATTAAGTCAGTACAGATTTGCTTGATTGGGAAAGAATGAGTGAATGGATAGATGGATGGGTGGATGGATGGATGGATGAATGATTGACTTGGACATAGTGAAGTGGCTAGAAGCATGCAGGTAGCTGTTAGGCCAGTGGTTCTCAACCTTCCTGATGCCGCGACCCTTTAATACAGTTCCTCATGTTGGGGTGACCCCCAACCATAAAATTATTTTCGTTGCTATTTCCTAACTGTAATGTTGCTACTGTTATGAATCGTCATGTAAATATCTGATATGCAGGATGTATTTTCATTGTTACAAATTGAACATAATTAAAGTATCGTGATTAATCACAAAAGCAATATGTAATTATAGATGTGTTCTCTGATGGTCTTAGGCGACCCCTGTGAAAGGGTCGTTCAACCCCCCAAAGGGGTCGCGACCCACAGGTTGAGAACCGCTGTGTTAGGCTTTAATTCAAACTTCATCTTTCCCACGTCCCTACTGTGTGAGTTTCATTTGTCTGAGTCTCGGTTTCCCCATCCGAAGAATGGGAATCAAGGAGTTGCTGTGCTGGTGAAATGCCACAGTGCCCTGGGTGCTCACCACGGTGCCTGGCTCACAGGGGCCTCTGCAGCCCCGGGCTGTCTGACGAGGCCGGCAGCTTCCTCTGGGGCCTATCTGAGCTCCCTGCCATCGGCACCAGGGAGTCCTTGTCATTTTTGTGGTTCTACTGCATTCGGAGGCCGTCTGTGGAAATCGGGGTTCGAATCTCATTTGCTCTGTGGTCAAAGGCTGTCCCCCAACTCCCCCAGCCGTTCCCTGTCTGCACAGCGGGGATTCCGTCCGAAAGAGGTACGGTGTTCCCATGGGAGACTTTCAGAAGGACTCAGCATGCGGCCCGCCCCTAGGACGGTGGAAGGTTCTGGAAGATTCTCAGCACAACTGAGAGGGGCTTGAGAGCTTCGCCAGAATATGGGCTGGAAACAGGGCAGGAATTTCCGAAGGGTGGGGATGGTGATAGTAAAGGTGTCGATGGGCGTGAGAAACAAGACTGCAGGTCAAAACGTAGGGAGGCGCTGCGTTCCTGCCTGAGGCCCCTGGGAATGCGCACGCCTGGTACCAGCGCCTGAGTGAGCAGCGGTCCAACTCCTGCAGCTCGCGGCTGAGGTCTGAGCACTGAGCTGCTGGGATGCAAGGCTAGTGGGCCCAGCCAGCATAACCTTACATGCACCTCCCTGGGCACAGACAGCGACAAAGCTGGTGTTCCACATCCCTAATGACAAAAGCAACAAACAGCCAGCAAACGTTCGCTAGGGCCAGATGCTGTTCTAGCCGCTTTGAATGTGATAAGACTTGCAATCCGTAGACATGGTTGCAGCACTGCCTCCACTCTATGTGTAAAACACTGAGCTCAGAGAGGTTAAGGAACTGGCCCAAGGACACACAGCTAGAAAGCTAAGAGGCTCAGTTTCTAATGCAAACCCTCCCACCGAATCTATATACTCTAAACCAGTGTTTCTTGAACTGAAGGAGCCCTTTTAGACACCTTTTCCCTAATGGGACTGTTAGCACCAAAAATATTGTGACTTTAAACGCCGTGTGTCTTTATGTGCGGACCGTATAAATACATATCTGTGCTGTATACAGAGAGTAAGATTTTTGCTCCCACGTTGCCCCGTCCCCCACAGGAATGTATACTCTACACCGCCTCCCTCAGCCAGGGGTCCTGCCTTCACTGATGTTGTCAGGCTGGCTTGAGGGGAGCGGGGTGAGGGTACTGGGGTTCCAGCCCCCCCCCCAAAATGCAGATCGCATCTTGAATACTGAGCCATTTCTGTTCAGAACCTGGGTGTTGTCCCTGACACCAGCCATTTGCCATTTCTGAGTGGGTTCCTTCGTTGAGACTTTCCATGTCTTGAGATTTTAAGGGAGTATTGGGGGGGGGGGGGTGGACCTTCCCAAAACAGAGTGGCCATTTTTTAAAAAGACTGAACAGTGTGGAAGCTTCTGGACGCTCAGTCTAAACCCTTCGCCCACCCCTTCCCCTCCGGAGGCTGGGGTGGCGTGTGTGTGCTTTCACCCACTTGCCTTTCATGAACCCCTGATGGTGGGGTCTGGGTGTTCAATACCCCCTGGGGGCAGGGTGCTCACAGGGGCCCGGGGCCTCCCCAGCGAGGACAATGGCAGCGCCTGCTCACCCCCTCCCCGCCAGCCAGCCTCTCTGACTCTCAGACACGGCACCGAAACAAGGCCCTTCTTGGAGGCTGTGACATCATCCTGCCAGCCCCGGCCTTCCCGGTGTCGGCAGGACCCGCCCGCCCCTGCTCCCGGCGCTTCCCCTCTCCTCTAACTGACGTCCGGTCCAGAAAGGATGGATTGTTCTCGGCCGCCTGGCGGCACAGGCAGGGCCCACGCGTGGGAGACAGAGGGTGTGGATGGAGGAAGCACCCACCACCGAGACGGAAAACTCGTTAAACCTCCTGCCAATGACGCCCATGTGCGGGCGCCAACCCCCGAGCTCAACAACAAAGCGGCCCTGGCATTCCCGCTGAGGGAGGGACAATGTCGTCCCTTCTGGGCTCGTAAAACCAGCGCTGCCCCGGGAAGGAAGCGGCAGGGGCTGCGGATTTGAAGTCCAGAGGAAAGAGCAGATGAGGTTATGGGGTTCCTATAAATCGGTGCCTTCCTTTTCTTCTCAGAAGTCTCGTGGCCTTCAGCCAATTAGACACAGTAGCTCCACTGCTGAGACCGGAGTTGGCCACTGGACATAAGGAATCTTCTAGATCAGCGGTTCTCAACCTGTTGGTCGCGACCCCTTTGGGAGTCGAACGACCCTTTCACAGGGGTCGCCTAAGACCATCGGAAAACACATCTATAATTACATATTGTTTTTGTGAGTCATCACTATGCTTTAATTATGTTCAATGTGTAACAATGAAAATACATCCTGCATATCAGATATTTACATGACGATTCCTAACAGTAGCAACATTACAGTTAGGAAGTAGCAATGAAAATAATTTTATGGTTGGGGGTCACCCCAACATGAGGAACTGTATTAAAGGGTCGCGGCATCAGGAAGGTTGAGAACCACTGATCTAGAAGAAGAAGCCAAGTGAAGTGGGCAAGGCACTTGCCCTTGACTCTTACTGGGTACTGTTGCCAGGGGCCTTGGGAATGCCCCTGGTCCAATGTACCCATTTCATAGTGATGGAAGTTGAGGATCCAAGGAGGGGAAGGGGCTTACCTGCTGCTTTTCCCAGTGCTCAGCACGCGGTAGTCCCAGGACTCCAACATCCAACATCTGTTCCCACCAGCGGGTTTCTCCTGCCTGAGCCTTGCCATTGCGTGTCACGTTTTCCATGAAGAACATGGGTCCTGTGGGGTCACACGTAGCTGACACACAGGGATGCAGAGCAGCCTAGGGCTCTGGAATTTTCATCTACTTCTCACCCGTGTGAGTTTCCAGTGATGGCGAACCTTTTGAGCTCGGCGTGTCAGCATTTTGAAAAACCCTAAGTTAACTCTGGTGCCGTCTCACATATAGAAATTTTTTGATATTTGCAACCATAGTAAAACAAAGACTTATATTTTTGATATTTATTTTATATATTTAAATGCCATTTAACAAAGAAAAATCAACCAAAAAAAAATGAGTTCGCGTGTCACCTCTGACACGCGTGTCATAGGTTCGCCGTCACTGGTTTAGACAATCAATCGCGCCCTCCACTTTTCCGTCTTCCCACCCAGAAAAGAGAAG
Source organism: Myotis daubentonii (assembly GCF_963259705.1). Lineage (NCBI taxonomy): Eukaryota > Metazoa > Chordata > Mammalia > Chiroptera > Vespertilionidae > Myotis > Myotis daubentonii. Next base: position 9,114,284 of record NC_081858.1, on the reverse strand, counting down.
CGCTCTACCTTGCCCCCGGGTCACTGGGAAGATGAAGACTGACACTGTGTGACAAGTACAACCAACTCCTATTGTATTCGTTTGGAGGGCTGTGCAAACAAAGGACCACAGGCTCAGTGGCTTGAACAACAGAAATGTGCCGTCTCATACTTTGGGGGACAGAAGTCCAAGGTCAAGGAGCTGGCAGGGTTGGTTTCTCCTGAGGCCTCTCTTCTTGGCTCACAGATGTCCATCTTCTCCCTGTGTCCTCCCATGGTCCTCCCTCTGAGTGTGTCTGTGTCCCAATCTCCTCTTTAAAAAAAAAAAAAAGTATATATGTGATTGATTCCAGAGAGGAAGGGAGAGGGAGAGAGAGATAGAAACATCAATAATGAGAAAGAATCATTAATCGGCTGCCTCCAGCACACCCCCCACTAGGGATCGAGCCCATAGCCCGGGTATGTGCCCCCGACCAGAATGGAACACGGGACCCTTCAGTCCACAGGCCGTCACTCTATCTACTGAGCCAAACCAGCTAGGGCCAATCTCCTCTTCTTAGAAAAAGCCAGTCGTGTTGGAATAAGACCCACCCTGATGACCTCATCGTCACGGAATCACCTCTTCAGAGGCCCGATCTCCAAGTACAGTCACATGCTAAGGTCCTGGGGTTGAGAGCTTCAACACATGAATTTTAGGAAGACGCAATTCAGCCCCAAACATCTCAAAGTGCCCACAAGTCCATTACTGGTGAGATACCTTCACATAAGGCCGCCTTCCGGGGATGCGATCATGCCTCTGGAATGTTATCAGAAAAGAGCTCATTCCGTCCTCCACGTGTGGATTCTTCTAAGCAGGGATGACAAATTACAGCCCGTGGGCCCCAAGCCGCCCGCTGCCTGTCTTCCTGAGGCCCGGGAGCTGAGAATGGTCCTTACCTTTTTCTCTTAATGGTTGGGAAAAGTCAAAACAGGAGTACGATCTCGTGACATGTAAAAATTATATGAGATTTAAACTTCAGAGCCTATAAATTAAATCTTGTTGGAACACAGTCATGCCTATTCGTACTCATGTGCTGCCTATGGCTGCTTGTGCAATTGCATCGCTGAGCAGTTGTATTGCAGACTGCATGATCCACCCAGCCTCCAATTTAAGCACTAGTCCTTGAAAAATCACAGTTTAGAGAGTCACTGACTTTCAAATGTGGGTCCTTGGGATCCCTACGAAGGGATTGTGACTCGGGAGGTTTGGGTGGGGCCTTAGGGTCAGCATTTTTTTTTAAATATATTTTTATTGATTTCAGAGAGGAAGAGGGAGAGAGAATCATTGATCGGATGCCTCCTGCACGTCCCCGACTGGGGATCGAGCCTGCAACCCAGGCATGTGCCCTTGACCAGAATCGAACCTGGGACCCTTCAGTCCCCAGGCTGACGCTCTATCCACCGAGCCAAACCGGCTAGGGTCAGCATTTTAATGAGTATGCAGAAAGGGCACGTCACAATATGAAACCGAAGCCAGGTGTGTCCGTCAGAAATTCAGTGTATCTCACACCTGTCCGAATGGCTATCATCAACAATCAGCAAAGGACAAGTGCTGGCGAGGATGTGGAGAAAAAGGAACCCTCGTGCACTGCTGGTGGGAATGCAGACTGGTGCAGCCACTGTGGACAACAGTATGGAGTTTCCTCAAAAAACTAGAAATGGAACTTCCCTTTGACTCAGTAATCCCACTTGTAGGAATATATCCCAAGAAACTAGGAACACCAATCAGAAAGGATATATGCACCCCTATGTTCATAGCAGCACAATTCACCATAGCTAAGATTTGGAAACAGCCTAAGTGCCCATCAGCAGATGAGTGGATTAAAAAACTGTGGTACATCTACACAATGGGATACTATGCTGCTGTAAAAAAAAAAAAAAAAAGACCTCTTACCATTTGCAACAGCATGGATCGACCTGGAGAGCATTATGCTAAGCGAAATAAGTCAGTTGGAGAACGATAAATATCACGTGATCTCACTCATTTGTGCAATATAATGAACAACATAAACTGATGAATAAAAACAGTTCCAGAGACACAGAAGCATTGAACAGACCGTCCAACCTATAAGGGAAGGCAGGGGAGGGTGTGGGGTGGGGGGCGATGGGGAGGAGGGTAAGAGATCAACCAAAGGACTTGTATGCATGCATATAAACATAACTAATGGACACAGATAGTAGGGGGGTGAGGGCATGTGCTGGGGGGTGGGAACCGGCAGGGAGAGGTCAATGGGGGGAAAAAGGAGACATATGTAATGCTTTCAATAATAAAGAATTTAAAATAAAAAAAAAGATCTTATTAGATTAAAACACTGGGTGGGGCGGGGGGGGGGGAATTCAATGTATAAATCCATGGGGAACAGTAGCCAAAGAATTCATTTCTCAAGGAGAATATGAAATCCATTCAGTAAGTTGAGTGAATGAATGACGTTCTGCAGTAACCATACACTCAGAGCATGGAATCCGGTGGGTGAGGCTTTTTGGATACATTTATCACCAGTAGGATTGGGAGTCAGTGTCCAAATTAGTCTTTTACCTGAAATTTCACTCTCTCCTTTCAGAGAAATTCTCACAATATGTAGGTTTATATTCATTTGTGTCATTTCTTGCTGAGGAACTGTGTTCTCCTATAGACTGTAAACTCCATGAGAGCAGAGATGTATCTGTTTTGGGGTATCTCTGTATTCCTAACATTTAGCATAATGCCTCACACAGAGGAGAGGTCCAGGAAATAGTTGTTGGATAGATGAATGGATGGATGGATGGGGGATGGGAGGGTGGATGGGTGGATAGGTGGATGGATAGATGGATGGGGGGATGGGTGGGGGATGGGAGGATGGATGGGTGGATAGGTGGATGGATAGATGGATATCAGCCAATGATACAGAAAATGCAGCTGGGGAGGTGCTCGGTTTTGGCGCGGGGAGCAGGATAATGGCTCGGGTAGCACACCCTGCCTGTAAGGTGTGGCTAAAATGTCTAGGTGGAGACATCAGGTAGGCCCGTGGGCCTGGAGCTCACGAGAAAGATTTGTGCCGAGAGGGACCAATCCCGAAATTGCCAACATGTGGATGAGTAGGGAGCCCTGGGAACAAGAGAACATGTTTATTGAGAAAAGAAGAGGTCTGAGGATAGAGACCAAGAGGCTGCATCCTAGAGGGGATGGGCAAAGAGGGAGACCTACAAGTGCACGGAGTCGGAAGGTGGGCAGAGATCCAGGGTGAGGACCAGAGGCCCCTAGGGACCTGGGAACTGAGGAAAGAAAGAGGCTGCAAGGAGGCCTGGTCACCAGACCCGTGGAAGCCGGCAGAATCAAAGATAAGGCCATGACCTTGAGCAGTGTTGGCCATGACAGCAGTGGCTGTCCATCCATTTACTTTGAGAATTTGATGAAAACCATGGGCCACCTTGTGGGAAAATGCATATCTACACACCTCAGCAAATCCCGCACACCATCCCAGGGCATGGGGCCCCCTGGAGCCCGCACACCATCCCAGGGCATGGGGACCCACTGGAGCCCGCACACCATCCCAGGGCATGGGGCCCCCTGGAGCCCGCACACCATCCCAGGGCATGGGGACCCACTGGAGCCCGCACACAATCCCAGGGCATGGGGACCCACTGGAGCCCGCACACCATCCCAGGGCATGGGGACCCACTGGAGCCCGCACACCATCCCAGGGCATGGGGACCCACTGGAGCCCGCACACCATCCCAGGGCATGGGGACCCACTGGAGCCCGCACACCATCCCAGGGCATGGGGACCCACTGGAGCCCGCACACAATCCCAGGGCATGGGGACCCACTGGAGCCCGCACACCATCCCAGGGCATGGGGACCCACTGGAGCCCGCACACCATCCCAGGGCATGGGGACCCACTGGAGCCCGCACACCATCCCAGGGCATGGGGACCCACTGGAGCCCGCACACCATCCCAGGGCATGGGGACCCACTGGAGCCCGCACACCATCCCAGGGCATGGGGACCCACTGGAGCTGGGCCCCAAGGAAGAACCTAGTCACCCACATTGTAGGGCGAGAGGCCCCATGTCATCCTTCTCGTTCTTTTCTCTCTATATTATTATTTTTTATTGATTTGAGAGAGGAAGAGAGAGACAGAAACATCAATGATGAGAGAGAATTATTGACCGGCTGCCTCCTGCACACCCCCTACTGGGCATCGAGCCTGCAACCCGGGCATGTGCCCTTGACCAGAATCAAACCCAGGACCCTTCAGTCCGCAGGCCAATGCTCTACCCACTGAGCCAAACTGACTAGGGTTTCCTTCTTGTTTTTTTCAAAGCCTCTTTTGACTCAAAAAGGAGAAAATATTCCTGGTTTTTTGTGGGTTTTTTCCCCCCACTCCTAATCATGACTCACCAATGAGATAGTGAGCCCATGGAGGGCTGATCGATAGCTCCGCATGATTTCCCTGTTCTCTGGAATCACTCGGGGAGTGGTTGAAACAGTACCGAGGCCAGGGCCCGTCTCCCAAACGCTGACTCCAGCAGCTCAGGTGTTTGGAGCCTTTAAAAGCTCCCCAGGTGCAGCCAGTGTGCTGTCGGGGGGAGAGCACACCTGTCTGGCTTTTATGGCCGCTGCAAACATTCGGATTTACACTCCGCCGTTTTATCCTTTTCGCTCGCTCTGCGGAGCTGGTTTTGTTGTTACCGAACGTTGAATTCTCTGGCTCTAAAATGCCTTCGGATCCTGACATGGAACCTTGACCCTGGGCCTGTTTCCTTCTCTCCGGCCATGACCAGAGCCTGCCACCCCCTGCTGCCCGGCTGGCGTGAGCTGGGGCAATAAACAAACAAGAACAGAGGCAAGCCCCTCTGTCCCCAGGGCTCCTGGTTCTACCCCGTGTCACCGGACACCAGTCTGCCTGGCTCCGGAGCCTGCTTCTGTGGAACTAGCTACCGCAGTCTATAAAACTTTAATGCATGGATTTCCCATTGTTCGGTGTCGGCGGGGCACCAGCCTTCCTGTTTGGCCCCGGTGTGTCCCGGCCAGGAAAGAAACTGGCTGGGAGGTCCGGGGCTGGTTGCCTTGTTTCTGGAAACCCAGGTGATGGCGTCCATTTGAGCAGACGGGGTCCTCAGACCCCACGGCTGACAACAAGAGCAGGCGTGCATCCGACTGGCCGCGGCCAGGCCCTGGGCTCCGTGCGCGGTCTATATTATCTCCCGGGAACTCTATAAAGCCAGCATCGTTATCAGCCTGGTTTTAAGAGGAGGGGAGTGCAAGCTCCCGGGCCGAAGCTCTTCCCAGGGTCACAGAGCTCAGAGGCAAGCTGGAAGCAGGGCTGCGTAGGGGAGGGGGAGAAGCCAAGACTCATTTTCAGTTTAAAAAAAACAAACTACACTCCTCGCCCAGCCAGCATCGACCTGTGAACCAGGAGGTCACAGTTGGATTCCTGGTCAGGGCACATGCCCGGTTGCGGGCTCGATCCCTAGGGGGAGGTGTGCAGGAGGCAGCTGACCAATGATTCTCTCTCATCATTGATGTTTCTTTCTCTCTCTCTCTCTCTCTCTCTCTCTCTCTCTCTCTCTCTCCCTCTCTCCCTTTCACTCTCCCTTACACTCTGAAATCAATTTTTTTTAAATCCTCCTCACCCTAACCCAGTGGTTCTCAACCTTCTGGCCCTTTAAATACAGTTCCTCGTGTTGTAACCCAACCATAAAATTATTTTCGTTGCTACTTCATAACTGTCATGTTGCTGCTGTTATGAATCGTCATGTAAACATCTGATATGCAGGATGGTCTTAGGCGACCCCTGTGAAAGGGTCGTTCGACCGCCAAGGGGGTCGAGGCCCACAGGTTGAGAACCGCTGCCCTAACCGGTTTGGCTCAGTGGATAGAATGTCGGCCCGTGGACTCTCACAAGTTTCCTCTTGGTCTCTATCTTCAGGCCTCTTCTCTTCTCAATAAGCATGTTCTCTCGTTCCCAGGGCTGTCGTTCGATTTCCCACAAGGTGGCCCATGGTTTTCATCAAATTCTCGGGTTCGATTCTGGTCAAGGGCACCTCGGTTGCAGGCTCCCGACCCGGGTCGGGCACATGTGGGAGACAACCAATGGATGTGTCTCTCTCACATCGATGTTTCTCTCTCTGTCTCCTCCTCTCCCTTCCTCTCTCTATAAAAATCAATGGAGAAACATCCTCGGGTGAGGATTTAAAAAACAAATACTCCTTGATCTGCTTTTCGGCTGCGTGCGCGCGCACACACACACACACACACACACACACACACACACACACACACGGGGGGGGGGGGCAGAAGTCGGTTTACAGCTGCGAGTACACGAAACACGGAGTTTACTCCTGTTTCCTGCTTATTGTACCTTTATTTGTGTTACAGCTGCAGCCCACTGTCGCCCACCCCTGCGCACGTGCTGGGCCTACTTTGATGTTTCGCAGGCTGGGAGCAGAATTGCTGGGGGCTGAGTGTGCCTCCCGGATGGGGTTTTGATGGAAACACAAAGGTTATTGACCTGGAACACAGCGGCCGGGCCCTCCAGAGCCCGCTCTGCCGCCTCTCCCCCTGGGGTTTTGTTCTGGCCCTTTCTCCGCCGCTACCGGCCTTGTTCCACCGGACAAAACAAACAGGGCTGTCAGGGGAGAACGGCCTTTTCCCCAGCACAGCGAGGAGGAGGAGTGGAAACAATTACTCCCAATAATTCAGACGGGGATGTTAGAACACTCACAGCCCAACCGGACGTTTACCTAAATTATCTGCGTAATTGCCTCCACTCTTGGGCTCGGATCGGGGTTCTGTGGACGCTGGGGTTCAAAAAATGATAAATAAGGCGGCTCTCCCGGAGGCCCAGGCTGAGAGGGAGGCCAGGCTTTGTGAACCGAAGGACACGGAGGGGGCGCCCAGGGCGTGGTGATGGAGTCTGGCCCCGGATCCTGACTCCTGGGCAGCCCACCTTCTCCAAGCCTCCATCTCCTCCCCCGACCCTCAGAGGGAGCGAAGGCGGCGCTGGGGATAGGAAGAGAGAGAGAGAAAAGAAAGTTGTTACAGCCTTTGTGTTTGGAATGGCTACAAGCATTAGAGAGGAATCAACATGACCTGACGTCTCCTCCATTCAGGCCCCAAGAAAAGCAAATCACAAAAAAAGTCATTCAGGGCGGCCTCGGCTTTGTCTGCAGCTTGGGGCGCGCTGAGAGAGAGGAATGGAGAACAAAGCCCGTTTCACCTTGAGTCTGCACCAGCCGCCGCCATTCGCCTCCCCGCGACTCCCACAATCTGTTCTTTTGAGACCTGGGCGGAGTCATTTTAACCGGGAACTGCCTACGCTTCTAACCAGCGCCCTGTCTCCCGGATCCTGTGCCTGGCTGACCTCAGTGACTGAATGGCTATTTTATTGAGGACCTACTAAGTGCTGGATGTCTTCACGTGCTGTAGCTCATTTCTATTTCAAAGCAACTTTTAAATGATTATTTTTAGCCTCATTTAACCCAATTGGAGCCCAGTCTTCCAGTGACCGGGCTCCTGGTCTATATTGTTTGGGGTTTTTTTTTTGCCTCCTCCCCCAATGAACCAGGAACTAGACCCCACACTTTCTTGCGATTGGTAGGTTAATTTTTCATTTTTGAAAAATGGGCATAGTTAGCCACCCCTTCCTTTAGATGTGGGGTCAGCAAACTTTCTCTGCAAAAGGCCAGATAATAAATATTTCTAATTCTACAAGTCATTTAGTTTGTGTCAAAACAATGCATTCTAGACCTAGCCGGGTTGCTCAGTGGATAGAGCATCGGCCCGAGGACTTGAAGGGTCTCGGGCTCGATTCCAGTCAAGCACAGGTACCTTGGCTGCAGGCTTGATCCTTGGCTCTGGGGGTCAAGGTCAGGGTCAGGGTCGGAGTCGAAGTCGGTGGGGGAGGCAACCAACTGATGTGTCTTTCTCACATCCATGTTTCTCTCTCTGTCTCTCCCTCTCCTTCCCACTCTCTCTAAATATCAATGGGAAAAAATATCCTTAGGTGAGGATTAACAAAAAACAAAACAAAACAAAGCAATGCACTCTGGCATTAGCGAGAGAAAGGGGCCCTAGGTCGTGTGTAAACACAGAGGTATGGTCGGTTTCCACTGTGAACTCTGAAATGTGAATATCAAGTCATTTTCACCTGTCATTAAGTATTCCTCTTTTGGCTCCTCCCCACCCCCCAAGTATTTAAAAATATTTTTAAAAAAAAAAACTTTCCGCCCTGGCCGGTTTGACTCAGTGGATAGAGTGTTGGCCTGCGGACTCAAGGGTCCCAGGTTCGATTCCGGTCAAGGGAATGTACCTTGGTTGCGGGCACATCCCCAGTGGGGAGTGTGCAGGAGGCAGCTGATCGATGTTTCTCTCTCATCGATGTTTCTAATTCTCTATCCTTCTCCCTTCCTCTCTGTAAAAAATCAATAAAATATATTAAAAAAAAAAACTTTCCTAGCTTACAGGCCACATAAAAACAGGTGGCAGGCTGGGCGTGGCTCTTTGCTCTGACACCTTACTTTCTGGGCATGGCCCTGAAGCTTGCTCCACCGGAATGCAAATCTCGAGAACAGAGAGTCTCAGCGAGGATTATTTGCTGAATGGCTGAATGGCTGAATGAATGGATGGCTGAATGAATGGCTGGCTGGCTGGCTGGCTGGCTGGAAGGATGGGTGAATAATGGATGGATAGATGGGTGAATAATGGATGGATGGATGGGTGAATGATGGATAGATGGATGGATGGATGGATGAATGATGGATGGCTGGATGGCTGGGTGAATAATGGATGGATAGATGGGTGAATAATGGATGGGTAGATGGGTGAATAATGGATGGGTAGATGGGTGAATAATGGATGGATGAGTGAATGAGTGACCTTCAGCTTCACCAAGTCTTGGGAAAGGCCCCCATGCATTTCCCCATAGAACCAGCAGATGGCGGCAAAAGAACGGCGAAGCGAGGGCTAGGAGCCGGGTTGGAGCCCAGCTTTTAATTGTATTCACGTATCCTCCCTTCCCAGAGCTCTGAAAAACAGGTAGCTTGAATTCCCCCCAACCCCCACCCGCCCCCCCAGGAAGAACCAAGAGTTAGTGTTAATCGACTGTAGTTCCCTCTTCCTGTGTGAGTTCTTTCATCTCAGGTTTCTGCTCTATCTCAGAAACCAGAATGTACCAAGAAATAATGCCTTTCATGTCCAATAAAAGCAGCGCAAAAATGGTCTTTGGATCACAGATAGAGAAAAGGTGCCGTGTCCTTGGTTCCCTGGAGCAGACACAGGCTGTCACCACACACCACCAGCCTCAGCACCCACACTTTTTCTCTGATGTGCGTGTGAGCAAGCCCCAGGACAGTGGTTCTCAACCTGTGGGTCGCGACCCCTTTGGCAGTCGAACGACCCTTTTACAGGGGTCGCCTAAGACCATCCTGCATATCAGATATTTACATGACGATTCATCGCAGTAGCAACATTACAGTTATGAAGTAGCAACAAAAATAATTTTATGGTTAGGTCACAACATGAGGAACTGTATTAAAGGGTCGCAGCATTAGGAAGGTTGAGAACCACTGCCCCAGGGGCAAGTTCGGAATAGAGGCTGGGGGGGGAGGGCAGGTTCCTGGGCCTGGGGGCTGGCGAGGCGGGGCGAGCCTCCACTCCCAGCATCTTGTTTGGAATCAATCTTGCCTTGACACCAGAAGAATCCATCCCTGCGTAGCCAAGTGCGACCACGAGGGGTTTACGGGCCGGACTTGGGTGGTGAGGGGCTCCCTCCCCCACCCCCAACCCCCCCCCCCCCCCCCCCCCCGCACATCCTGGTTTCTCCGAGAGGAGAAAGAGCGACCAGTCCCTCTCCCGGAACATTCCACCGTGTCTAGGCTGTTTCTTTATGTGCTTGTGAACTGTCCTGAGTTTGCCTGAATAAAAAGTGAAAGCAAGGAGGGAAGCCTGACAGGTACGAAGACGACATTTATAAATGCGTCCACTGTACCCTCTGCCTTGCCAGGCAGGGGGTCCCTGGGCCTTCAGACTCGCCCCCCACGCACACTCTGTTCTAGGCTTCGCTGGGCAGGAATGATGAAGGGAACGGCGGCGTTGAAAGAGGTGCCTGCTTTCACCGTGTTGATCTTTGCCCCGAGGAAAAGGCTCAGGGGACCCTCCGACCCCCAGTGATCCCCCTCCAACACAGACACATCTGTCTTCCAAAACCCAGACCCCCCCCCCCACCAGGTGTGCCTTTAATGAAAACCCGAAGCCCGAAGATCTGAACAAAGATGGAGTCTGCCCTCCTCACCATGTCACCGGGATGTGTGTGGAGGTGGCTTTGAGGGGGTTCAGCAGCTGGGGTTACCCCGACTTGGACCCCAATAGGGGACTCCTCCGCAGCTCCCCTCACCCTAGATCTTGCGTTGGGAGGAATGCAGTGAAAAGTCATTGTTTTATGCAAAGTGCTTTCCTTTTATGACCCGGGATCCGGGATCGTCCAGTGGGGGTGGCTCCAGCAACAGGAAATTAACACAGAATTCATTGGGGGTGATAATGACTGTTCCTAAGTTAATATCATTAATTAGTCAACTAATTAGGCAATGCCTGAGGCCATTAGGGTCTGGAGGCTTAGATGAAAAATACGTGAAGAAACAGTGTCCTTAGAGAAGAAGGTGAGAGAGATACAGACCAAAGAGCCAGTGCCTAAAGCTGAATCTACCTACCAAGACAAAAGTCTCCGGGACCACCCTAACCTCCCCCACCCCCATTTCTTTTGGTCTTCAAAGCAGTGTGAGAGGCTCTTAATTTGGTTGGGCTCACACTTGGCTGAGAACCTGGGGATAATTGTGGTGGGGGGGGACGCTCCCCCCCCCTCCCCGCCTCCGTCTGCATATATGCGCAATAACAAACCTTTGTGTGTGATTTCTGAGAATCCACAAACCCTGGCTCTGGTCAAGAGCCCCCACCTTACAGAATGCCCGATTGTGGGCACCAGGGAGAAGGCCTGGCGTGGAGTGGGGTGATGGGTGCCCTGTGGGGCAGACACGTTCTCAGCCAGGGCTCACCTCTCGGCTCTGTGCCCGGGTTCGGGAGGGTTGAGGGTGGGGGCGACCAAGACAGCTGGCGCTACTGGGGCTACTGCAGAAGTGAAGGGCGCCTGGTCCCGGCATAAAAAGAAAAAGAAGTTACGTCCGAGATGCCGGTGCTGGGGACTGGGGTGGACTGGCCACATGCAAAAATGGCAGGAAGGAAACTCCCGCGCGCGAGTGTCAGGTCTGTGCTGGGATGCCCTTGACGCTTTGGGGGCCTTGAAGGGGCAGGGGACCCGCCCTCCTGGTCCCCCACCCCTCGCAGGGGCAGGAGGAGCCCCAAGGCGGGGGCTGGCGGGGGCCTGGGGAAGCCATCCTCTCCCCAACCCGAAACCAGAGCTCCAGGCATTAGTAGGAAACCCAAGTGGCAGGAGGATCGCATTTCAAAAGCTCAATAGACTGGCTGCCCGGCCTCGGACTAGGACAGGGCCAGGGGAGCTGACGGGCGGGGACGGTACCAATGCCCTCACTAATCTCCCATCGCCCCCATCCCAGTGGCTGCAGCCCAGCTGCGCGATCCGATCCGAGACGCACAGGCCGCCTGATTCATCCCAGCCTCCATGCAGAAAGCCCTAAGTAGGGTCTTGGGAGCGGAAAAGAGGGTCCCCGACTCCCTACCTGAGCCACACACGTGTTGTTTCACCGGGGCGCAGCCTGCAGCCAGACCCTGGCCTGGGCTCTCTAGGGGGTCCGGGGCCTACAACTGTGCGGGGGACGGGGAACCTGGGCCAGGCTGTCACAGAACCAGGCGCCCTGTTTCTTAGGGCGGGAGCTGCACCCCCTCTCCCGCTTCTCCGCAGAACCTGTCTCCCTGGTAGCTGAGCCCTGGGCTCCCAGCAGCAGCCAAGGAGCTGAGAGAAAGAGACCAAACTGAATTTCCTTAGGACCTGCAAGCTGGTCCTGGCGCGGGCTGAGACCCCCACTGGCAGTCCCAGGCCTTCCCACAGCAAATGCTCAGGCCTGGGGGGGAGGGGGCGGGTCCCAAGCAGATGGAGAAAAGCCCAGACCCCCACAGCTCCCGGACCAGGCAGAGGGAGCACCTGGGGTCAGGGTGGTCGCCCCACCTGCCCTGGCCCACCGGGCGCTGCGCTGCGCTGCTGAGATCCCCACTCCTTGGCGACACGCAGGAAGATCCCTGGGCTCTGCTCCGGTGCCTGGCCGCAAGCATTTTTTTAAAAAATAATTCTTTATTGTTGAGGCCACAGGCATTTTTAATGGGGTTTGTTCCCTTCCACCTGGGGCGTCATCTGCTTGGGAACAAAGAACCGTCCAGTTTTCGGGGCATGGGGGGCGGGGGGAGAGGGACATGGAGTGGGATGCTCGAGTAAAAGCTTCCCCTTCACACTTACCTTGCAGATGGCAGAAGAAATTAAAAGGAAAAGCTAAGGGGATACACACCCAAATTGGAACGCGCCCAAAGATTTCTCTGCACCCGGACACTGCAGGTACCTCCCCCTCCCGCTCCCCCTGAACCAGGAGCCCTGGTTAGGGTGGACCCTGGAGCCCACTGCGGTTTCTCCAATACTCTCGGGTAAGTGACTCGCTGTTCCGTGCCTCGGTTTCCTCCTTTGTAAAACAGGCATAAACGCCGCACACGCCTGCAAGGGTTAACTGGGAGAGTTAAAGGAGACCCCTTTTGTGGCACGCGCACGTGGCCCTTCCGTGCCAGCTATTTTTATTGTTGTTATGTGTACTTTGAACGCCAACATCTGCAACATATATACGTCTTGATTATACGCATCTTGATTATAAAACAACCAAAGGCATCGACATCCGGAACTGTCTTGGGCATGAACTTCCAAATGCAAATTGGAAGAGACGTCCCCAGATGGAGCGCGCACACGGGCACGCGCGCACACGCACCCACTCCTGACACCTGTGTAGCCGGCCCCCTGAACGCATGCCCCGCGCCTATCCTCGGGGAGAGGCCACAGCGAGGAAGCGCAGAGCCCCGTGGCGGCTCGCGACCTCGCGTCTACACCGGCCCACAGCCACCCTCTTGGCCGGTCGCCGCGAGGTCAGACTTGGAAACCAGCGACGCAGAAAGCGCAGGGACCCGAAGCGTTCCAAGCCGCTCGCCGCCCGAAGGCGGCGGCCTGTCTGCCGGCGGGGGGGAAAGGTCACCGCGAGGGTTTTCCTTCTTGGATGGAATTGTTTTAACGGCCTCCGCGCCACAAAGAACCGGTGGGTTTCAGGACAGAGGCAGAGGGAGGCTCTAGCCACACTCACACACATGCGCGCGCGGGCACACACTCGGCTCCGGCGGGCTGGCCGGGACCGGGAGGAGGGACGCGGGGTCGTGACCCCTGCCACTGCCGGGGCGCGCCCTTCGGCCCCTGCAATTAGCGCCGGGAGGTCAGCAGGAACCCGGACGCCTCCACCCGCGGCTCCAAGCGCAGCAAAGGCGACCCCTTTCCCTCCCCCGCCGCCAGTCTCAGACGCCTGGGCGCGAGCAGGCTTGGAGCCGGCCTTCCCAAGGGGCGGGGGCCGGAGGGCGCGGGCCGGCACCCGTATTTGTCACCTTCAATCTACAAATCACCAGGTCGCTAGGCCTGCGGGCGGCAGCCCCTGACCCTCGCCCGGGCCATTGCGGACTGCTGCTCCCGCCAGCAGTGGCCTTTGTCCCTTAGACTTGGTCAGTGGAAAACACCGAAAAGAAAACAACCACCCAGAGTTATAAAGTAATAAAGGCAGCATCGAGGCCAAGGGCAGCTGCATCCAGGTAGAATCCGAGTGGTGGATATCGGAGACAGGGCGTCCCGCCTCTCCATCTACCCGGCATGAGCTCAGGTTGGTCCCTGACCCCTGGGTCGGGGGAACTGCTGGCCATTTCCACCGCGAGCAGCAAAGGACTTGGCGAGAAAATTAGGGGAAAGGGCCCCTCATTGAATTTCCTTACGCTCCTTGGAAACCCAGAGGCGGGAAGGACTGGTTTTCTCATCTGAGGTCCCAGCAGGAGTGAAAGTGATATTCAGGAAAGAGATGACTGACTGCAGCTTCTCCCGAAGCTGGGGGCCGGGGCGGGGGGAGCCGTGGGAGAGGAGGCGCGGGCTGGGGGTGGCGAGGAGGAGAAGGGGCAGAGGGGACGTGCCCCGGTTCCGGGACCGGGAGGCGCCGGGGTGCGGAGCCAGCCGCGGCCACCGGGGCGCATTCGTGCGCCAGACAGATAGGTGGCACTCGAAGCCTGGAAAAAGGGCAAAGGCGCCGGCTCCGAGTGGCCTCCGCGGCCGCCGCCGCCACCATAAAGCCCGCGGCGAGATTGCGACCGGCGCCAGGTGAGTAATAGGCAACGAAATCCGGAGAGATTGCGAGCCATTCACCCCCCGTCCATCAGCGCCACAAGAGTTACTCATTAACATCACTATATACAAATAAGATACAAAGGAGATTTAAAAAAAAAACAACAAACCCTGCCCACGGTGGGAGAGGCCCGCAGCACGCCCGAGCACTGTCCGAGCATTGGGGGGGGGGGGGGGGGTGAGGAGGAGGCGAGCATTTCTGCGGATCTGGGCCGGGAAAGAAAAGCATTCCTTCCCTCTTTGAGGCCGAGGCTGTCTGCGCCCCTGCTCCCCAGTCGGGAGAGCGCCTCTGGGCGCCGCCGGCCGACTCGCACCTCCCAGGGGCGCAGCCCGCACGTCGTCTCGGGGCCAGCCGCGGGCGCGCCCTGGACGCCTCCGGGCCTGGAGGGAGCTCGCTCCCCAAGGTCCCCAGGCCCCGCACCGCCCTTCCCCCGGTTGTTTTCCCTCCCACCGCGGGACACAGAGCAGGGGAGGCTGCGGGGCTCCCCACGTGCCCGCTGGAGAGGGAGAGGGCTTTGCTCCCCTCTCCAGAGGTCCTGACCTCCACCCCCTCCCAAGTGCAGGATGGAGGAGGGGAGGGGTCCTCTCGCCGGCCATTCCAGAGGCTGGAAGGTGACAGGGACTTGGGGCCGGGCTGGCGGGCTCCAGGGAGGGGGAGGGGGAGGGGCAGTCAGGCCGGCTCCGGCTGGGCCCTCACGTCACGGCCCTCAGGGCAAGAAAGGCCTGGAGAACCTTCCCGTACATGCCCCCCCATCCCCCCCCCCCATACACACACGCACCTCCGAAATGCAGCTGAGGGTGGGAAGGCTAGGAGACCAAAAGACTGTCGCTGCCTCACCATTTTTTATTGAATGTTTCAAAGATAAATTAAACTTCAAAAGGCAACTCCTCGGAACAGCCTGGAGGCTGGTTGGAGGGGAGACGCGGAGGAGGGTGCCGGCCTCCTGGGTGACTTTCCCCTTGGAGGGGGTCAAACGTGCGCCCTGGGGTTGCCCTTCCCGGCGCGGAAGGCCGGCCTCCCCCCTCGCGTGACACAGCCGAGCTTGGCGGAGCTGGCCGCGCTCTGCACGCACGACTTCGGGCCGGGGCCTCGCCGGGCGCCCTGGGTCAGCCTGGCCCCCTCGGAGTCACCGGGGACCGCCGGGGGGACTGGCTGACAACTGGGGTGGGGGTGGGGGGGTCGCCGCCTGGCCAAGCCGCGGCTGGCAGCGGAGATTCCGCGAGGGGGAAAGGGAGAGGGAGGCTGAAACGAAAACGTACGCAGTCCTCCAGCGTCTTTGCGGTCGGACTCGTGTGGGAAACACTGACTTGGGGAGGGGAGCATTCTTTTCCCATTAAAACTGAAGTATCTGAAATTGCTATTCTATCCCGTTCCAATCAGCCCCCTTCCGTCTCTCGTCCTGCTCCCTAATTTAAAGGAAAAGTAGTTTCAGATTGGAGCGGCCGGCTCCCCTGGCGGAGTCAGGGACTTTTGTTTTTAGCTTTGTAACTTGAGTGACATCTCATTTGGGTTCGGTGGGGGCGGTCTTAATTGCTTAAAGGCGAAGGGAAGAGGGTAGAGGGCGGCAGGAGAGAAAGATGCCCAGGTTCCCTAAAGAAAGCACGTAAGGAACAAGGCCCAAAGACATTTCAATAAAAATTTATTGAAATTTCAATGACGTTTTCGAGGGGGAGGGATGATACAGAAAACCAAAGAACTCATCGATTATAACACAAAATATACCTTCTTCATGAGCTTTTGTCTTTAAACCATCTCAGCACCTGACTTTTGAACTGTGAATATATCTCTCTAAAGGCACCAATGCAAAACAATAGTGAAGACAGTAGTCAATTCCACTGCGTTTGGACGATATCAGAGACTAGCAAATACAAATACAAGAGAAAAATTAGGAAGTCAAGCCGCAGCCTCGGCAACCCCCACCCCGAGGCCCCCCTCCCCCCCAAGCAACCTCAGAACCACAAGGTGGGGTGTTACATTTTAAGGAATTTAAGGTGGAACTGGGAAGTGGCACCACCACCTCCCCAATTCTGGGTAAAACAGGCAATAATAACACTTTCTCTCACTCTTGGACATTAAGATTTTTTTTTTTTTTTTTGCGCACAACCGTTTAGAAAGTGGTTGGTGTTGGTGCAGAAAGTGTCTCCTAGTTCCAAAAGCGATCCTGTGACCTTGAAATAAAACTGCCTGCAGGGAATCCACACAAAACTGGACAGCTGCGGATCCTATTTACAGAGCTATGTACAATGTCAATAAATTAAAGTTTAATTTTCCGAGCATTCATATTCCATCTATTTACAAGAGTTATCAAATAATTACATAAATACTTTGCTAATAGTCTCGCTTCTTCTTTATTATTTTTTTTTAAACCTTGTTATTGCATATACAGGAAAGAGAAAGAACCGCCAGAGAGAGAGAGACAGGCAGGCAGGAATCCTGCTATGGAGCTTAGAGAAAATAAACTCATGTTTTCGTGTGTCTTCCCACCCCCTTCCCTTTCAATCCGCCGCCAAGGAGAGCTGGGGAGGGGCTGTGGGACCATGTTCTTTCCCCTCTAAAAGCAAGCATTCAAAAGGAAAAACCACAAGTACATGACTGTGGGACATGCAAGAAGAGGCCTACAGTGGCTCTTAAAACATCACAATATGAAAAAAGACACAGATCATCTTAAGAGACTAAACACGGTGGGCTGGGGCTCCCCACCCCCACCCCCAAACAATGCTGCTTAGCCATTTATTGAGAACGGATAGGCAAGTCACTAAAAAGTTTTCATCTTTCACAAACAGAAATCATGTTAATGTACTCATTTGCCCCCGGTATATATATATATATATATATTTTTTAAATTTTACTTGTTTTTGTTTCCACTGGACACGGTGAAGGAAAAAAATATATAAAATCTGCACTGGGAGAGAAACTTTTCAACACCCTCCCCCCCCCCCACCCCGCCCCCCACCCCTAGGGCCTGGCTACCTTTCGGGGCCCAGGCCCCCAGACCAGCCTCCGGGAGGTGCTCTGGACAAACCAGTTTTCACTCCCACCCCCACCGGCTCCGTGCAACAGACGGTTCTCAGCCCCCAGGACCTGCACCAGGTCCCGGATATATAGACCACGCCAAGGAGACAGGGCTTGTTTCTAGCACATTCTCTCCGGGAGCCAGGCACCCCTTCCCAGGCAGGACCGCACAAAGCCGGGGCCAACCCCACCGCCCGCGCGCGCGCGCGCGCGCTCGCGCCGGGGTTCAGTTTACATCCCACAAAGTGCACTGCAGACGGGACGGGACTGGAATGAAGAGTCTTTGCTGGGGAGGGCCTACGGGGACGCGCTGCGGGACCTGTCGGGCTTGGCCTCCAGGCCGCTGACCAGCCGCTGGATGCTCTGCAGTTCGCTGGTGGCCGCCTCTTTCTCGGGGCAGAGTTTGGGCGACAAGGACACGGAGCTGGAGGAGAGGGTGGAGGAGCGGCTGTTGAGTTCCGAGCCCGAGTCCACGGCCACCGAGGCCGGGCTGGCGGCCAGCGCGGCGGCTTTGGCGTCCAGGGGCCCCGCGGCCGCGGCCATGGACGGCAGGGCAGTGGTGAGCAGGCTGCTGCCGTCGGGCACCGGCACGGGGATGGAGTAGGGGCTGTAGCGCAGGCGCGGGCGCATGGTGTTCAGGTTGAGGAAGGGGTGGCGGTGCACGGAGCTGGAGGCCGCGGCGGAGGAGGCGGCGGCCGCAGCGGCCATGTACGTGTAGGGGTAGGGGAACAGGCTTCCGAAAGGCGACATGGCCAGGCCCTGGGGAGGGAAGAGAAACGCGGGCAGCGAGTCAGCGAGGAGGGAGGAGCCAACCTGGGCTGCTCCCCTCCACCCCGCCCCCACCTGGGGACCTCCAGCAAGTGAGCAAAGTCTCGGTTGTCTGGGGGGGAGGGGGACCGGGCTGGAGGTGGAGGGGGGGGGGGAGGCCACTCAGACTTATTTTTCTATATCTACATCTTAGCTGTGTCACCTAGCGAGGTCCTCCCCTCCATGTGCCTCAGCTTTCTCATATAAAAAAAGAACAACAGGGAAACAGTAAATAATTCATATACTATCGGGAACTTTGTGGACATTAGTTGAGCTAATGCCTTCAATATGCTACTCAGGTGCCTGGCCAACAGGACTGACAGACATGCTCCCTCAGGGTCAGTTGTTGCACCTGTTAAATGGAGCTATGGTCAGTCTCTCCCCCCACCCCCATGGTGGCTGAGTATGAACCAGAGGGCATACATTATTAGGCACAATTATTTCTCATTCTTGGTCCCCTCCAGAACCCTTCCACTCCAACCCTAGAAGTTTCACAAAGCAAAAAACAAAACAAAACAAAAAAACACACACCAAAACACAAACAAGGAAGATCTCAAGCAGAAGAAAACTGGGGAGGGAGAGGGACACAGTGTTTGCTGCAAACAGAGGCAAAAAGTCGCCCAGCCTGCTATGCTGGTGTCACAGGTAGAGAAACTGAGGCAGGCCCCGGGGGCACAGGAACTCGCAAGCTAGCAAGTGGCAGAAGCAGAGTGTAAAACCCAGGGACCTGTCTGGGCCACGTCTCTGTCCCCTGCCTGGAGGTGCCACTAGTGCTCGAGTGCCCACAGATCACCTGCCCACCTGTGGCCTGGTCTGCACGAGGGGCCAGCGGAGGAGAAGGCAGGAATTGAGAAAGGCCAGAAACCAACCCTTTTTCCCTCAGTCCCCTCCTCCCCGCAGGGAGGGAGGGAGGCCAATCCGGCCTCTTGGCTCAGGGAAGGGAGACGAATGTGCTCAGACAAAACACAAGGCCGGGCGTGCAGAAAGCCTCCCGGAACCTTTTCACCAGTTCAGAGTGTTTCCCAGCGGCCAAGCCTTCCCTGGCCACCCCGTGCCCCAGCACAGCTGTCTGCTCCACACGGAGGCTGCCAGGCTGCCCCTCAACCCCGACATTTCCCACGTGTGCACACACCATTAACCCTTTGGGGAACAGGCTGGCCCGTTTGGGACGGGAGCAGGGGAAAAGCTTCAAAGGGGAGGAAAGGCTGGGGGGACCAGAGATTCAGTTCCCATCCCCAGGGAGTCACTTCTGCTCCCCAGGCCTCGGTCTCTCCCTTGTCTGATTGCAGCGCTGAAGCTAAAATCACAGACGCTGGAAAAGGCCCTGGAGTCAGGCTGCCTGGGGTAGAGCCTTACTCCACCACGTACCCGATGTGTGACCTTGGGTAAGTTGCTCAGCCTCTCTGGGCCTCATCTATAAAGTGGAGGGGATAACGGGACCACAGAAAGAATAGATCAAGTACTCAGAAGAGTACCTGGCACAACGTTAAGTGCTGTGTATAGTGATTATTACCACCCACCTACCTACTCTGCTATAAACATCCCTTAACTTAGAAAAAATTTAAGTATTGGGGAGGGGGCAGTGTCAGGGTGTGATGAATCTAGGAGATACACCTTGCACCTAGCAATATCATGTAAAGTTACTAGACCAGAGGGACTGGGGGAGGGGCTGGGGAGGAGGCAGGAGGACGGAGCATAAATACCTGAGAGGCCAGGACGTGCTGCTGAAGGTGGAAGGGCAGGGTGGCCGCAGACGCCCCCGACAGTCCCTGCGCCGCGGCGGCGGAGGCCATGGCCGTGGAATCCAGGCCCGACACGCCGGTGGAGGCCCCGGACACGGTGGCCAGCAGGGGTCCCATGCCCGCGGCCATGCTGGAGAAGGCGCCCCCCATGGCGAACTGGCTGGGGTGCAGGAAGAGCGGGTGCCCGTTGAAGAACTGCTGGCCCGCCAGGCCGGGGGCGAAGCCGAGGCCGGGCAGGGGGCCCTGGCCCAGGTGCGCGGTGGCCGCGTCCGTCTGCACCGTGAGCGGCGCGAAGGCCTCCTTGGCCGGCAGCGTGCGCGCCTCCTCGGCCTTGGACGTGGCGGCGCCCTCCCGGCCCGGGCTCCGGCGCTCCTCCGCGCCCAGGCCGCGGGTGCTGGACGAGATGGTGGCCGGGCTGTGGCGCGAGTCGGGCGACGCCTTGTCCAGCCGCCCGCTGTCCCGGGGCCGGCCGCCGGGCTCAGCCGCGAAGAGGTGCGCCTTGGCCGCGGGGCTGCCCTTGTCGCGGCTCGGCTCCTCCGACGTGGTGGTGGAGATCTTGGCCGCGTCGCAGGCCTCCGGGCCGTGCTCCTCTTTGCTCTCGGCCTCGGCGTCGCTCTCACCCTCGCTGGGACACAGATCTGCCGAAGGAGGGGGACAAGAACATGGCGGAAGGGCGTGAGCTCCAATCTGGGCCCTGGAAGCCAGCTCCCCAGGATGAAACCTGGCTCAGCCACTCACTAGCAGGGGAACACCCTGCAAGCCCCTTAACCTCTCTAGTGCCTTAGTTTTCTCATCTGCAAAATGGGAGCGGTGATCCTCCCTAACTTCAGTGGAAAGATTCAGTAAGCTAATAATGAAGATAGACCGGGCCCTCCCCTCCCCCCCCCACCCCCCCACGGACACCTCTCTCAACTGGTAATGGATTTTACTTTTTTTTTTTTTACTGGCAGGGATTTGGCTCCTACTGCTGCCAGACTGCCTTTACTTGCCTTTCAATTGCAAATTTCTTTTAAATAACAAGGACTCGCACTAAAACTCACTGTGGGAACACCCCCTAGCCACCATCCGGGTCTTTGTTTAGTGGCTGGTCAGTGCCTTCCACAAATTTGTGAATTCTTGGGGAAGGATTTGTTTGGAGAGAACCCTGACACCTGAACTGGTGGTGGCAGAAACGCACTCCCTGCCCCCAACACACACACTCAGGGGAGCCTCTGACTGCCCCGTCCCTGCAGACAGAGATGGGTGCGGGGCAGCCCCCTCCCTGCCCCCTGACAAGCATAGGTTCCTTTTGCTTTCACCACACCCTCGGTGGGTGTCCCACCAGAAAAAGAAAAAAAAAAAGGCAAAGGCATCTTATGTTATGTTTAAAGCTTAAATGGATTGAAGACATAAAGGACTTCCATTTGATGAAACGGAAAAACAGGTCTCTTCCCGTTGCGAGAGCGTGTGTGTGTCTTTCCAGATAAATAGTTCTTTGCTCTTTAAACACAGGAAACGGACTGGGGATTTGAACCATCCCGTCCCCTCCCAACCCCTCTCCTCCCTCCGGGACTCGCACCCCGAGGCCCATCCCCTCTCACAGGTTGTGGCTCTACCACTGGATGTGTTCTAGGTCACCTTCCCTTTCCAGGTGGCGGGGAATCCCTGGCCTCCCTCCTCCGCCCACCCCCAGCCCAACACGTCTGACTTTTGAGGTCAAAGATGGTAGAAAGTCAGTAGTTTGGAGACAGTGTGTGTGTGGGGGGGGGCAGGTAGGTAGAGGGGTCCCAGCCATATTTTCTAAGCTGCCCCCACCAAGAGGGAATATACAGACACCACCCTACTCACAGCCAAACTGAGGTTTGAGGGAAGGGGTTCTGCCCACACCTTATACCAGCTCAGGGAGGAGGACACACCTGGGCCCCCTTCTGGAGCGCTGGCTCCTGTTTAGGGACTTCTAGGAAGGTCTGCAGATTGTGAGGGGCAAGCTCCCTGGTGGGTGCCCCGGCCCCCCACTCTCCCAGGCCTCCATGACTGGAGTCCGGACATCATCCAGGTGCCAGGCTGGTTTACCTTTGAGGTTGGAGGTGCCAACAGTGGAGACAGCCGGGGAGGAGGACTGGGCGAAGCAGCTGAAGGCTGCCTGCTCGCTGGAGGACTCGTCCGAGGTGCCCGTGTCCTTTTTGTGTCGGTCCTCGTACACCCTCATGGACTGGAGGGTGAGCTGTTTCCTGCAGAAACCCACACCCAGCGTCAGCACAGATCGCCCATCCCCATGGCTCACCCTCTCCCCGGAGGCACACACCTCACCACCGGGCCACACTGACTCTGCCACCTGCCTGCCCCGGGGACAGCCACACAGACCCGGGGCTGAAGACGGTGGCCCAGGGGTGTCGGGTGGAATATGGCTTAAGGTGCATGCATTCAAGATCAGGGTTGCATTAGGGAAAGGGCACGGGTGTGAGCTGTGATTTGGTTTAAAAACAAAAAGCTAACGAACTCCCCACTGGTGGCTAAGATGGGAGGAAGTGGTTGTTTCACGCTGCACTTATCTGTGATCCGTCCCTATAAATTGGAGTGGGGGAAAAAAACCTATTTAGACGTTAGAAATTATTTTTTAGCGCCTGCCTTCCCTCAGGGGGTAGGTTAAAAATTTGGGTTAATTTTCTGGATTTTAGAAATTCTTTGAAAGCGGGTGGGGGAGGGGAGCTCCTTTCATAGACTCTCCAGCTGTCTGCTTGATGCAAAATGATCCCTGTACCCACAAAGGAGGGAGCCCCAGGTTGCTCCAGGGGCCTCCGTTCTGTCTGATGGTATTTGCAAAAATTCCAAAGCATTTCGTGAATGGCTTAATTCTTTCCCGGGACCTGTCCAGGAGTAACTTCAATTAATTAGGAATTAATAGCATCTGTATATAACTGATTATCCCTGTCCCTTTTCTTCCCAAGAGAACCATGGTGTGGCCTAGCTAACGTCCTTTAAGGTGACATGTAGGTGTTAGAAGAACCTGTGTATAGAAACCAGCAAGCACCTGGCAGAGGGGAGTTCATGGCCACCTTCCCCTCCCTCCCCTAATATAAGGGCCTGCACCCCACAGTTGAGACTTGGGACTTAGCGAAGTGATTTTTTCTAAATTATCTGAGAAAGAAATAATTGTCTCAGCTCACCTTTTCTCTCTCCTGCCATTTCCAGTGTCCCGGAATCCTTTCGCAAAGGGGTTGTTGTCTATTTTTAACTGGGTTATCTAGAGGAGGACACACAAGCAAGAAAGACACGTTGGCCTCGTGTTCTAGAATGTTCTGTTTCCCTCAACTTAGCAGTTCACTAGAGATCTGACTGCCAACAGGAGAGGTCGCTGGGGTGTGCTAGGTTGAAGAGAAAGGGAGAGGGGTTACAGGCAGATGTGTGGAGGGGCTAAAAATCAAAGGGGACTCTTCCCCGTGTGCCTCTCCCATAGGGGGCCAAACCAGGACTCCACGCTGAAATGGCCCTCATTCTTTTCTCAGGGCAGCCAACAGCTTGGGCTTAGAAATGGCAAAGCTGTCAGAATTGTCAAAAGGGACAACCTGTAGACTTTAAAGGTATGCTTTCATTTTGCGTTTTTTTTTTTTTAATACCGTGCAATTAATCATCAGATGCGTTGTGGCACATTTCTTAGCCCCACACACACAACACACACAAACGCGCACACACCGTACACTCCAACCTTTTTCTGTGAATCCAATGAGATGACTTATGGGGTTTTGCTACCCTTATGCCAGAGTGGGCTTGATTTTTTTTCCCGGGTGGGGTGGGTGCTTAAGGAGTTATAATATTGACAATTACAGATTTAAAAGGACTGGATGGCCACTGGGAACATGTTTTCATTTACATGCTTCTGCCACGGCCACTAGGTAGAGAAGGCCCGTGGTCTCTTTGTCTGATCAAAATTGCTACGATTGATTATTACAGTAACAAGGTAAGAGTGTGGGGCTCTGGGGCTAGAGGGAGCGTGCGTTCTGTGGGACGAGGGGAAATGCCCTCTATGTCCTCTTCCAAATCCCTTCCCTTTGGGGGGATAATAATGTGCCTGGAGGTCCCTGGAGGAGGCAAAGGGCCCCCTGGCTGGATCCTTGTTCTTGGAATAAATGCTGGTGCGCTTAAGACTTGCAGGGACAGGAGGCCATGATACCTTAGTCCTAAGGCTCCACACCTGAAACAGCTGGCCCCAGAGGAACCCCCTACAGTGACAGTGAATTCAAAATGCGGGGTGTTCTCCCTGGAGCGGCACTCACACTGCGGACCAGGGTTCAGAAGTTGAATTGCAGGGGTCCTCAGCCGCCCCCCCCCACCCCCCAACTGCCTGCTAAAAGTGTCTCTGTGCTCCGCTCCGTGCCCATGACCTTCAGGCCACCATAACTGTACATACCAGGTGCTGCCTGCTGTTCCATTTGGGACACTCCTAATCCCCGGCCTCAGGCCCGGGGAGGGAAGAAGCAACTTCCAATGAAGTGGTGACTTTGGTCACCTCCTCTCAAAAGCTTCAGACAACTCAATTAGTATGACCCTGTGATCAGACTAAGTTTTTCCAAACACACACACACACACACACACACACGCACGCACACAGACACGACACACCGTAAAAAACACAGCAGCATAGAAGGTAATAAAAACCAGACCAGCTCCTCGCGGATTTCTGGCTAAGAGAGAGAAGCGGCTCCACTGGGATTCTTCTCCCAGGATCCCCCCTGGCTTCTGCCCTAAATCTTTAGCTGGTTCCTTGGGAACCTGATTTCTTGATCCTTCTTCCTGAAGGGGAAGAGGATAAACCTCGGAGCAAACAGCAGAAAGCCCTGGGGTCAAGGGTGGGGGTGGGGCGGGTGGCATCAGAGGCTGGTCACTGGGAGCTTCTCGCCTGCAGTCAGTTTGGCATTTTTTTTTTTTTCACTCCGCCCTGAATCCTAGCTGGTCAAGTGGGTTTTTTGTTGTTGTCTTCTTTTCTTTTCCTTCTGCCTCTGCAAGGTACCAGTTCCCCTTCCCCACTCCCCAAAGCTCCACGGACGGTCCAATGGCAAAAGAGAATGCAAGACTCCCATCCCAATTCTCACCCTCACCCAGAGCAGCTTAAAGGGCTGGCGCAGTCGCACCTTTAAGGCCCCAAAAAAGCGTCTCGGATTACCTTGTCATTCTGGTATGCTGTCACAGCGATGAACTCGGTTTCGGGGAACAAGTACGTCCGAAATGTACTATATGGAAGTTTCAGGATGTCATTGGCTCTCACGATATGAAATCGGGGCTGGTATTTGTGCATGGAGTTGAGTATAGTCTGCAGGGGCAGGCGGGGGAGAGAGACACAGCAAAAAGGGTGCTTAGCGGGACAAGCAGGGTCCTCGGACCCCTGCCAGGCTGACAGCTACCCCACCGGAGGGCACCGCGCTGGCACCGAGCCCCCCTCCAGGGAGCACCTCCTTGGGCACTTGTCACTCGACAAATGTTATCTTCTGGAGAATCCAAATGGCTCGTCAGCTTCCAAAGGGTCCCCCCCACCCTCACCATCTCAGGTTCATCCGAACCTTGAACCCTAGCCTACCTGAGTACCAAAACTATAATTCCCCTGCCACGCTGCGTGATCGCTTGGGAAGGCCAAAGTCTTAAAAGATAGAAAAAAACATGCATTTTAATTTACAAAATGATTCAGTCCTTTAAGCGTCCACTAATTGACGAGCCCAATCCACTTAAAGCCCAGAGAGGCTGAACTCCAGAGAGGAATATTTATGCCTTAATCAAATCAAGGGCTTCAAATGCAATTCCTGCCGCTGAAGAAATTTCCGCGCCCTCCTCGCCTTCCTGGGCCTAATCTTGCTGCTTATTGCTCGCTTATCACTGTTTATTTTTGTTGAAATGTTGGGGAGGGGTAGGGGCCGGGGGCAAAAGGTCCTTCGCTAGACTTTTACAAGCCATCCACGTCTCCGGGACGTTTCTAAGTATGCTCCCACCACATATATAAATATATATACTCCCAACACACACACACAATTTTGATTCCAGAGGCCAGTCTCATTTCTAATAAAACCTGACTTTCACCCAAGCCCAATTCTTTTCGAGTAAAAGAGAAAAAAAAAAAACCCAAAAAGGTCTTTCCAAAAATGCAATCACACCCTTTCACAACCTCCTAGAAGCCTCGAACTTTCACACTCTCCCAAGAAATACTATGGCTGATTTCAAAAGAGAAGAAGGATTATCTGAAAACCTTGATGAACACATCACTTTTTTAAAAAAAAACTGAGTTTCTAGCGATTGGTTTTGGACTTCCACTGTCAGGGCAGGCATTTTCCAAGCCCTACAATGGCCCCAGAACAGGAGCCCGTAGGTGCCCTTCTCTTAGAAAGGCTGGGCCTTCCCTTCTCCGGAGAGAAATACGCTCTGCTGCGGATCCAACAAGTTCCCTACCTTTGGCCACAGAGAGGAAGAGAGAAGCCTGAGATTTCACAGGGCCAGGGGGAAGCTGCCTTTGCTAGAGCAGAGAGAGAGAGAACTTTTTACTGAAAGGAGCGATGAAACTTACAAATCCATGCTTGTCCGAAATGTTGTTGGTGAGTTTCAGTTTGTGGAAAGTGACAACTTTGGACATCCACTGCTCCCCGGTAGCCGGGCTGTCCGGGTGAATATACATTCTCTTTGGCATTTCAGGGTCAGCCTTACCCGCCACCATCCACCGAGAATTGTGAAATTTATACCGACAGTCATCGGCAGCTATAATGTCCATCAACAAAATATACTTGGCTTTTTTATCCAGCCCAGAACATCTTACTTTAAATGGCGGAAACATTCGCCTGCGATAAGAGAGATGGGAAAAGAAAGAAAAACAAGTCACTTAGAATCTTGGGTTTGATTCTCTATTTACCCTAAAATACTTAAATCAAATTTAAAATGCTTGGGTGAGCTTATCTGTTTCAGAGTGGAGCGGGCTGGGCGCAACATAGTTTTCTTGCAACAGCAGAAGTATCAAACAGATTTTAATTTATCTTTAAATGTCTCAAGATTCAAAGCAAGTGAGGGGTGGCATTCCATTTCTCTACAGGGTCTCCTCACTTTATATATTTTCCTGTCTGTGTGACTTCACAGGTTCTTGCCCCTGCCTTTTCCCCGGTCCAGCTCTACCCCGCTCAGGGTAGGGATTTCAAAGGGCGGTCAGTTAAAGCCGGAATTTTTCACCGCTCGCCCAGGAGAAAATGTTTCACTTATCAAGGAAATGAACGTCCAGTTTATTCCCAAGCAGCCCGGCTTCAGAGCAGCAATCCCGCTGCTGGCGAAAAATGAAACTGGACTTCGGCGCCTTCTAAAGCCGAATTTTGTAGCTTGGGGTGAACTCCCAGGCCCGATAACCAGCCCGCCCGCCCGGGCGCAGCTCTCCGCATTCCCCCACTGCACAGGCCAGTCCCAAACCGCCGCCTGTCCCCCAGAAGTGCTGGGGTTCTATCCTCACGACTTAAAAGGAAGCAGGTCTTGGGGAAACTGGCTAAGTATGTCTCCTGGGTTTGAGGATTTTTGTCCCGAACTTTGGCCTCAGGTGACTGGGGTAGACAGAGAAAGCTGAAGACATCTTGAGCGGCATTTTATTTCTATTCTTCCAACTTTATGCCTTGATCGACTTCAAGGCCATTAAAAAAAAAATCCGTGATTTTCAGGCAAGGACCTCATGTAAAATATGGTCGAGAATATTTACACACAAAACAGAAGCATGTGTCTAGGTCTCCCCAACTGGCTCCTTGAGTCTGCAAACATAGTCTTAATGATCCCCCAATCGCCGGCTGAACTCTCCCTTGGATTAGGGACACGTGAAGCGCGTGGACAAACAAACCCAGCTGCCCTGCGACTCCTCTCTGACCCGGCAGCCTCGGGCTCAGGGCCCCTCCAGCCCCAGAGGCCGGTCTGGTGGACAGAAAGGGCCGGAGGAGCTGGTGTCAGGCCTCCGGCTCCCACACAAAAGAAAGGGGCTTGAAGTTTTTGTCTGTGAGCACAAAATGAAGCAGACAAAAAAACACAACATCAACAAAGCCAGAAGGATGTTCCAGAAAGGTTTGAACAGGGAGACTGCATGCTGTGGGGTGGGTTTCTTTCTTCCTGCAGAGGAGTCTGGGCTCTCCTTTAAAACTCTATCCCATCGGAAACCCAGGCTGCAGAGTTAGGCAGGGAACGCCAGCGCCGGCTGACACCCAGGTAAGCTGAAATCGCCTGCCACCGGGCAGGCCCGGAGTCTTTGCACAGTTCCAGGGGAACCCAAGTTTTCCCGTCAGCCACACGGACCGACGAACCCACTGTTCTGGGAGGAGAGAGGGAAAGGGAGGAAAAACCCTCCAGGAGTCTGGGGAGGGGCCCTCTGCTATCTTACCTTCCCGACTTGGTGATGACCATCTCCGTGCCCCGCTTGTGGAACTGATCCCAAAGTTCCTTCGCCTCGAGGTGCACCTTGGGGTCATCCTCCACCTCTTCCTCGGGCTCCATGGTCTTCAGAGGCCTCAGATGCGCCTGGGGCCCCAGGGACGAGAAAGGGATGCCGGTCTCGGCGGCCCCCACCAACTGATCCATGATCGGCTTGGCCAGAGCGCCGGGCAGCGAGAGCGCCGCGGCGCCGTTGGGAGGCAGAGTCAGCGCGGGGAAAAAGGGAGGCTGGTGCCCCAGCACCGCGCTCATGGCGAAGTCCGGCGCCCGGTGAGGTAGGAACGGATGGTAGGCCATGCTTGTCCCAGGAATGACCGGCTCTCTCATGGAGAGATTCCTCCACTCCGGGCGGGGCGCTGGGCTTCCGCGGGCACGAGTCCGCAGCTGCTGTTTTGTTTTGCTCAACAGCAGCACATAGTTTTTAAAAAATAGACGAAAAGAAAAAAAAATCGCCACCAAAGCACCTCGAAGGGAGGGTGTTCAGTGTCTCAAGTGTCTTTTGGGGAGGAGAACGCCGCTTTTAAAGGGGGCAAGGCGAGCGATCGGGAGACATGGTCGCGGGGTGACTGTCCTGGCGTCTGGCGTGTTTAGAAAGCCGCCCCTGCAAGTCGGTTTCGGAGGCGAGAGGAGCGAGCAGGCTGACGCCTCGCGCCCGAGCCCCGCTGCTCAGCTCCAAACGGACACGCAGCCCTGGGTCCCAGGGACCGCGCGCCCCAGCCCCCAGTTCTTTGTTGCCAACGCGAACGGTCCTCCTAGGAGACTTTTTACCTTTTCTTCTCCTCCTTCGTCCCCCGCCCTCCTATCTCTGTTCCTCTCCCTTCCTCGCAGGAGGCGCCTGCAGTTGCGCTCGACCCGGCTTGCACCGCCGGCGAGACAGCGGAAAAAGTCTCTCTCCTTAAAAAAAAAAAAAAAAAAAAAGAAAGAAAGAAAGAAAAAAAATCTCTGATTTAAGCCCTCTCCTAGCAGCGCTATCAAAACTTGAACTGCACACTGGCTTCCGTCCGCCTCCTCCTCCTCCTCCTTCCTCCGCTCCGAGACGAGCCTCCGGAGGGTGTCCGGGTTTCAATCCGAATCTGGCCGTGCTCTGCTCCCGCGCCTGCCGTCTTCCGTGTCCTAAAACGTGAGCGAATTCGCTTCCTAAATCTGCGTCCAGACGCACAGGGTAGGGAGTCTGGAGGGAGGGGGGGGGCGAGGAAAAAGGAGGGAGAGAGAAAGAGAGAAAGAGAGGGACGGAGTGGGAGAGGGAGCGCGAGGAGAGGGAGGGAGCGAGCCAGCCGGCGAGAGCTCCTCGCCACCCTCCACCGCCTCTAGAATTCCCCGGGCGTCTGCTCGGCGGCTCTAGAAGGTCGGGCTCTGCTCTGGGCCGCGGGGAGCCGGGGGCCTCTTGATTGGCTCTTTGACGCTTTCGGACCAATTGTGTTGCTGCATAGGCGTGGTTTTCACAGGTCGAGTGCTGGGAGGGATAGAGCCGAGTTATAAAAAGAAGGTGTCGGAAACTGTAACGTCGCTGCGCCGCACCGGTACTACTGCCTGTCCTGTGAATATGTCAACATGATCAGAGGGAGGGCGGGCGCCACTGGGGAGCGCGCGCACCGAGTCGCCTCTAGGTGGCTTATCGAGAGATCGCCGCAGCCCAGAGCTCGCTCGCCTGTTCTCGCTCAGCCCAAGTCTGAAATGCCTCAGTCATCCAGCCGGGGATCGAGGGAGGAGGCAGGGCCAGGGAGGAAGGGGAGGGAGGAGGGAGCGAGCGAGCCTGGCCAGGAAGGCGGAGAGGACGCCGGGCGCCGGGCAGGGGCGCTCGCCTCTCGCGCGCTCGGCTCGCCTCTCCGCCGCCGCGGCTGTTTCTCTCTCCCGCTTACTCTCTTACTCACCGGCCCCAGGCGGACCAGGCGGACGGCAGAGCCTCCTGCGAGCTGCCGTTCGGCCGCTGGGCGCAACAAAAGCCGGCTACAGCCGCAGGGAGGCGAGCGCCCAGACTCCAGGCTTGCGCGCTCTCCGGCCCCACGTGGAGCCAAGCTCCGCCCGGCCGCCGCGCCAGGGCTCCCGAGCTCGGGTGTCTCTTTGCCGGTCTCCCCGGCATCTGGGATCGAGACTCACGGGCACTTGGATGCAGCCAGATCTCGGCACACACGTGCCGGGGCGCCCTTCTCACCGTACGGTACCCTACCCGAACCCGGGTGCGGCGACCCAAACACCCCCGGCACATCAGTATGCGAACACGCGCCAGCACCCCGGGACGAGACCCCCGCAGAAAAACACGTACCCGCAAACACGTACACAGCCTGCGCCGCGGGCCCTGCCTGTGCTCACTCGGGGAGGCGACTGAGGGTTTTATGAATTGCATTCAGCAGCCCTTTCAGATTCGGTCTTCGGTCTGGATTCGGGCTCTTCATGTTCCACCTGAAACCGTGTGTGAGTGCAGAGGGGAGACCGGAGATCTGGGCACCGGGAGCGGGGCGCCGGCCCAGGTTCAGGGCCTGTCGGAGGCCAGCTCGCAGCGGAGCTGGGGGCCAGGGGTGGGCGGGGCGGGAGGGGGAGGTGCGCCAGCCCGTATCTTCTCCAGGCATCGCACTTATCTCTGGGTGCCTCCGTTCTTTCTCCACCCGGGACTTATCTCGCCAGTAGTCAGGGGTGAATTTGTAAAACAAACCGTGAAACGCCCCCACCCCAGAGGCCAGAGCCTGGTTCCAGTTCAGGGACGGTGGGGGCGTGCAGGGGAGGAAGGCAACCGACCTGACATCTCAAACTTGTCACGGAATAGCCAACTGTGACCAACTGTGACCGCAGGCCCCTGCCCGGGCAGAGGATTCCCTAAACCACATTCCTCGCTTCTGGGGGTGCCCTGAGTTGCCCCCTCTCCCCCCTGCTTGGAGGGAAGTCTGGGGACACTGTTGTTTTACTCTCCCCGAGTTGAGAGCTTCCCCGAGTGAGCAGAGAAAGGGCTGATTTCAGGGCCTAGGGGTGTCAGAAATGTGCGTGTTTCTGAGTGGACCCCACCGTCTTCTTTTTCATTTTGCCTTGCGTACCCCCTAGTCCCCCACCTCCAGACTCCCAAGTGGGAGCAAGTGGAGAGGGAAACGCCGTTCCTTTGTGGGCCACCCGCGCCAGGTCGCCGGGTCGGCGGCCCTTGGGGGCAGGAGCTGTTCCAGCGCCGCGTGTTTGATGCACATGGTTGAGAGCGCTTGGCGCCAGCCGGGGAGTTCCCTCAGTCACAGAGAGAACGGAGTGGGTCTGCGGGCTCAGACTGGCGCGCCATCTCGCCCCCTTCTTTTCCTTTGCGTCTTTCTCTGGCGGCCTTTCCGCCTCTCTCTGCCCGGCGGTTCGGAAGGCAGATCCAGAGACAAGAAAAGAGGCGGCGGGCCCAGGGTGTTCACTTGCAACGACCCCTCCGGCGTCCCCAGCGGCTAGGCCTCCCCCCTGCCTGCGCTAACCATTGAGCCCTGCAGGCTTTGGGATCCACCCCCTCCGAATTGCTCGCCACCAGAGTGGGGGGGGGGGCAGCCTCCCTGCGCACTCAGGAGCCGCCCCAAACCCCCCAGAACGGGTTTGGCCTGCACCCGTGCTCCCAGTAGGAAAAAAGTAATCTTGCCACCAGGCTGTGACTCTGAGTCCAGAGGCAGAGGAGGGAGACAGTCACTCGGACCTGGAGACAGCCTGGCTCCCTTCTGCTTCAGCCGTGGGAGGGGAGCTCGCTGATTTCACTTGTAAATATCTCCACTTGCCTTCGGCCCCAACGCGCACCCAACGTCACTTCTGCCCCTCGCGCGGCCCCTCCCCCGATGGCCTGTCTTTGCCCAGAGCTCTAACTTAACCCTGGGGTCACCCCGTTGCCACGCCTGACCCCCGAGTCCTACGCTAGCGTGCGAGGAAGGGGGTGAGGAAGAACGTTGGAGGGGTTCTGAATCGAAAACGTCGACATCTTGCTAATGGTCTGCAAACTTCCGCCAATTATGACTGACCTCCCAGACTCGCCCCGGGAGGCTCGTATTCTACGGGGAGGCCACGGCGACTGGGGATCAAAAGCGGGAAGGTGCGAACTCCTCTTTGTCTCCCGGGGCCGCCGCGCCCCCCTCCCGGTGGGTGATAAACCCGCTCTGGCGCCGGCCGTGCGCTGGTGATTAATTTGCAAACAAACAAAAGCGGCCTGGTGGCCGCCGCACTCCAGCTAAACACAGGCCAGCGCGGCCGAGGACCTGTGCCAGGCCCGGCCGCCAGGGGAACCCACAGGGCTGGCGCCCCCCAGCCCGGGTTGTAGGCTCCAGGCGCGGGCCCTGCACGGTCCTTTTCCCCCCCCTCCCCCCTCTCTTTCTCTCTATCTTCTCTCTCTCCTCGCCTCTTGCTCCACAAAAGACACACGGGAAACGTGGACGGAGCCAGCCCTCCGCAGTCTGCGAAGTGGTGCCTTTAGGGCAGGAGAAGGGGGGGCAAAGTGTGGGTCCAAGAGGCCCCCAGGAGCGGCTGGTGTCCTCCAATAGTCCTCCGCCTTTGGCAAGAAGAAATTTTCACTTGCTCGTAGGCCTGGTTTTTAGTAATAACAATAACCTTTGCATATCTGGTCATGCCCATGGCGTTTACTGTGTAGGAATAGTGTTGAGTGCAGATGCTCAAATGGGGGAGAGGCAGAGAAGTCTCGGAATAAATGTCGTCTGAACACACGCGCAATCAAATCCACGCGCAATCACATCCGCGGCTCTCGGCCCAGGCCTGGGAGGCGGCGGCGATGCTAGTCTTGCCCACACGAGGCCAGGCCCGGGACGCGTCTGCCGGCTCTCACCTTCCCCTACTGCCTCCCACTGTGGAGGGGACAGGCCGACCCTTTTGTGACCGAGGGGTGTTTATCTTAAAGTTTACCAAAAGGGGGGAGGCGAGGCAAGGGACGGTGCGGAGGCGGGGTCGTTTACTTTGGCAAGTTTGCTGTAAATATTCCCTTCAGCGCGTGTGAGGTCTGGCGCGGACGATGACACGCTCATTCCCTCTTCAACTTTCACCCCTGCTGGCCGCGCAGCTTCTCCCGGTCCGAGGGCAGCGGCGGCGGCGGGGACTGTGCGGACAGAGGACACCCGCGTTTCTCCAGGGCTCGGAGGCCTCATGACGAAGGTGCCTGGGGGCGGTCACTGCATAAACTTTTACTGAGAAGGGGCTTCCTGGTCGCCTCCGATCCTGGCTCGTGGGATAGTGATACACGTGGAAACTGACCAGGGCTCCCTCCCGTTCTCCTAGGCGCTCGGTTACCCACAGGGGATGCGATTTCCTCTCACCAAGGATGCCAGGGCAGCAGCCCCCTGGGGGGCACCTAGCTCGCAGCCAGCACCCCCTCCCCACATAAGCAGTCCTGTGCTCCCCCCAAACCCGGCTCTCCCACACTCGCTTCTCAGTCCAGTGGAGGCCTTCTGTGCTGACCCGGAGGCTTGGTCTTCCTCCTGGAGCTTGTCATTCACCCCCCACCCCCACCGCAGCTTGCTCAAGAGCTCAGTTCCTTCCAACTAGGGAGGCTCAGGGGTCAGGGTCTTTGAACAAGGGTCAGCCTCCCTGTCTTTCCTGCACCCAGAGCCTCCTGGTTGGACCAGACAGGGTGCCCACCTTTTGTTCTCTCTCTCTCTCTCTCTCTCTCTCTCTCTCCCTCTCTCTCTCCCTCCCATCTATCTTGTTCTTGGTTTCTATTTCTCCTTCTTGTCTGCCTCTGTCCTCCAGCCTTTAACCCCCCCCCCCCATTTTCCCTTCAATCTCCTTTCTAGTCTTTCTCGCTCTTCTCCCTTTCTCTTTCCTCTGGCGTCCTTGTCTCCTCTGACGCTCTCCTCCTGCCTTTCTGTGTTCCTAAATGGCCCCTGTGCCCCCCCCCCATCTTTTTCAGTTACCATGACAGGCTCGAGATGCCTCTTCACTGGGGTTTGAGCAAACACCTTCCGCTGACACCCTTGGTCAGCACGATAAGGTGTCCTAACAGATAGACAAGGGTCAGGCCCCTTTGTCTAGGTTGTAAGTGTCACCTTCTCCATTTGGTATCCCCAAAGTCACCCTTTTCCCCAGAGCTGGCTCTCACCTCAGTTCCAATGTTCTGATCTCCCTCTTCTCCCCTCTTCTCTCCTCTCCTCTCCTCTCCTCTCCTCTCCTCTCCTCTCCTCTCCTCTCCTCTCCCTCTCCCTCTCCCTCTCCCTCTCCCTCTCCTCTCCTCTCCCCTCCCTCTCCTTCCCAAGGCAAGAGTTCAGAGTGAGGGAGGGCATGTTGGGGCCTTGCTCTTACCCTCCTTCTTGCCCCAGCAGCACAGGGCTCTCCTGTAAGACATTTCCCTGCCCCCTGACAGCCCTCTAAATTATTGATCAGGGCAATTCAGTGCAAGAGCCTGAAACGCGTGGGAGAGAGAAAATTGTCCAAGTTGTCTAGCTCGGGGAGGCAGTATTTTTAGTCCAGAGGCTCACTGAGGCGCCAGTGGGTTTCTGCTGTTTCTAGAGCATCCTTCCTTATACACGTAATCCACGCTTATCAAACCTCCCTTAAATATAAACAGGCTTTTGGCAGAGGCCAAATGAAAAGATTTCACCCTTTGCATTATTCTTATTAGCACCTACCTTTCATCAAAGCTGATCGCCCTGCAAAAGGGCAAATGTGTACACGGCTAGTGATTTAGATAACTTGGGAGGGAAGCGGGCGGGCAGGGTGGAGGAAGTGTGTGTGTGTCTGGCGGGAGTGCCTTCTACATCTGCGAGGGGTTTTTTCCTCTTTCTCTCTCGCTCAGGAAAAGGATCTAATTGTGGTTTCCTAATTTCCAACCAGTCTGCATGTTCAATGCTCTCTTTGTGTGCTTTACCCAGTTACTTAAAAAAAAAAAAAAGATAATGCCATGGACGTTTCTTAGTCCGGCCAAACTGAATTCCCGAGGAAGAGGCTGGGAATTTTTCCTCTCATCTTATCTGACCCAGAATCAGCGAGACACAGGCCAGAGCTGACTTGGGCCCCAGGCACTTTTGACCGCCCAGTACCTTCCTCTATTCAACATCCTCTTTCCAGAGTTTCAGTGGCGACAGGTAAGGGTATACGTGGCCCCTTTCCCATTGGTGCCAGGAACTTGGCGCGTGGGATGGGGGTTTGGGGACAGAATACTTTTAAAGGATGTTCTGTCCCATCCCCAACTGCAGGCTGAGGGGGTCTGCCTTGTGTGGTTTTCAGCTTTTGCTTTTCCCATTATCCCTGGTGTTGGGAGGTGCCAGGGGCGTGGGGGCACCGGGGTCCTGCCCTGTGAGAGCAGCCGGGACGGAGGGCAGGGGGGGTCTGTCACGGAGAGGGCATGACCAATTCAATGGCCGCTACTGTCAGGGAGGTTGACAGGGCAAAGACACATCGGCTCGTCCAAGTCTGCTGAACTAACTGTCCCCCCGCAGCCACAGACACGTTCTCCCAATCCGAGCACAGTATCCATTACTATTTCCCGTACTGGGTTTCAGTTAAAGATGGCGAGGGCAGAGGGGGAAGGCGGGCGGTAAATGAGGAGCAGCGGGCACACCAGTGGTGTGTGTTTTTCCTCTTGCTTCTTCCCATTTCCCTTCCGGAGCCGGCTGCTCCTCCTTGCCAGCCAGCCAGTCTGCCCGCATTCCCACAGGCAGTCTTTTCATGTCTCCCAGACCCAGCAGGGCGAGGAGATAACACGCGTAGGGAGTCTTTCATATCCCGAGAAGGCCCGAGATGTAGCTGGTGATGGTGGTGTGTGTGGGGGGGGGGGTAGCTTTGGGGAGGGCCTTGCCCGCTCTCCGTGTGTGTAGGGTTTCCGGGATTGGAGGGGTGCTAGCATTTCAAGTTCCAGGTTATACAGTTATTTTGAAAACTGATAAAAATCCCTTCTCCCTTGCATGGAAGATATAACCTTTTGTGGTCTGGGACCCAGGGTGGTGGTTGGGGGAGGGTGTGTGTGGTTTCACCTGTCTCTCTGGCTGCCTTGGCCAGGATTTGGGGGTCCTGAATTCTGGATCCTGACTCCAGACCTGGCCTGCCCTGAGCAGCTGTCCCAGGCCCAACGCAGGGCTCCCAGTTTGGAGCCAACAACCAGCTCGGTCTCCCCTCTGCCTTCTGTGATCACTGACCCTGCACCAGGGCCGCTGGGAACCTGGGGAGGGGCGGCTGTACCTCTGTCAGTCTTAATTACCTGCCCAGCTCCTCGCCTCCTCGCCTCCTCCCCAGCCTTGAAAGACCAGAGGCCGCAGCAATGGGACTTGAAGTGGAAGGTGCCCTGCTCCCAACCCTGCCCTCCCTGCCTGCAAATAGCACACAGCACAGCCTTCCCAGCCGAGTCGTGGACAATTATCCGGGGAGTGATCCCCGGGCTGGGGGCGTGCTCCGTCCCCGGAGCTGAGCTGCGGGGTCGGGGTGAAAGTGGCCTGGGAGGTCCCAGAAGTCTGGAAGAGTCCCCGGCTTGGGGCTTTGAACCCAGGAGGGCTGGCAAGGTTTCTCTTTCCTCTACCATTTGTATTTATCTTGTAGAGGAAGGAGAGAGAGGGAGGCAGAGACGCGCGCACATAGAAAGCGAGAATGTTTGGAATGGAGAGCGCTTGTCCTGAGTGGCTTTTGCTGGCGCCCAGGCCTCCGTTCATTTCATCTCCAAGCCAAACACTGAGAACGCAGGGCGGCGGGCGGGCGGCCTTTCCGATCTGGGAACCTGCCCTCGCCTTCCCCCGCAGAGCCCTTTCCTCCTTCCTCTGGAGAAGGAAAACTTCGGGCCCCACGAAGGAGTGGGGGACAGCGACAGCGCAGGGCTCCCCACGAGGCCCTTTGGCGTGGGTTTCGGCCCCGGGGCTTCGCCTTCCGCCGCCCCCCTCCCGCCCCGGGTTCCAAATACGGAAGCTGGACCGCCTCGGTGCGGCTCCAGGCCTCGCCCCGCGCCCAGCCCGGGAAGACGCTCGCTACCTGGCGTTACCGCGCCGCCCGGGGTGGGCGGGCGGGGGCCTCTCTTGCTCCCCAAGGCCGCGCTGGCCCGCGGAGGGGCAAAGGGGCCTCGGACAGGCGGGCCCGCCCGGCCTGGACCCCGCGAGCCGCGGCACTGGCTCCGCGCGCGGGTTACCTGCCTTCCCTCCGCAGCTACCGGGGCGGGGCGAGGCGGGCGCCCGGATGGGAACGAAGAAAGCGCGGCGGGCCGGGCCCCTTAGGAACGAAAACTAAGACCACAGGGAGCGAGCGAGGGGCCCCTCACCTACCCTCAACCCTCCAACCTCCGCCCCACACCCGATCGTCTTTCGCAGCCTGGATGGCAGCCTCCCTCTCCACTCCCCGCCTCGCAGAGGGACGGGACGCCGTGGGGAGGGGATGGCCTCCTGGGAGGAAAGGAGGCTCCGAGGGCACGGAACGGAGCCGGGAGAGAACTCCCTCGTGCAAAGAGAGGGTGGGGTGGAGGGCGCGCTCATCCTCTGCCCCCGCTGGGGTGTGTTTTTACATGTTTTCTTAGCAGCAAGTTCTATAAACAGGTCAGCCCTACGCTGCCAGCCGGGGAAGTCCGAGGCCGGCTCTGGCTCCGGAGGGTAGCCGCCTCTCTTTCCCACTCGCCCTCCGACCAGCCCGACGCGCCAGGGGGCGCGGGTGGGGAGGGGGCGCGCCCTCCCACTGCCCGCTCAGAGGGTGCCTCTGCTTTGGAAAGAGCTCCTCTTGTCTTCTGAGGGTAAAATATGAGTTTCCCACATGTCTGAGGCTGGTGTTCTGGTACCTCAAGCGTGGTTTGGGGGGTGGGGGTGGAGGGCTGCTCTAATTACTTCTGCGCGGCGTGGGGGCGGGGCGGGGATTCTCTCTTTTCAGCCGGGCCCTGCTGGGGTGCAGGGGCGCGTTATTAAACCCAGACGCTCGGCCCAGGAGTTGGGGCCATGCGGAAAAGATTTACAATTAGGCCAATTGGGGCCGAATCCAGCCATCCAAAGTTTGCAGGTGTGAATAATGCCGGGCGTGTTTCCCTCCCCCCCCCTTACCTAGCTCCTAGCGACTTCATTCCCCACCCCCCCACCCCCAAATGTTTGAGAGAAGGGGGGAGGAGAGGAAGGACGAGACGAGCGGCAGAGTTAGAAATTTCCTATTAGACAAGTTAAAATATGTTGTTGCATTCACTCATATGTCATAGGAATGCGAGCAGAGCCAGGACACCCCGTCTCTTGCGTTTCTCTGTCTAGAACCCGAGAATGGTTGGAGTCCATGACAGGCCTTGTGAGCGCGGGTGATGCGTTATTTTTTGGGGCGCATAGTACAGATTTCTCTGTAACAGGGACATTGGAGTTGAATGATGATAAAGTTTATTAGTTGTAAAGATTGGGTGAGGGGCAAAGGGGCCTTTCTTTGGATGGGGTGTCGCAGGTTTACGGGAGCAGTAACCGGCTTTCTCAGGGCAGGGGCCCCCACTCTTTCTAGAACGTCCATTTAGGTTTTCCTAACGTTCAGAGAGCTGTTCAGAGGGCTTGCTGAGCTGCGGGTGGGTCCAACTGTAAGGCTCTATTCCATTGCTCCACTGAAACGCACGGGGCTGGGCATGTGCGTTTGTAAGATGCCCTGGGTGTGTACCTGTGCCCACCCCAAGTAGCCCGAAATGGGAAGAGAAACCTCATTGAAACCTGCGCTGCAGCCACGCCTCAAGGCGGGCTCCAATTGACCAGCCGAGACAGAGTGAAATTTGCTTCGCAGCTACGCGGTTCCTCCCTGGCGCTGGAGCAATCAAGTCTGTCTGTTACACATTTCCAGGGAGGCGGAGAATATGGCTCCCCCAAACTGTTTTTCGGTGTTTTTAGTCTTGCACGAACTCGCTCAATAATGTATGTGATATGTGTGTACACAGTCACTTTTCAAAAAAAAAAAGAAGCGATAACATTCCGGGTGTAGGAAGAGCAGCGGTCCTCTCCCCCTGCGGTTAGGATTCCACGCGCCCCTGGGGTCGGGGGTCGCCATCCCCATTCCCCAGAGGGTGGAGGGAGTGTTCCAGTCTGGGTTGCCTGCAGGGGCAGGGAGTCAGGCGCCCGGCTGCAGCCAGGATAAGGTCACAGGTATAGAATTAGGCTCAGGCAGGACCGAACACGCCCGCATGGAAGGGAGAGCCAGCGTCACACAGCCCGGGGTGAACCCGGCGCCGCCGCGGGACAGTTTCCAGGCAGGGGTGGCGCAAACACTATTTTTTGCCCCTATTTCTTTTTCTTTTCTTTTTTCCTTTAAAAAAGTTCCTGTTCGGCTCCTGTGTTTGGGCATTCGTGAAAGGGGGTGGTGGATGGAACGCTGGTGAACCTGAATCAGCCCTGAGCAGTGGGGGGGGGGGGGGGGGGCTGTGGGAAGGCCTAGGAGGCAGAAGCGCCCCCGTTTGGGGAGTGGGGAGGGGGAGGTGGGCAGAGGAAGGGAACGGTTCTCCCTTGGCAACGCCCCCCCTCCCCCCTCACTTCGCTCTGGAGAACCCACCAGGAACCTCTGCGGCCCGTACCCTTGGCGTCTTGCCGCTGGATGGCGCTGGGGGGGACCAGGCTGGGGGACAGTCGTCCTCCGGGTGCGCCCCGCAAGGCCTGAGAGAGGATCTTCGCGGACGCAAAGGGTGGGAACCTCAGTTTTGAGCTTCCTCAGTGGCATCAGGAGCCCCAAGCTGTTCGGGGAAGCTGGAGGCGGTAGTGGGGCACCCACAGCCCGCCGAATCTGGAAGTTGGACCAGAGAGGCTGGGCAACTACAGGGATGTGAGGAAAGAGGTTTTTAGGGTGAACTAGCGCCTCATTTCTTAGGCGTCACAGGCACTAGCTCCTCTTTAGGGGGAAAGGGGTGTGTGTGTGTGTGTGTGTGTGTGTGTGTGTGTGTGTGTGTGTGTGTGTTTGGGGTTGGGGGTGGAAAGAGGACAGCCAGATAGGTGTGGAGATGCGCAAAGGGCACATGGTTTGCAGAAGCTTGGGGCCGGCTCTTTTTGCAAAGACCAATTGGGTACCAGCCAGGCCCAGGTATGCTGGGTCACATCGGAGTGGCTGGCCTCACCAGGCTGAACTCTACCTGGAATTGGGAATCTCAGGGTTGGGGTGTGGGCGGATCTTGTGGGCACAGGGAGCCTCTGGGACTGGACCCTGTACATTGAGTCCTCATCTGGGAGTGTCTCTGTGAATGTGTTTAAGACCTATGGGCAACAGTACTGAGAAGAATAAATTCATCCAACATTTATTGAACACTTACTATGTTGCCAGGCACTGTTAGACTTTGCAGTCTTGTCAAAAGTTACTTAAAAGGCTAGAAGAAATGGGGGGGGGGAATGAACCATTACTAAAGAAGTTAATAGACTACATGGTCTGCGTAGGAGTGTTTAATGTGATGTATCTAATTTGTAAGCTCCTGGAGGGATGGCACTCACATCTCCAACTCTGACGCAGTGTTGGTAATTGCTGGGTGTGCAATAAATAATCTTTCCACACCGAATGAATGCATGAAGAAAGGGAGAGGCGGGGACTGGGGGGGGGTTGGGTACTCCATGCATTTGTGAACAAATGGCCACTTCCAACGTGTATTTGAAAAACAAAAACAACATCAAACTTACTAGCTGCAACACCCAACCCCGTCTATGTAGAAGGAGACAGTGAAAAGACCATAATGGGAAGAGACGTTTGGTATGGGGGATAGAAACGTCCCGTGGGTCCTTCCACAAATACCGACTGAGGGGCTCCTCTGTGCAGGTCGTCCGCTAAGAGCTGGAGACCCCTGGGCGAGCAAGAGATGTGGGGCTTCGGGCTTACGGTCCTTCCCTGTGGTTTTTAAAAAGATGGTATAATTCCCATTTTAAAGATGAAGAAAATAGAGGCCCGGGAAGGATGGGGTGGGAAAGGGCTGAAGTTCAAGGTTGCGGGGGCAGGAAGGCCAGGTCAGTCCAGCCCCAGCTCCTCTCTGTGCTGGGGAGAGGCGGGGGCTGGGTGGATTTCACTCCCGGGAAGAGGCAGCATCTGAGAGCCCAGGAAATCCCCAAGGCCCTACTGACAGGGCCAAACGCAAAGGACTTCTCACACCTGAACTTGTGACGGTGATGAAGGGTGTAGCTATAGACTCTCCCATCCGTTTCTTCCATTCAGGGCAGGCACCTCGCCCAGGGCGGAACGTCTCCGCCACTCCTCACAGGAAGCCAGGGCAGGTGGCGAGGCGGCCTCGCCCAGAGTCCGTCTCTCAAAGTGACTGCAGAGAAGCTTGCTGCCAGGGCTTTGTTTCCCTGCAGACCCTTCTCCACATCAGGACCCCAGCGCCCCGCGCAATGTGTTCTTTGAAGGTTTGTTGGTTGAATAAACTAATTCTTGTTTGTTTGGTTTTTGTTTTAAAAATACAACAGAACCAAAAAAGGAACTACTGACGGAGTAACGGTGCGGGGGATGAGAAGCTCGTTTCCCCGAAAACGCTGCGTGGGAGTGGAACCCGCTTGGGACACCTGCGCACCCTCTCTCGCCAGCAGGGCCACGGCCGCCAGCTCTACACAGCCGCTTCCCCTCCACCTAGATGTGTGTCCCGGGTTTCGTTCGGTTGATCGATGGAGACAAGTGACCCCACGGTGAGGTCAGTCCAATCGATGCGCCCCCAGGAACGCTGGGAAATCGCCCGCTTGGCTCCGCGCTGGGTTCCACCCAAAAGGTTTCGAGGCTGAGGGTTCCTGGCTGCTCGCTGTCCTTACTGAAGGGGAGGGGAGGTGGGGATAGACGGGGGAAGAGCCTCCAGTCTCGCCCGGGGGTCTCTGGGAGCCGCAGCCCGCAGAGCGCGCTCCACGCCCGGCCGGCCCCCTGAGCGCTCACAAGCGCACCGGCAGATTCCCTTCTGCGACGTGTGCGCCTTGGAAGCAAACACCGGGATCATGGCCGGGCGGGTCCTCATTTAGAAATGGGTTTGCCATGAAATGCTGTTTACTGGGAGAACCTCTGTTAAATACTCGCTAGGGTGGTAGCCTGCTGAGAGCTTTCCCACGGAGTCAGCTCATCCAACAGAACAAACGGAGGAGCCAGACGTCTTCTGAGCGATCTCCAGGTGCCAGAGGAGGAAACGGAGGTGCAAAGACGTATCCGACGTCCCACGGCCAGGCCAGTCTCTGGCGAAGCTGGGAGTCAACCTAGGGATGGGCCGATAGGTCCACAGTAGCGATCTGTTGCCTTTGTGGGCGAGAAATCCCGTGGAACCCTTTCCCGACAACCTGGAGACCCAGCGGTCCATGGGCCCCTCCCCTCTGAAAGCCAATGCAATTGGTGGGGGTTGGGGTGCGAGTTTGATCAAACCTTAAACTCTGGAAGTC
This sequence comes from Myotis daubentonii, assembly GCF_963259705.1. Taxonomy (NCBI): domain Eukaryota; kingdom Metazoa; phylum Chordata; class Mammalia; order Chiroptera; family Vespertilionidae; genus Myotis; species Myotis daubentonii. The sequence goes on along the minus strand of NC_081858.1, from coordinate 9,071,720 downwards.
CAGGGCTTTCAAGACTTGTTTTTCTTTTTGGTACGAAGGAAGGAGGGAGAGGGGTGTGTGTGTGTGTGTGTGTGTGTGTGTGTGTGTGTGTGTGTGTGTGTAGAATCAATATGGTCCAGACAGCCCTTCACAAAGGGGCTCCAGGCGGGCGCCTCGCCGCACGGCCCTCGCCCCACCGCCCGCGGCGAATTAATTGGGCCCTGAAAGTAGGGGCGACGTAGCTTCCAGTTAATTAGTCAAGAATTGAATCGAGCCCCAGTGGCCTGGCAAAGGCCAAATTGGTCGGCCGGCGGCTCCCCTGGGGCCGGGTGGGGCGCGGGGAGCACCGCGGGAGACTCTGCCATCTTGCGCCCCGGCGGGCTCGCGCTCCCGCGGGCTCTAGCTTCCGTAGTCTCTCTTCCTTCCCCGTTTTCCCTCCTCCCGCTTCTCTTCGCCACTGGCGGTCCTGGCTCTCTCTGGCCCTCTCCAGCTCTGTCCGGCTCCCTGACACTCGCTGGGGCTTCCTAACCACCGTCCTTCCCGCCTCTCCGGCTGCGTCTCTCCCAGTTCTCCACCGGGAAGCATCGCTCTAGACCCGGCCTCAGCCCGCCGGGATCTGAGCTGGGTGGTGTGCGCTGGGCGCTGGGGAAGCCTGGACTTGGGGATGGGGGTGGGGGTGGCTGGAGCCCCGAGGCCTGCTGTGTGTCCCTGGGTGGGGGTGGGGGGGCTCTTCATCCTGGGGCCACCTTGGACCCGGGCTCCTGAGGGCGGTTAGAACCCTGTGAGATAATGCAAGGCTTCGAAAGGTTTGGCAACCCGAGACCTGTGTCCCCACGCGATGGGGACTGAGAGTTAAGCAGCACATGAGCAGCTGTTGGCGCCTGCCTTGCAGTCCTCCTCCAGGCCTCCAGTGTCCACGGCCAAGATCCTGGTGTTTGCTCCCGAAGCAGCTCTGCTGGAGAGAAGGGACTGGGAGCACAAACTTAACCCCAGTTCTTTCAAGGCCTTTTGGGGCCACCTGCCAGCGCTCTTCCCTGAGATCAAGGGATGGAACTCAGGGCTCAGAGGACAGAGTGGACTCACACAGCCACGGGGCGAGGAGGCGATGCCACCCTCTAAGCAGGCATCAGGCGCCCATCCCTTGGCCCCCTCAGGGCAGCATTTGTCCTCATGGCCTGGCCTGTTTGTGGGCAGGACGAGGGTCGAATGAATCGCCTTGCCTCCACCAGTTCCCGCTGAGGCCCAGTGTCTCTGGGGCTCTCCTCTTTCACTTGGTCTTGCTCTCTGTCTTCCTAGCTCTGTCTCTGCTTTGGCCTCCCTCCCGCCCGTCTTTCCCCCCTCTCTCCCGGAAAGCACGTGGAATACAGACTCAGAAGTGGAGGTCAGAATCCCCCCCTCTTCCTGCCAATTACCCCGCGTCTTGAGACTTGGAGCTGGGTAGAGTCCATCTGCCACCAACCGCGGGCACCGCGGCAGAAGCAAGCCCACTGGGTTCCAGGCCCCCCCCCCCCCCCCTGGCTCCACCGACCCCAGCCTCTCCCCGGCCGCTTCGCTCCCGCGGAGGACCGGGTGACCGAGGCTTTCCAAGCGGCAGCCGGAACCGCGCTTCTTTCTTCCTTTGCCCGCTTGACCGACTTTGGCTTCGCTCAGAGGCCCGAGGTGCCTGCGCCGCGCTTGGCTTCGCTTCCCGCCTCTCGCAGGAGGCCCGGGACTGTGGTTTCCGCCGCCGCTGCCCGGCCTGGCGCGCGCGCAAGAGCTTGGCGAGCTTCCCGCAGGCGCTGCGAGCCAACTGCTCGGAGCCTCAGTTTCCTCCCTCCTTTCGGATCCGGAAAGTGATGGATGAAACCAAACGGTTCAGGGAAGAGGATGGATTGGCTTGTGGCGCGACCACAGTCCCTGGGTGTGAAGGAGGCCAGGACGCGACCCACGGCCTCCTCCCCCTCCCCCTCTCCGCGGACTCCTGCCACCTCCAAGTGCAGGCGGAGAGATGGCACTGACGCTGTGTCGCGTCCCCCACTAGGAATGGAGCCGCACCCCTACCACCCCAGCCTCCCTCATTGCGCCCCACAGCCTGTGGAGCTGAGTCGCAGCGTCGGCCAGGTCCCAGCCGGCTGGTGCTCCCTCGCTGGGGTGTGCGCACCGCTGGGTCCTCAGGCGCCGCCTGCGCTGCTGCGATCATAGCCGCTCGCCTCCGTGCGTTCGCAGACTCCCGCGTGGTGCCGCGTTCCAGCCAAGTGTGGGCACATGCATTGAGCTCTAAGAGATGAAGGGTTAGGACATCTTGGAACGTCAGCTGAGTCCGTGGACCCCTCCAACCCAACTGAACCCAACTCCTGGCGCATAGTAAGTGCTCATTTTTCATGAGCCGTTTGGGCAGCCTAAACTCTCCGCGCCCAGGCTGGCTATGTACCTGTCCACTCTGCCTAAGTGTATACTGAGTATATTCTGTACCTTTAGGGTACACTCAGGAGAATATATTTAGCCTCTTCTTGCTAGCATCGCCCTCTCGACCTTGCCCAGGTCTGACTCAGCCCCACTGAAGCTCCATTACTTGCCCTTTCCCAGGTTGAAATGACAGTGAGATCCTTTCTTAAGCTCCTCACTCGAGGCGTCATGCCTCGTGGCCCTTCCCTGAATCCCAGGATCTGGGAATGGCAAGCGATCCCAGCAAGAAAGCTCTCTTTTCTCCCCCTTCGCCCAGCTCAGAGGCCAGGTCTTGACTTTCTGCCCCAGGTGGGCTCCCTGTCCTGCTGTGAGGGGCAGGCGTTTCTTAGATCTACTGAGGAAATGAAGCTGCTGTGTGTCCCTGGGTGGGGGTAGGGGGGCTCTTCATCCTGGGGCCACCTTGGACCCGGGCTCCTGAGGGCGGTTAGGAGCCCTCTGGGGGCACTGAGGTCCAAAGGAGAGCTAGACACTCCTTCCCGCCTGAGAGCCTGAGAGCAGGGGGTGTGTGTTGAGGGGGGGGGGGGTGAGAAAGGACAGAGATGAGAAAGGAAAGATGGGGAGATGGAAAAGGACAATGACAGGAAGTGGGGGGATAAGAGAGATGGGGCACATACAGAGAAGGGAGGAAGGAGAAAAAGGCACAGACAATGAGAGAGGGACAGGGGTACTCGGAGACTGGGAGAGGCATGGAGGAGAGAACAGATGAAGGGGAGTGACTGAGAGACAGTGAGCAGGAGAGAAAGACATAGAGACAAAGAGGCAGTCCTAGTTGGGGGTGGAGGTGAGAGGGGAAAGAAGAAAAGAAGCAGAGAGTGAGGATCAAGTGCAAAAACTAAATGAGGCAGAAAGAGAAACGAGAGAGAGAGAGAGAGAGAGAGAGAGAGAGAGAGAGAGAGAGAAGAAGAAGAAGAAGAAGAAGAAGAAGAAGAAGAAGAAGAAGAAGAGACAAAGAGATGACAAACAAAAAGGTGAGAAATAGGAAAGGGCCTGGAAGGTGAATGCCGGAAAGGAAGCAGAGGAAGGCAGGGGATGGAGAGCCCAGCACCCCGCAGCCCTGATGTATTACTTAAAGCAGCGAAGATTACCTAGCACAGTGTGAATGCCTCCATTAGATCATGCCTGAGCCGCTTCCATGGACCAATCCCCCAGTAGCCCCAGCCCTCAGGGAATCTGGTTTTCAAAACCATATAAAGCATCAGATACCAGTTAAGTAGGAGATAAGTTCACTCATTAAGGATTTCCAGCCCCCCCCCCCAAGGCCTTTGGGGGTGAGCCTGGGGGAGTGTGTGGCTGAGAGCTTGGAAGACAGTGCAGAAAAAGACACCGTGTTCTCTCCTTGCCACTGGCTTGGCATCTAGAAGCTTCCCTCTTTCCCCAGCGACAGCCACTGTGACCCACAAGGAAGGGCTGGCTGGTGGAGCCAAGAAGAGAGCCCATTCCCCAGAGTCCTCCAGATTCCCAGAGTGCACTTGGCTGGACGGCAAGGGGCTGAGCAATTGCCCAGCTGCTCCCTGTGGAGAGTGATGGGGTGGGGGTGGGGGAGCACTCCCGGGACAGCAGGTCTTTGTTCCATCAGGGAGGCTGGGAAGAGATGGGGAGGAGGGTTAGCTGGGAGCCTGGTTCAGATGAAGTTTCCCCTCCCAGCTCATCACTCCAACTAGTTCAAATAAACCGCAGCTCATCTTCCCTCTTCCTCTGCCTCCCTCACACCCCTCCCAGTCTTAAAGGATTTCCTTCCTTCCTTTCTTTTCTCTTTTCTTTTCTTTTCTTTTCTTTTCTTTTCTTTTCTTTTCTTTTCTTTTCTTTTCTTTTCTTTTCTTTTCTTTTCTTCTCTCTCTCTCTCTCTCTCTCTCTCTCTCTCTCTCTCTCTCTCTTCCTCTCTCTCTTTCTTTCTTCCTTGTTATTGCAAAGGCTGGTGTTTGCTTTGCTTTAACAAACAGCCGACAGAACTTGCTTTAAAGAAGCACTAAAAAAAATGTGCTCCCAGGGCAGGCCCCGCATTAGCGGTGAGCGGCGCTGGCGTGCGGACGGGTGTGTGCTGAGGCCCGAGAGGGCTCGCGGTAATAAATGGGACCTGCTTCAGGTGCAGAGAGCCGGGAGGGGTGGGGAGGAATGCAGGGACAGATTTACACCTGTCCCTACAGCTGCCCTGGACAGCACTTACAGCCTCCAGAAATGGCCCTTGGTGCCGACCTGTCTGGAAGCCATCAGGGTTAGTTTTGCAGCAGGAATCTTCAAGTGGAGCAGAGGGCAGGCGCTGCCTGCCCCCGCCTTCCCCGTGGCTGTGCTCAAGTGCCGCCCAGGGAGCAGTCTGGCTGCCGGGCCCCCTGCCCACCCACCCCTCCCTCTCCATTTCCTCTGTCAGGCAAATATCATCATTGATTTTTTAGCTGCCTTTGGTGCCGCCGCCTAATGAGGGCTGGGCAGGGTGCGGGGGCTGCAGCCAGCTCATCCAGGCTCCCCTCCCCCTCCCCGCTCCCCAGGAGCTGGGTCTGGCCCCAGGAATCCTGCGGGAGTCCTGACTCTCCCCTCCAGCCAGTTCCCGCTCTCTGCCACCGCCCGCCCCGCCCCGCGGGGCAGACAGTTGAGCGACTGACACTGTCCAGACGCCTGTGGAATCTCGCTCCCAGTCCTCCCAGCGCTGGGCCGGCCGCAGACGCGGGGGCAGCGGGCACCAGAAGCCGGCCTGAAACTCGTTGCCACCTCTCAGAGGCCGATGAAAGCGCCACTCAGCTGGCCCTTCAGGACGGGGACCCTGGAGCCAGGACACTCGGAGGGCATGTTTGACACCCGTGCTGGGGACTTCGAGTCCCTGCTCTCTACCCCTGGCCCCACAGAGGTCTAGGAGGCTGAGAGGGGGCAGATGACAGGCCATCAGCTGCCAGAAAGGCCACAGGGAAGGGCCCGGCACTTTGCCTGAGAATTAGCAGGCGCTGGCCTCCCTTCTCCTGCTGGGGAGACTGGGAGTAGCTGGGGGGACTGGGAGTAGCTGGGCGGACTGGGGTTGGGCACATTCATGTTTTCTACATCTCAGTCTCCCCTTCCCAGTGGTTTCCCTGACACATATCTTAATAATCCACTCACTTCCTCAGAACACCCAGGAAACCTTTAGTGATGTAGTGTGAGCTGAACTTTAGTCTCCCTTCCCAGAAATAGAAAAAAAACACACCAGGAAAATGATAAGCCAGGACAACAGATGCACATTACCAGGCTCTGGGCCTGAGGTCCCCTCTCGCTCTCCGGTGCGAATGGTGAGCTCCCGGTGGTGAGAAGGGGTTCAGGACGCACAGCACCCACCGAGACTGGACTTCATCAGAAAGACTGCAAAAGAGTTGAAACGGAAATTGTTTTCTTCCTCTGGTTTCTGCACCAAAGAAAGCCACACACGCACCCCTTTGGATGTTTTGGGGAACATGCTTTCCTAGAGCTTTTTCTTTTAAATTTTTTTAAATCCTCACCTAAGGCTATTTTTCCCATTGATTTCTAGAGGGAGTGGAAGGGAGGGAGGAGGGGGGAGAGAGAGAGAAAAACATCGATGTGAGAGACACATCGATTGGTTGTCTCCTGCACTCGTCCCTCCTGCCAGACCTGGGGAACCTGAACCCACAACCCTTTGGTCCACAGATGGACGCGCTAACCACTGTACACACCGGCCAGGGCTCCTGGAGCTTTTTAACAGCCCAGCCACATGCAGGCTCCTGTATTTAGATGTCAAGTTCCTGGGCTCTGCGACTGTCTTAGTCTCAGAACCATGGCTCAGCCTTTGCTTCATTCTCTTGACCACCGGGAAGGGCTCCGCCAGCTTTCTGGGCCCCGGACCCCGTGGGCAACCTGGTGAAACGGATGGATCCCCCCTCAGAATCCGCCGGGGGGCTTGCAAACTCAAAGCAGCGTTAAAAATGTAACATTACAGTAACGTGTGTGTTCCCTGTGAATGCAGTAAGTCACACAAGCCAGCAGCGGCTCGACTGCTGTCCTTCTGCAGTCGGATGGGCGAAGCGGCACTGGGCCCTCTCCGTCACAGCAGCCCCTCAGGATGAAAATGCCACCGTATTTGTGATTCTCTTGGTGACCAAGTGACAGCCACCTCGCAGCCTGCTGTGGGTGGTCCGCTACATTCAAAATGGAAGGGGCTGCTCATTTCACCCTGAGTTTAGTGAAAATGAAAGTGTGATCCCTCCCCCCACCCCAGTTCACAGGTCCCTGAACTCACCCAGGGCTCGCCCACCCTGTCCTTGGAGGACTCCGGGTGAGAACCCCGAGAGTGTGGAGAGGGACAGGGAAGGCTTTCAGGAGACACAGGCACACTGTGAGCTGGCGCACCCTGCCGATGGGGCAAGCCGGGGCAGAGGCAGGCCTTATCAACACCGTTTTAAGGAATATTTATTTCTCAGGGGCCCAGGAGCCAGCCAGGTCTGGCTTAATTCGGTTTCCGCTCAGAGAGGGTAAGTTTCTCCCGAAAGCGCCCATCAGCACCTCCGACCCAACACACCCACACTCGGCCTCTGGGGTGACACTGTGGGCAGCTCTGGCCCCTCTAAATCCTTTGTTTTGGGGCCTAGAGAAAGGATCCCTGCCTCCTCCCCTCCCGCAACACCATGCTACCCCTGCTACTCTTTTGCCCCAAAGGATCTGTGGACGAGTCCTCGGTCAGCGTTGGGTAATCCCCTCCCAAAGATTCAGTCGGGGGCGGCTGCATTTTCTGCCTTGAAACATAGCACTGCAGTCCCGCAGTCTGGGCCCAGGGACGGGGAGTGGCAGATGGCCCAGGACAGCAGACTGAGCTCCTGGGACAGGCGCGGAGAGGCCCCTTTAAGGCATAGCCAGACCTAAGAAAGCTGGAAACGGTCAGAACACCTTTGGGCAAAGCAAGGGTCGCTTCAAGTTGAACGAGGAAACCTCAGTGGTTTCTGGGGTTTTAGCAAAACGAGAGCAAAAGCATTTGTGGGCCAGGTTTCTCTGTGTACGACCTGTGCCTTGGTCTTTGCCTAAAGGCACCAATACCAGGTCTAATATTCATTCATTCATTCATTCCCTCATTCAACAAATGTTTACCAAGCCCTACTATGTGTCTTGGGCTAAGGATATTGCAGTCAAACACATACAAATGATTGTCCCCATGGGCCTTCTACTGGAGGAAAGAATGACGAGAAACAAGATAAACAGGTGAAATACATGGTAGATGTGATGAGTCTTACAGAAAAAAGGGCCTTGTGGCCGGGGGCTGGGGGGTGGTGGTCAAGAACACTACTGAGGAGGCGACATTTCAGCCCAGACCTGGGGGCGGTGGGAACCAGCCCGGGAGGACGGGCGGTGGGAGGGAAGGCTGGTGCAGGGGACCTGGCCTCCTTGAACACCTGGCTGGCCTGCTCTCCGCGCTGGGCACTCCATGCATTGCCGTCATCATTCCAGCAGTGCTCGGAGCTAGTTATTATTTCCCCCTTATTTTATTGCTGGGGAAGGGGACGCTCCGAGAGGTGGGGTGACTTGCCCAAGGTCACTCAAATAGCATGAAGGAAAGTTAGAATTTGAGCCCAGGACTCAGTTTCTCTTTCCTCCACACCAGGCGGCCTCTGACACATCCCTGGGAAGACAGAAGAAAGGAAGAAATGGGGAGGTCGTGGAGTCATTAGCTCGGTCTTACAGCGAGGGAAACTGAGGCCCAGAGAGGAGAATTCAAGGTCACAAAGGAAAAATCATAATGGTTAGATGTCTTAGCTCATCGGTGGCTGTCCTTCTTGTCCCGGCACCATCCAGTAAGTCACTTGGCTCCCGGGGCCTCAGTTTGCGGATCTTCAAAATGGGACTAATCACATCAGCCTCTTGCAGTTGCCAAACAGGAAAGACAAGATCCTTTATGAGAAAGCATTTATTCTAATGCTTGGCACAGAGTTGGTGCCAAATAAATAGATTTCCTCATTCTTCCTTGGCAGCATTTCATCCAGAGGAGGGGTGAGGTGTCTGCTGATTTTGTGGTTTACACCAGTAGCCCCCTAACTTTAAAAAAAACACTTTATTAATTAATTAATTTGTTTGTTTGTTTGTTTATTTTAGAGAGAGAAGAAGGGAGAGGGGAAGAGAGAGGGGGACACATTAACATGAAAGATAAACATCGATCGGTTGATGCCCGTATGCACGCCAACCGGGGACTGAACCTGTAACCCGGGCATGTGGCCTGACCAGGAATCCAACCAGCGACCCTCCGTGCACGGGCCGATGCTCAACCAACTGAGCCACACTGGCCAGGGCCTAACTTTTCTTTATTTTAATACAACATTTCCAACCTAAAAAAAGTAGAGGGGGGACAAAATAGAGAGACCGGTAGAATGCATTCCCATATACCCACCACCTGGCTTCAATAATTCACCTCCTGGCCAAGCTTGTTTCATTTATACCCACAGTAGATTGTTTAAATGCAAATGCAGACACCGTATCATTTCACTTGTAAACACTTCAGCGTGTATCTCCAAAAGATAAGAGGGGATTTTAAAAAAAACAACACAACCACAATGCTGTTATTGCCCCCGCCCCGCCAAAGCAGCGATTGCATCATCTTACGAAATACCAGTTGGTACTCAGTGTTCTCTGACTGTCCCCGTGATTTTTATCATTTCATTGCAGTTGGTTGGTTCCAGTCAGGATGCAGGAAGAGGTCTGCGTTGTGTCTAATGCACCTCCCACTTTTTTTCTTTTGAAAAACATTCAAAATGGAAATAACGGAATCCTGGTGACCCTGGCCACGGGCATCCCCGGGGTGTCATTTGCGATGCCTCTCTGTCCCCTGTGTTTCCTGTAAAGGGGCCTGAGACAGACGTGCTTGCTGGGAGTCGTTGGGGGAGCTCACCTGACAGACGGCGGTCCCTCTCGCTGGCGATGCGCAGTATTGATTTTCTTTCTTCTTGGTTTGTCAGCAGCGGCTCATGACCACTTTCGGGGCGGATCCATTGTTTCATAAAGGGCTGCAAAATGGTGCTCTCTCAGGTCTTTCATCTCTTCTTCATTTATTAGCTGAAATGCTCCCTAATTTCTTTGGAGGACCCCCCACCCCATCATTAAAAACTAAGATCTGAGCCCTGGACGGTGTGGCTCAGTTGCTCGGGCATCGTCCCCTGCACCGAAAGGTTGCCGGTTTGATCCCTGGTCAGGGCACAAGCCCGGGTCTCGGACTTCATCCCTGGAGGGGGGCATGCAGGAGGCAGCCATTCAATCTTTCTCTCTCACATAGATGTTTCTCTCTCCCTCTCCCTCTCCCTCTCTTCTCAAAATCAATAAAAATATATATTAAAAAAACACCCTCAGATTTGAGTAGGCACTGTCCTATACCTCTGTGTTTTCACATGTCTGAACTGTGTACCTCTTCTGCATTATAGATTGTTGAATGGCACTAGAATGGACATTTCAAAGGATAACCTTGAAAAATAAAGGAGCAATGAAGTTCTTCTCCCCTCACTCAGTGGCCAGTCCGCACACCGTTCAGGGGTGTGATCAACTTCATCGAAAGGTAAGAATGAACTTCCTCAATCTAGAGGCCAGTGGGGACGCCCCTCTGCAAACCGAATGCAAAGGGAGCCTGTGAAACCTGAACATGTTCGTCCATATTTATAAGGAGGGGAGAAAAGTGTCCGTGCAGGGGTGCGGCTGGGAGAATGAAAGGAGGAGGCTGCCAAAGCCACCTCCATCTGGGGGGTCCTGGGCAAGGAGGTTTACAACCCAGAGACCAAACCGCTTTAGGGAAAAGCAAGCTCTTTTCTTGCCCCATTTTTAATTTTAAAGGACTCAGCCCCTCCGAAGGAGGTCAATCTCCCGGCAGAGACTTTAAAGAAAGCGCATCGCCCGCAGGTCTGCTTCTCCCAGGAGGGGATTTACTCTTCACCCCTCCGCCTCAGGAGTGTTAACAGCAGAATTAAGGTGGGCAATCTGGCTGGGGCTTGCTGCGGGGGAGGCGTGTGGGGCCTTTTTGCAAGGCATTAATCACTTGTTTATAGTGGGGCAGAAGGGAAAAAGCCAGCAGGAAGATGGAATGGGTTGCCTAACCCTAACCCCAACCCTCCACAGGCCCCTTCATTCCTGTGCCAGGTTCCAGAGCAAGGTGGGATGGGGGCACCCCTCCAGAGGCCGGGAGCAATGGGGGTCGACGCCTGCAGAGCTGGGGCGGGGAGGGCTGTCCCCGTCGGTGCTGGTCTTCAGGCCCCAGCTGCCATCAAGAATGTGAAGTATCATGGGCACCGCTTTTCATATCCATGCCTAATCATCCTCTTTCCCAAGCTCAGACTCCGGACTCATGTTCTGTAAAACAAACAAACAAACAAACTGTTGTTTTCACATAAATATCTACTGGAGACCGTGGTTTCCTAGGGGGAACTGAACTTGGAAACCAGACCTGTAGCTGAACCTACTTCGAACTGTAAACCATTTGGAATCGTGTGACATTTGGATGCATCGCCCATTAACAGAGAAGCAAAACAGCACATTTTTCTTTTTGTGACAAATAATTAAATCTGAAATCCATGGAAGAGCTTAGTCACAGTTCTAATACTAATCCCCCCCCACCCCCCACCCCATGCATATAGTTTAAAAAATGCTGTTTCCTCTCAGGAGGTTATACGCGTGCAGGTGTCAACCCAGGAGTTCCAACATGATAGGGAGAGTTATTCTCTCTCATAGCTCTCTCCCCGCCAGTGACGCTAGATAGCAACGTGAATCTTTATAGTCACATGACATGTCTACACGCACACACAAACGCACACACATATTTTACAAATGCATCACTGTCTTCTTATTATATTTTTGATAATATATTTTTTTATTGATTTCAGAGAGGAAGGGAGAGGCAGAAAGAGATAGAAACATCAGTGATGAGAGAGAATCATGGATGGGCTGCCTGCTGCATGCTCCCTACTGGGGATTGAGCCCGAAACCCGGGTATGTGTCCTGACCAGGACTTGGACCGTGACCTCCTGGTTCATAGGTCAATGCTCAACCACTGAGCCACACCAGCTGGGCTCCCTTTCTTTTTATTTATTTATTTATATTAAAAATGATTTTTTTATTGTTGCCTCACTCTTATTTTTTGAAATCTATTATTCATGCCACCATGTATTATTATTATATTTTTTTACATTAAAGATTACTTTTTGTTGTGAGTATATAACATGGAATATCTTTTAATCACTCCTATTTTGACATTTAAGGAATCGTCCTCATGAAAAAAGAGAGACTCAGTGAGACACAATGGACACGCCACAGGGACGTGGAACACGTGGCCGCTGGGGTAGATTACAAACAACGGAGGCGCAGACAGTGAGTCGGTTGGGCCGGGTGTTACCCAGACACGAGCCAGTATCCCGTCACCGTTATCAATAGTGGGTGCAGCAGCCCAGCAGCCGGACCTCAAGACGTTTGCCTACACGGCAGGCAGGTCCTGCTCACAGGCAGAAACTTGACAGAGCAAGTGGCCTAGAAATGTTTGCGTCTTGAAGGCCTCAGCCGTTGGGCCACGTGTTTAACAGCGTTGGCCCCGGAAGGTTCCACTTTCTTGCATCGTGACGTTGGATGGGCCTTAACGTGAGCCTTGGACAGTGCCTCTGTGGGCAGTGCCCTCCACGCCTCTGCTGTCTCACATCCATTTGCAGTGGCTGTCACCGGCTGTCAGCCCAGGCAGGCAGCACATGGCAGGCCCGTTCAGATAGGCTGCCGAGGGAGAAGCGGGTTGAGTTTGCACCCAGGCCTCATGAACTCTCAGTCCTGCTGGGCTGGCCTTGTGCGACCCCGTGTGCACCTTTCTGTCCCAGGCCCCCCCCCCCCGCCCCCCCCCGCGCCCTCCCCCTCCCCCGTGCAGCCCGGAGCCCTGGAGACTGCCGCGAGCTTCTGAGCTTCCGTGGTGACCGGACAGAGGGGATCAGACTGTATTCCCTGCTCCCCAGGCTGGTGGCTGCTCAAACCACACAGCCCCTGGCTTTCTGCGTCTTTGTGAAAAATGGTGAAATTTTGCCGGCAAACAGGTTTTTCTGGCTGATTCCCTGTTAAGATGGATGTTTTCCTTGACTGAGGGAAGCCAGGGTCCTTCAGGAATGTTTACAGGCTGAGGAGGTTCAGGGGTGTTTGGAGGAGCCCTGGGATTTGGGTGTAGACCTGTTTCTGAGGGCCACTGCCCTTAACTGGTCAAACAGGCCTGGAAAACCAGCGCATCCTCCAGACGTACCACTTGGAAATTCATGGCCAGGCCAGACAGGCACGCTTCGGACTCACCTATTCCAGACGCTGTGAATAAAATCAGCCAGACAACCTCTCCGGCCTCAGCATCCACCGAGCGGGGCTGGAGCTTTCTGCGCGCTCTCCTAGGGCCCCTGGATCAAGTCCTCTGCAAACGTTAAAGTGCAGAATGCTCGCAAGCTGTCATCCGGATGACGGCGATGACGGCAATGAGGGAAGTACGTCTTGGGAGTGAAATTAATTGAGGTTTGTAAAACATGCAGCCGTCTTCCTGCTCTCCCGGCTGGGAACGCGTGAGCCCTTGGGAGCCTGGGAGACGGGGCCACAGAACCGCGGTGCACATACGCTGCCCTTCAGATGTGTGGCGAGATACATCCTGTTGTGAGGAGGGCAGCTGTAGCTGTGGACACTTGGAGGAAATGAACTCTCAGGCCTGGAGGAATGCTTCCCAGGGGAGGGGCCCCATAGATGAGTTGAATTCACCAGGTCGGAGGGGAGGGGGTATTCAAGACAGAGGAAACGGCACACAGAAAGATGGATGAGGGCATCAAAGTGTGACTGGTTGGCAAGTAACCAGGGTCTGTATCAATGGAGCACTTGCCCTGTGCTGGGTTAAACGCTTGATGTGTATCTAAGTCTAGCCCTAGCCCTCCCCCCTTCACCCCCCAAAGAACTTGGTCCTGTGGACTCCCCATTTGGCAGAGAGGTTGAATACCTCCTCCAGGGTCATAAGGTGGGGAAGTGACAGGGTCAGGATTCCGAGCCAGCAGCCTGGCACAGACCACGTGCCTTCGCCATTGGACAGGCCTGCCAGCACCTCTGGGAGGCTGGGCTGAGCCGTCAGCACGTGGTTCTCGAGCGAAGGCAAATCAAGTCCTGGGAGGTTTTGCACAGGGAGCACCGCGGGCCGCTGTGGAACTCCGGAGAGCTGGGTTCAGGCTGCGGCTAAATGGAAACAAAAGGAAGAGGTCTGGGGAGGGGCAGGTGATGAGCCAACAGAGTTAGAGGTCAACTTAACAAGCAGCCACAGCTCCATGGAGATGTTCTCAAAAGCAGGAGGGAAGAACCCAGGGGATGTTGTGAGATGCTGGGGCGGGGGCGGGGCGGGGGGCGGGTGCGCGGGAGGGGAGGAGAGATAAGGAGGATCTGAGTGAATACTTCTGAGCAGGGGTGGGGTGGGGGTGGGGGTCACAGGGGAGCCCAATGGCTTTTTACGCCCAGACCTCAGTGCAGGAGCTAATGGGACGACACATACCCCGGGGTTATGGAGTTTGGGTCGGGAGGAGTCAGATAAAAAGGATGGAGGCAGCAGAAGGAAAGGCTAATGGAACCAAACGGGAGGCATTAAAAGGCAATAAATCTGGATGGTATTTACCCAGGAATTCTGCAGAGGATGTTAACCCTGAGAACCCTGCTCACCTGGGGCTGGGCGGAGCCTGGAGGGGTCCCCCGTGGGTGACTCAGACCCTGGAGACGTGTGTCTAGGCTGGGAGACGGTCAGGGAGCCTGTGGAGACAGAAGGGAGGCCCCAGTGGTGGGAGGCCGGCTGGCAGAGGGACTCTGTCACCTCCATCACCGGGGACCATTCTCTGGAAGAGCGAGGCAGCTGCGGGGAAGGGAGACAGAACCACAGGATGTAATTTACTCACCTACTCCCCGATGAGATCCTCCCAGCCGGCCGGGGAAGGTAACTCTCTGTAATTATATCTCAGGAGAGGTCCTGCGGGCTCTCAGACAAGTTAACACAGCACACCTGGGAGAAAGGTGGGGGTGGGGCTGGGGCGTGTTGGCCAACGTCATCAGCCGGGTGGGGAAACTGAGGCACCTCTGATGGGAGGAGCAGAGTCAGGACTGTGCTTTCCCAAATATCAAGTGCCGCCAGGGAGGAGGGGAAGAGACTATGCATCGGGGACTGGCTCAGCTCTCTTCTTCCTGTGCTCCCTGTGTGACCTGAGGAAGTCACTCAACCTCTCTGGGCCTTGGTTTCCTGATCTACAAAGGAAGAGAGCTGGGTGCAAGGGTCTACCTGGCTTCTGACTCAAGAGTCTGTTTGGAGACTTCACCTCCCACTGAGTTACGGAGAAACACCTGGTTTGGTGATGGTGGACTTGGGTTAGTCTGCAGGTTGAACTTGGCCGAGTTGTCCATATGAGACACTGTAATGCATACCTCATGCCCTTCACAGGTGCATGTGTCTAGGATGAGACACTCCAGCCAACCAAAGCTAGCAGTGAGGGACAGCGACGCCTCATGCCCTACAGCAAATGACTTGGAGGACAGGGAGAGGGATTGATTTCAAGAATGGCTGCAAAATGCCCAGCTGGTGTGGCTCAGTGGTTGAGCATCGACCTATGAATCAGGAGGTTCACGGCTCAATTCCCAGTCAGGGCACATGCCCAGGTTGCGGGCTTGATCCCCAGTGTGGGGCGTGCAGGAGGCAGTCAATCAATGATTCTCTCTCATCATTGATGTCCCCCCCCCTCTCTTTTCCTCTCTGAAATTAAAAAAATATTAACAAGAAGAAGGAATGGCTGCAAAAATTCCTCCCATGTTCCTTTGCACCGTGTGTTTTCGCCCCGCCTTCCACCAAGAGGTGGGTGGGGTCTGCATCCCCTTCTGGGACTTGCTCTGCCCCACAGGATCTGGGAGAGATGCCACTGCGTGCCCTCCGCTGGGCAGTGAGAGATCTTACAGGTCTCACCCTGCCGTGGTCCAGGTCCCAGGGACAGAACTCCCACCCACTGTTGACTGATGAGAGTGTGCGTGACCTCAGGGCCCAGCCATCAGCGAGGCTGCCAGGCTCCAGACCTACGCTGGAGGCTGTCTTGGGAAACCCTCACCCCAAAGACTCCCCAGCAGCAGCCCAGTCCCCAGGAAGAATCTCCCATGGTTCTTTGGGCTACTGTATTTGAGGTGGTTGCTTTCAGAGCAATCGGTAACTGATACAGAGAATAATAGGTTTTCTGGTTTCTAGGAATCCCAACTTTCCTTGCTTTTTGATCCAAATGCTGATGCTTTCTGTTCTTGAGCCAGATGACAGGAGACACGTGTAGGCTATGTCTTTTCACCCCTAAGAGTTTCAACTTGCCTCTCGTAATGAAATAACAGCCACAAAACTTCTTTGCGGACCGTGAAGCAATCTTGGTTGATACGTGTTGATATGATGATTATTGAATTGTTTCTTAACGCGTTACTTACTGGGTTCAAGACAGGAATTTGGAAGAAGGAAGTTAGAGAAGGGAACAGGAAGAGAGATGAGCACAAGAATTTACTGAGCACCTACTATGGCCTAGGTACTATGTGACTTGCATCCACTGCCTTGTCCATCCAACACTCCTAGAAGGTCGACCTCATTCCCATTGTACGGATGAGCAAACTGAGGCTCGGGAAAGTTAAATGGCCTCATAGCCAGGCTGTAACAGGATTTGAACACTGACCGGACTTCGTCCCTTCTTCACACAGGTCTGAGCTTGTGTGGAGAGCTGCAGCGAGGTGGTGTCTCAGCCCATTCGAGATCTTTTGACTTTTTCTCCTTGACCTTTGCCCCAAACTTTGTTTTGGGAGAGACATTAGAAACTAGGATCTTTTCTTTCTAGTTCCATCTCTGACCTTAGATCAGGCAAGATCAATTCACACCAGACTTTCACTCTGGAGGAGTTTAACACGGACCTCTTTATGGGGTAAGCAGGTTAAGGGGCTCAGCAAAGGATGCTAAAGCTCTCCCGCCAGCAACAGTGGCAGCCATCACCACCCTGAGGGCTGCCGAGGCCAGAGGTGCGGCAGGTGGAGGCAGTGAGGCTGCAGTCACAGCAAGTCACTCCCAGGAAGGGGCAGGGAGCAGATACCCTGACTGACCTCTCAACCCACCCTCCCTCCTGTCTGCTGCCTGTGCCTCCTATAAGCGAGTCCCATTGGAAGCCAGAGGGCAAGGGGCTGGTGATGTATCAGCAGGGGTCTCCTCCTCCTTCCTGGCACCAGGCAGAGCACGGACTGTGTGTGTCTGTGTGTGTGTGGGGGGGGGGGGGGGAGGGGGCGGGATCAAGCAGCACAGACTTGACCTTGGCCCCTGTCCTCTTTGAGGCCCTCCTATTGGGAACACATCCAGTGACCTTGAGACTGTTTTCCCCCAAGAAAGGGGACGCTTGGGTGCATTTCGATAGGTGCCCCGGGCATTTCCTGGAACCGCGGTGTGCTCACCAGCCCTGCGCGAAACACCCTCTCCACCTGTCAGCGCCCCGATAGGCTCAAGTGCGCGGCGGTCGCACTTGGAGAGGAATTTGGAGCGTGTGCGTCTCAGCCCTTCGGGCCTCCTTGTTATCAGGAGCCTTCGTGTAAAGGTTGTGTGTATTCGCTTCATGGGTTGATTTCATTACCGACCAGCTGGGTGACTTTGGGGATGCTATTCACCTCTCTGGGCCTCGGTCTTCTCACCTGTAAAATGGAAAATTATAATGAGAACTGAATAAGAATGACCATAGGGAGCACATAGAATATGTCAGATGCCTATTGAGCACACACAGTGATTGAGCAGTCTTTTTCTTCTCCTCCTCCTCCTCCTCCTCCTCCTCCTCCTCCTCCTCTTTCCGCCATGGGGATGGACTCTGTATCAGAGAAAACAGCAGAAAGGCCCTAACAAGGGGATCTTTTTACCCAGAGAACCACAGAACAGGAAACCGTGAAATTCTCATTCATTGACGACTTTCCACGCGCCCTGCCCGGGGTGCATTTGGGTGCTGACTCTCACAGAGCCCTGGGAGGGAGGTGTTCCCATGCCTTCTGTGCTGATCAAGAAACTGAGGCTCAGAGATGCAAGGCGTCCAAGGGCACTCGCCCAGGAGATGGCAGGGCCGAGATGGGAGCCCGGGTCTTGGCGGGTTGGGGCAAACCCCTTTCTGACTGCCCACCGAGCATGAGGTGAAGGACGCAACGCCCTGGAGGCTGGGACGCTGCCGCCCTCTGCACTGAACACGCCTGTGACAGACAGTCGCCCGCACCGCACCCAGCCACGGTCCCTGTACCTCATGTGGCCACAGAGGAGGTGAGCCTGGCTGGTTGCTCAGTGGTTAGAGCACCAGCCCGTGGACTGAAGGGTTGCAGGCTCAATTCCAGTCAAGGACACGGACCTCGGCTGCAGGCCCTATCCCCGGCCCTGGTCAGGGTGCATGCGAGAGGCAGCCAATTGATGTGTCTGTCTCATATCGATGTTTCTCTGTTTCTCCTCTTCCCTTCCACTCTCTCTAAAAATCAGTGGAAAAATATTGTTGGGTGAGGGTTAAAAATCAGAAAAACAAAAAGAGAGGAGGTGAGAGGGACCACCAAGATGCTGTTCTCTGCCACCCCTGCAGGACGGGGGAGGGTCCAGCTGGGGACATCAGAGTGAGGGACAACGAGTGGCAGCGTAGACACATCGCTGGCGACGGTGTCAGGATTTTCTTTGGCCCGTGTCCATTCAAAGCCCGCACCCGAGACCAGGACTCTCTCCAGTTCTTACAGTCTCTTGGGTGAGCTTCATATCTGTGGTTTCTCTTCGAGGGGACTGGACATGAGTTGAAGCCTGCTTAGTGACGTGACACCACGGGAGTCTGAGAGGCAGGCTCGGAGGTTGGTGATAGGAAGCACTAGCCTCACGGCAGGACTGGGGGGATGAATGAGATAATTCTTGGAAAGGGGCTGGAGCAGTGCCGGGCACCACCTTAGAAGATGCCCAGGGCAGCGGTCATGGTTGGTCTTGTCTGTTGTTTTGTCATCTGTAAGTTCCTAGGGCTGGAATACAAATTCTAGGGTTTGGGGTACCTGGTGGAACTTAAAGAAAGTAGGGGAGGAGGATGAATGGAGATTTGAACACTTCCTGTAAGCCAGGCACCTGGGAGGCACTTGACATAGATCATCTCACGATCTTTGCAAACAGCTCTAAGGATCATGATGCCCATTTCACAGATGGGGAGATTGAGGCTCATCAATGAACTCGCTCAAGGTCACTCAGCTGGTAAGGGGTAGGTTTGGGTTTCCAATCATCTCGTTTGCATCTGGTACTTAACCCTTTCTCTAAAGCAGTGGTTCTCAACCTTGGCTGCACATTAGAATCACCTGGGAATCTTTTTAAAATCCTGATTTCTGGGCCTCATCCTCTGGAAATTCTGTTTCTTTGTGATGGGGTGGGGCCACAACATTAGTAAGAAAGAAGCAGAAGTTCCCGAGGATGAGGCCCAGAAATCAGGATTTTAAAAAGATTCCCAGGTGATTCTAATGTGCAGCCGAGGTTGAGAACCACTGGTCTAAAGCATCACTTGTTTCTTCCTCTCCACTTCGGCGTTTTTCTTGAATTGTTTTAAATGGGAACATAACTTAGGTACAGTAAAACCCAGTTGTTCCCGAGTAGAGTTCTATGAGCTGATCAATGCCTACAGTTACGTCACCACTGCCAGGATCGAGATCTATCGAGATCTAGGACATTCCCATCATCCCCCCAACCCCCAAATTCCCTGTGCTCCTTTTGAGTCCCCCGGAGTCCCCCTGCCAGCCCAGCCCCAGAAAATGACTGAAGCGTTTTCAGAATGCCCCCTAATTAATGGAGTCGTCTGCCATGGAACCACTGCAGCTGGCTTCGTTCACAGTGCATTCGAATGGCGGGACGGTCCAAACGCAAACAAAGCCCTCCAGCAGCCGTTGCCTGTCCCCCACCCGCTTCTCGCTCCTGCCCAATGGTTTTTGCTCCTTTAGAGGGATGCTCTTTGTAAAGAGCCCTGGACCTGCTGGTTTCGCTTCCCGCATCCCTTCCACGCCTCCAAACTCCTGCATCTAGTATCTGCTCCTATCAACGCCTCTGAAACAGAGAACCAGTTACCAGTGATAAGCCGGGAGCCTACAGCAATGAGCTGGCTGTTTCCTTAGCAGATGTGCTGCTTCCCTAAACTGGTGCGGGCGGCACTCATGCCTTCATATCCTGCAAGCTTTTGCACAGACGCTCCCTTCTCACCGAGGCCTTCGCTGTCCACCCCCTCCCAAAATCACACCCCCCCCCCCTCCTCGCCCCTCTTACCTCGCTCTCGTTTCTATCATGGCCCTTCTTGCCTTTTAACAAGCCACTCCATGCCCTTACTTCTTGTGTTCATTTTATTTTTTTACTATATACATATTATTGATTTCAGAGAGAAGGGGAGAGAGAGATAGAAACATCAATGATGAGAGAGAATCCTTGATCGGCTGCCTCCTGCACGCCCCACACTGGGGGATCGAGTCCGAAACCCAGGCATGTGCCCTGACCGGGAATCGAACCTCCTGGTTCACATAGGTCGGCACTCAACTACCGAGCCACGCCGGCCGGGTATGTGTTTATTTTTAAAATTATATTTCTTTTCATATTGACATATACGCTCCCTGGATATTTTTGTTAGTTTTGTTCACGGATGTATCCCCAGAACCTGGTCACGTGCCTTTTACAGAACCAGTTTTCAAAATGGTCGTGGAATAAATGAGCCGCTCAGCTCTCCCTCCAGACGGGGAGCTCACTCCCTCACGCCTGGAGGGTTTGCCAGGCGCCTTTTCCTGTGTCTGCCCAGTGAGGCTGGGTTACAGCATCTCAGCCAACATCTTCACCTTGAGGGTCAGACGCGGCAATGGATGTGAAAGCCTCGAGTAACAGCGTTACACCAATGCCCATGATCGCTGTGATGTCTTCCCCCACGTCCCAGGGAGGGGCACCCCTGTTGCTTCCTGTCGGTGTTGCTCAGTATGTCCTGCGTGGCTTTCATCTCCTTTCCCTTGCCCTTCCCACCCAGCTGGCCACGTGGCCCCTTCATCATGTATAGTGGCAGCCGAATAATTGAATTGTTATTGGGTTGGAGGGCAGCGTGCGGGAGGGGGAGAGACTTTTGCTAAATTATTTCTCTTTGGATAATGTTTGTCTCCTGCCCGGCTGTGATTTATTTCTGCTGTTGGCAGTCTTGCTCTCTGGAAATTAATTCTTTGATTGGAATGGAAAGGACAGTTGGTCGTGGAGGGTTACGTGTATTGTGCAGGTTTCTTTTGGGAATGAGATCTAGATGGAGCGTTGGTTTGAGTTGCTTGGGGTATGGCGAGAGGGAGCAGGCAGTCAGGTATCGAGAGTCTCAGGGTGCCTGTCTTACTCCCAGGCTCTCTTGGCCGCGTGTTCCAGCCTCTCGCATCTGGTGGGCCAAGGCCTGACCATCTGCGACACATGCGGCCCATTCATTTCCGGGATGACCTTTGGCAGTGTTCCCATCCACACTTAGGCTCAGATTGGTGAAGGTCGTTGTATTGTTATCTGTGGATCCACAACAAACCTCCAAAACCGATCTGAGGTGGTTCGCTCACATGTCGGGCACTGGGCCCGGCCCATCAAAGGCTGGGCTCGGCTGGGACCACTGATTGGAACAACTCAACTCTGCAAGGCCTCTTCTTGCCGCTGGGGATTGCTCACATCCGGGTGACTGGGCTCTGAGGAGGACTGGGAACAAGGGTTCCAGGAGAATCGGGTGGAAGCTGACCGGTCTTCTCTGACCTGGGCGTGGAGTCCGGTTGCTGGAGTAGAAGCCAGGCCTGATATCCCACCTGGACACCTGGGAGGATAGCACTGGGGCGCTGCTGGAGGAGAGCCATCCCTCCGCCCAACCCGCCCAAGGATGCTGAGCGGAGGCCACCAGGGAGCACCTGTCAGGATCACCCTCTGGGATAGAAAAGGTGCATCTGTTATCATATATGAACCCCAACTCAATGGCTTGAAGTTATAAAGATCGTGTGTGTGTGTGTGTGTGTGTGTGTGTGTGTGTGTGTTTCACATCGCAAGAGCTCAAAAGTAAGGTGAGTTCATTTGATGGTTCGAAAAGTCATAAAAAATGTAAGTTCTTCCTGTTTTTCCCTCTGCTGTTCCCAGCAGATGGGCTCTGTCCTCCGGTCACCTCTCCTCATTGTCACAACATGGCTGTGCAGTGCCTGGCCTCACATCCACATACAGCAGCATTATCAGATAAAGAGGGATGATTTCTTCCTCTTTGACTTTTTAATAACAAGGAAAGCTTCCCTAGAACTCTGGCCCAACCCTCCTCTGCCCCCTCTATCTGTCCCCCTGTCATTCATTGGCTGATTCCTAAAAATATCACTGTCAAGGAGAATGGTGCCAGGGATCGAGCCTGCAATGGAGGTGTGTGCCCTTGACCAGAATCTAACCTGAGATCCTTTAGTCGGAGAGCCGATGCTCTAACCACTGAACGCACTGGCTAGAGCTCAGTCTGCTGATTCAATGCTACTCTCTTCTGGAAACACCTTCACGCACAGTGTGTGCCTGGTGATGTCCCCCCAGGGGGCTGACCAGAGAGAGGCAGGGCCTGAGGCCCCATGGATGGGGGTAAAGAGGTTCCAGCAAGGAGGGGAGCAGGTCTCAGGCAGGGACAGCCTCTGCCGCAGCTCACAGAGCTGGCCCCTGGGGCAGGAGCATGGAGAGATGAGGACATCTGCCTCCTCCTACTTCCCTACCAATTGCCCAGAGCCGAGGAGCAGGCCAGCGGGTGGTGTCCCGCATCCCCGCCCCGGGCTGAGAGGCCACACACAGACTCGGACAGAGGCCTCTGCAGCGGACAGTTAATTGTCTCCAGGCCAGGGCGACCTGCAGGATTAGGGCTTTCCGGACTGGACCGGGGCCCATGGCCAGCAGAGACCTTGCCCCCCACTCCCCGCCACTCTCATTTCCTTTCAGGAGCTCCAGAGAGCCCGGCCGGTTTCAAAGCCCGAGGCTGCAGCCAGCCCGAGCACGGGGTCACTTCCGAGGTCACTGGCCGGACAAGCAGGTCAATGTTAGCAGGAAACCTACATGTAAGTGGTGCTGGCTCAGCCACGATTCTGAACAAGGAGGCAACAGCCTGGTCTTTTCACTTCATTTTACACCGGGGGAGCCCGCGTCTTCTAGAAACTAACGTTCATCAAACATTCACGCTCACACACAGGTAACAGATGCATGTATATGCCGGGCAGGGTGGGAGCACTTCCAAAAACCTGTCATTTTTATTCTCACAAGGCTGAGGAGGCATTTCGTTTTTCACACATTCCCATTTTAATAAAAAAAAATTTTTTGGTTAATCCTCACCTGAGGATATTTTTTCCATTGATTTTCAGATAGAGTGAAAGGGAGGGGGAGAAACAGAGAGAGAGAACATCAATCTGAGAGAGACACATGGATTGGTTGCCTCCCTCATATGCCTGGACTGGGGCCGGGGATGGAGCCTGCAACTGAGGTGGGTGCCCTTGACAGGAATTGAACTCGAGACCCTTCAGGTCCACGGGCCGGTGCTCTAACCACTGAGCGAACCTTCACAGATTTTTAAAACACGTTCCCATTCCATAGATCCCCATTTCATAGAGACCACGGAGTCTTGGGGTGGCTACCAGGCCTGCTCAGGACCCAGCTGCGAGGAGTCACTAGGACAGGTGTGGGCAACCCCCTGGCACGCGTGTCAAACATGGCACGCCAGTAACTTTTGCTGGCGTGCAAAACCCTCTCTTATAATCTTCCACTTACAATTTTTTTCTTAATATCGACGTCTTTATTTTTCAGATAAATTCAGTGTAGGTGCATCTTAGATAAATCAATAATTTTACATAACAAGTTATTTTAAAGATCATAGACATGGACTGACGAGAGAGGGGAAGAGCAATTCCAGAAAATTTTTTCTGTTTAAAAAACTTTGCAACAGCGTTACTCTCCATGTTTTCATCCACATACGCTTGCGAATCTTTGTTCTCAGTGATGAATTTTGTTAAGTCTTGTAATAGGAGTAGCCTGACGGATGAAAGTAGTAGCTTGTGCATATCTCTGAAGGTCACGAAATATAAACCTGATGTAAAATCTCTGTCATCAGTGATGCAGCAGCAAAAGTCCCACTGATAATATCAAACGGAGTCATAAAGTTTTCTGTCGGACTACCAGTACATGTATACATTAAAAAATAGCCGAGGCCGGTTTGGCTCAGTGGATAGAGCGTCAGCCTGCGGACTGAAAGGTCCCAGGTTCGATTCCGGCCAAGGGCGTGTACCTGGGTTGCTGGCACATCCCCAGTGGGGAGTGTGCAGGAGGCAGCTGATCGATGTTTCTCTCTCATCGATGTTTCTAACTCTCTATCTCTCTCCCTTCCTCTCTGTAAAGAAATCAATAAAATATATTTTTTAAAAAAATAAATAAATGTATTTTTCATCATCATATACTGTGTTTTTGTCGCTCGAATGAATTTTATTATTTCTTCAAGGTTCTTTACATACGTACACCTTAAGAGATATCAAGTAGGCGTAAAAATGTTCTCAAAAAATTAGGGTTGGCATGCAGAAGAATTTTGAGTCAGAGATTTTGCTGGTTTTGGCATGCACTCACAAAAAGTTTGCCCACCCCTGCACTAGGACTTGGGCTCTTCTCTGGCCTCATGCCCAGCCCTCGCCTCCATTGACCTTGAACCTCTGAGCCCAAAGGGCCACCTGATAGCAGGTCCCTCTCTCACCTGGCTTCTTGGTCAGGAGAGGAGGAGGCAGCAGCCCTCCCTCCAACCCACCCAGCCACCCACCCGAGGTGCCATTAAAGGTAATTGTTTTTACTGCCAGTTTAACATAGTCTTGTAAATCTTTTTACGATGTGGCCCAGGAACACCTAGCAGTGTGCAGAACTTGAGGACAAAACAGTCAGAACACAGAGGCTGGGGCCCCACAATCACCTAGAAGGGGGTGCCCTTGGCTCTCTAGGGTGCTCTTCCCTCACTGGGTCTTGCCTGGGAGACAGTTTTCTTCCAGGTGAGGCTGACTGCGCCTGGAAGGCCCAGGTCCTTCACCCCACCCCCACTGACTGGACAGGTATCCCTCTTGACCCTAAAGAGTAGACTTCTCCGGAATCTGAGCCCCCTAGACCCTGGTGTGGGGTTCTGGAGCCTTCAGGAAGGTTTGGGGGGACATTAGTGAAAACAGCATGACACTGGGGAAGCTGAGTCTCTCCCAGCCTCAGGCACCCCAATGCCGATGGGCAGGCCAAGGTGGACATGAGGGGTGTGCAGGATGCACCTTCCAGGGTGTGGGCCTTCCCTCCCTTTCCCACCATTACCTGCCTGGAGAGCCTAGCCATTCCCTACTGTTGTTTTTTTTTTTTAAAAAAATTGATTTCAGAGAGGAAGGGAGGGGGAGAGAGAGATAGGAACATCAGTGATGAGAGAGAATCATCGATTAGCTGCCTCCTGCATACCCCACACTGGGGATCAAGCCCACAACCTGGGCATGTGCTCTGATGGGGAGGAACCGTGACCTCCTGGTTCATAGGTTAATGCGCAACCACTGAGCTACACTGGCCGGGCCCTTACTGTTTCTTTAAGACAGTTTGCGCCAGGTTAACCTTGGCAGACCTGGGCTCCCACGTGCAAGACTTTCTCTGCGTCTCCTCTCTCTCCACCCCAGTGCCTGGCACCCCCCACCCGAGGCTCCAGTAAAATGGGGATTTGGTTTAACGTCCCAGGTCGTGGCTGGTATTCAACGGACTGTTACTCCGAATGTAGCCAGACACCCCCCAAACATCTGTAAACGCTGACACCGTGAACAGTCGTGATTAACCCAAATATTTATGAGGAGCTTGTTGCATGCGAGCCTTGCGGTAGGTGCTGGGGCTGCAGAGACAGGGAAGGCGTCCTCGCCGGACAGGCTTGGGTCTGGGAGCGCTTTACGGTCAGGTGGGCCCCCCTCCCAGGTATTCAGGGGCGTCACCCGAGACCCCTTAGAAATGCAAATTCCACGGCCCCACCCAGTGCCTCCGGCCCGGGAGCTGGGGGAGGGGCGGGGGGAGGGAAAGCGGGTTTTCGCAGCCCCCCAGGTGCTGCGGGGCTCGCTCAGGTGCGGGACCCGCTCCCACAGGTGCAGCCCTGGATGAGGCTCAGGTGCGCATCCCCTTGTCAGCAGCCAGGCTTTGCAGACCTTGCGGGAGTCCCGCTCAGTAGGGGCTGGGGGTGGGGGCGGGGGGAGTGAGGATCCGGGAAATTGGCGTCCGCGCTACAGAGCGTCGGGTCAGAGGTCAAACTCTCAGCGGGCGGGACCCCGGGCTGGGCCCAGTCCAGGGGCTCAGATGGCGCCGCCCGGTTTGAACCCTGGAAACCCTGGGTTCGGGCCGGCTCTGTCTCTGCAGGCTGCCGGCCTGCCTCGGGAGGGCCCCCCCCCCCCACCTTGCCCAGCATGGGGCAGGAGCATGGAGGCCGGGAGCGGGGAGCGCCCAGGAGCCGGCGGCCCGGTCAGGACCTGCTCCCCGCGCGGCTCAGGTCAGTGCCGCACGGTGCCCGCCGGTGGGGGCCGGTGCCCAGCGCGGGGGGCGCTGCGGGGCCGGGGCGGGCGGGCAGGGTGGCCCGGGTGGTGGGGGGCTCGCGGCCCGGCCCCTCTCTACAGCGCCGGGAATTAGCCCACGAGCAGCACGCGTGTCTGTGCGCCGGTGGACTGTGCGGGGCGCCGAGCTCGGGCACGTGGGCGGAGGAGCCTTCCACGCGCCCAGAGGCGCGCCAGGCACGCGGCCTGGGGGTGCGGTGGGCGGCGCGAGGGCACCAGGCGTCTGACGGGTGGGGTCACAGCACACCCGGGTCCAGCAACCTCGGTCCTGGGGTGCTGGCTGGGAAAGGATTCAGAGCCGGGACCCGGACTGTAAGAGAATGTTTCTTTGGTAAATCATCGAGGTAGGAGAGGTCATTCCTAGAATAAACGGGCTTAGGAAACAAGTTATAAAGGAAGGACCCTTGGAGCTTATGGGAGCTGCCTGGGGAGGGGGAGGGGGAGGGAGGGGAAGGGTGTGGCACCGGCGTGCGCCGGGGAGGGAGAGGGCCATGGGTCCTGCATCCTAAGGGTTTTATTTTTTTCTTCTTCTCCATCCTAAGGGATTTAAGGGTGGAGATTTGGGGGGCGGTCCCAGGGGATGATCTTCATAGAATATTCAGCAGCTTTCCAGGTGTGCCCTTTCAGGGTCGCGGTCTCGCTGATTGCTTGGCGTGCACCAGGCAGGGGGCATTATTCCAGGCACCTGGCCCTGACGCCAGCCCCAGCCGTGGCTGGTTTTGGTGCTTATCTGGGCCTGGAGCTGGCGTACAACTGAGGCCCAGATGTTCTCTAGGGAGGAAAGGTCCGTGGCCCTGGTCTGAACCCCGTGACCAGCATTGGTAGGGGAGGAGTCCCCCTGGGGCAGGTCCCACCCTACAATTGATTGTCGGTTGCCAGGCACCTGGGGCTGTCCACCCCGTGACCTTCTGTACCCGCCCCATCGTCCTTGCTCTGCTCACGTCTGTCTTGCCACCTACAACTGGGAGGTGACACCAGCCTTCCCCCAGTGGAAGAAGATGGCGATGACTGGACAGTAGGAAGGGGAGGAGGGTTTGGGGGGGTGCTGTCTTGATCCTCCTCTGGAGGGTCCTACAGGCTTTGCACGTGTTCTTTGAGCCCAAGCATTGCCCAGACCTCCAATAGAGGACCCAGCGAGAGCATGACCTAGCCCTTGCCTACCTCTCGGGGGTTCTCACCAGCGACATCCAGTTGGGAGCGCCTTCCCCTAAGACCCTAGGCCAATGTTCGGCAAACTGCGGCTCGCACGTACAGTGCGATTGAAACTTCGTGGCCCATGCGCAGAAGTCGGTGTTTTGTGGAAGAGCCACACTAAGGGGACAAAGAGCCACGTGTGGCTCGCAAGCCGCGGTTTGCCGACCACTGCCCTAGGCCCTGCTTATGGACCCCTCTCCCGCCTCTCCAGCTTCCAATTGTGAAGCTTCTTAAAGGGGGGAGGGGGGTTGCTGTTCTCCCCCATAGTGGGGATGGCGGCTGGGCTAATTCTCCCTTTCAGACCCAGAATCGGAACAGCCCTGGGACCAGCGGCCTGTCCCTGGGGCCACTGCTCCTCCCCTCCCCCGTGCCCCCAGGCCAGGCTTTGAAGAGCGCATTTTACGAACTTTTCCATTTTCCTAATGGAGGCGTGTTTGTTCTTCTCAGTCACCTCACTTTTTTTTTTATGAGCTTCAGAGCTGATCTGCACGTTCTTCCTCCGTGTAATTTCAATTTGGACTCTCCCCGGAGCGGCCTTTTCCCTCTTGTTGCCTGCCAAATCGTTTGAAGGCTGCGCAAACATTCTTCCTCCCTCCCGTGCCCGCGAATCTCCGTCTACACCCGCGAGGGAGGCGGAGGCGGTTGCCCCGAGAGTTCTGGGGGGTTGGAGCCTTTCAGCAGCTGCCTTCAGACAGATTGGGAGGAGGAGTTGGGGGAGGGGAGGCAAAACATTCAAATAACTGTGCCCCCCTCCCCAGCTCTTCTGAAAGTTTAAGAGTTGTGTGTGTGTGTGTGTGTGTGTGTGTGTGTGTGTGTGTCTGTGTAACATTCCCTAATTCATATTCAGTCTTGGAAACAGGTAGTTGCACATGGATTAGGGCCCCAATGAAGTAAGCTCGCTAAGCATCCTGCACATAACATTGATCGACTTGGTCATTTTTCAGCTGGTTTCCTGGCAATGAGGTGTTATCCCCATTTCACAGATGAGGGAAACTGAGGTTGAACCACAAGATCAGTTTCTCAGCCACTTTGTTGGAACTCAAATCCATTTTTGCATGAACACTGCCCATAACAAAAATTACCATTACTTATGGCTTAATATAGCATTAAGTATTCATAACAGCTGCCCTTGATTAAGCACCTACTATGTGCCAGTTACCGTTGCAAGCCTTCTACTCACTTTATTTCTCCCGTCTTTATGAATTACCTACTTTCCACATGACAGATGGGAAAATCAAGGCACAGAGAAGTTGTCACTCAGCGAGGATGAGCGGGAGTCAGGATTCGAACCCAGGCTCGGGCACTCCTAACCAGCAGCATTTATGCCTCTGGGAGAGTCTTTCTGAGCTCTCTCCTGAGTCTCAGGAAAGAAATCCCAGGCTTACTGGACCCTGGGCTGCTAATTCCTCCCAAGGTCGCACTGGGGACAAACAGGAAGATGGGAGGGGGGTAAGAGGGGTTGCATAAGGCGGCGACTTCAAAGGTGGCCACCACCGGGGTGCGTAGCCTTGGCTCCGGGCGGCTAGCCAGGGGCGCCAATCTGCAAGCCCAGGGCTATTCACCCTCCGACTCTGACCGGACCTCCTCCTAGTTCAAGGGCGGAGGAGGCAGTGGAGGAGACGAGGGAGTAGGACTGAGGTGAGAGGTCTTGAAATTGAAGGCGGGGGACAGATTAGGTGTTGTTAATGAGTTAAAATAATAATAGCAGCCAGCATTTACTATACGCAATGCAGGATACATAGTTCTTTTCTTATGTTAATACCCTCCTGGTAGGGACTTAATTTAAAAGGCACAGAGAGGTTAAGCCATTGGATCCGGAGTCACAGAGCCGGTAAAGTAGAGAGTCCAGAACTCCAGCAGGAAGGAGGCTCTCGGTGGGGGCTCGGTTCCTGTAAATGTGGCGCATTTGGGGCAAGCGGGGTGTGACTTTCTCTGATACGAGCTGTAAAGTAGAATGAGAGCATCTCAGGGCAGGCGATCCAGCCACCCTCCAGGTGGGAAGAGGAGGCCTGGAGAGACCTCCAGACCCTCGCCCGGTCAGGAGGAAAACAGCAGTGGAACGGGGCGTGCTGTGCCTCGCCACCTCCCTCCCAGGCCAGGGCACTGGCCACAGCTGCGAGGAAGAAGCCAGGGAGGGCGTGGCCTGAGAGAGCCTGACACAGACCTTGGTTTTCCTGATCTCCCGAACTTACTGTGTGCCAGGGGACCAACCTCTCTGGGCCCGTTTCTCCAACTGCAAAGTCATGGTGGAGCAGGGGTTAGAGTATTTGATTGCTAAGTCATTGGTGATCATACTAGTATGTTCTCAGAAGCTCATGAGTTCCCAACCAAAAGGCAGATTCAGTCCCCAAACCCGGTCCTGTGTGGGGCGGGTGCGGGGAGGGGGGGGGCGGGGGGAGCCTCTCTGGGTCACTGAGGAAGCACCTTTTCTTTGGAGGCGCCCCCAGGCTTCTTGATCCCAGTCCAAGACGGCTTCTGTGGGCTCCGACATGAGAAGTGGGCTATGCCCCCGTCACTGGGATTCCTCTGCGGCCTCCTTTTCCTGGGCCACCTAGCGCATCCATGGCTGCGGGGCGGGGCGGGGTGGGGGCTGGAGGGTGAAGGGCTTGGCTGGAGTCAGGCTTGTTTCGGGGTCTCTGATCAGAAGCTTTGCATGCCAACGCCTGCATTGTCCAACCAGGGCAACGTCCCACATGGAGCTGGTACACCCCACTCTCCCACCCTCTTCCTCCTCCTCAGTGTTATTATTGCTCTTATTTAAGGGCTATACTTTGGCTCCTCCTGTGTGTGACTCGTGTTGCAGTTTACAGTAGAAAGTCTGAGCTCAGAGAGGTGAAGACACCTGCCCAAGTTGCTCAGCCAGGAAGGGGCCCAGACACAGAGAGGAAGATGGGTAAAGAGGCAGAGGCAGAGACCGGGAGGAAGGGGAGCGTGCAGAGGCCCCGTGGTGGAAAGGAGAAAACTCCCATCTCCCCGCCCGAACTCTGGCACCGAGGTTTCCCCCTCCCACCCCCCTTGAGAGGATCCAGGCAGGACACCCAAAGCCAGAGCCCCAGGAAATGGATGGTCCCTACATGGATGGTATCACTTTGCTGTGGTCAGTGCCCCACAGAGATGTGCTCCGGGCTGATTGATGGAGATGGTGCCCTTCCTGGTGGCTCAGGGGGGAGGTGACCTTTTCACTACAGAACTCCCAAGGCTCCCTTATCTGCTCCAGGAAATGGGAGGGTGCGCATCAGCTGTAGCATCAGCTGTATGAGGGCCAGGCGCCCGGCTGGGGCTGCAGGTGTGGGGCAGGCCACGCGTGTAGGATAAACCATTGTCCCTCCGGGTAGAGGCAGATGAAGCCTTGGCCATTACTGACCAGACCCAGAGAGGGGCTCTGACTTGGTCAAGGCCATTTGGATCAGTTCTGGGACTTGCCCCCCCCCCCCCCCCGGGCTGTCCTGCCCTGGGGGTGTGTGTCTGGCCCCAGGGGTCACGTGGGGAGTGGTCCAGCTCTGATGCCCATCCTCCGCCTCCCTGTGTCCGGGTACCCCTGTCTGCGCACATTTTTCCTGCCCAGCTTGGCCAGCCAGGGAAAGAAGAAGAGAAGCAGGGCCTGGAGGGGTGGGGGGAGTGGAGGGGCGGGAGCAGCGAACAAAGGGGCGGGAGCTGGAGCCGGCAGGGCCGCTGAGTGACGATCCACAGGCCTGGGCCGTGGCGCTGCTGGGGGAGGTGCGGGAGTGGGGGGTGCAGGGAGATGGGAGACCCACCGGGGTTCGGGGTTCGGAGAGAGACTCAGAGATAGACGGAGAGAAAACCTCACAGGGAAGAGAGATGGACACACAGACTCGGGAGCTAAAAGAGAGAAGGAGAAAATAAAGATCAGAATCAATACAGAGACAGAAAGACGGGGTGTGTGTGTGTGTGTGTGTGTGTGTGTGTGTGTGTGAGAGAGAGAGAGAGAGAGAGAGAGAGAGAGAGAGAGAGAGAAACCAATAGTGCACAGAAAACTGAATCAATGTAAATTCATTTCGTGGCAGGGCCCTGAGTCCTGTGTGTGCTGTGGGTCCTGGACTGGCCCATCCCGATGGGTCCTGGGTCGGTGACATGCCCCTCAGGCCTCGGCATAAGGGACTCTGGCCACAGTTGGTAATGGGGTTAGTCTCCTTTCCAGAGAAAGTGGCTTTTAGAAGTGCTGTTTCATGACCTCCAACCCCAGCACACCCCGTCTTCAATTTTAAAATTTCATCCATGTGCCTGCAGCGGGCAGGGACTCAGGGACACTCATGCATGCACACATGTGTGCACAAGGTCACACACCCTCCTCAGGAAGCAAGCATGCTCGCCACATGTGCACACACCCCTCCCTGCAAGAGCAGCAGACAGACACACATACACATGCTTCACGCACGATAGCACACACGTGTCAAAACACATGCATTCAACATTCCTTTAGCATCTATCATGTGCAGAGTGCTGGGCTGGGCATTGGAGGTAGAAAGATAAACAAGACAGTGAGGGGGCCTCTCTCAGTTTCCCCCAGAGGTGGGGCCGCCGGGCACACTGCGGGCAGGTGAGCAGGAGGAGGGTTGTCAGGCACTGGGCATGCGCTGCCCCTCAGGATCCAGGGCACAGGGCTGCCCCTCTGTGTTAGGGGATGTCCGAAGTCAGGGCCCGTGGTGTGGTAGAGGGGTCCAGCCCCACCCCCTCCACGGGGTCAGGTGAGTTTGGAGCAAGCTTAGGGCCTCTGAGAATATGGATTCTGCCCTTTCCCCTCCCTCACAGTCCCCCTGTTGATACGAGAAAGCAGATGGCGGGTCTTGTCCCCTCCACGTGTCTCAGAACTGCCCCTACAGCTATTTCCCTGGGGAGTCAGGTAAGGAGCCTGTCTGGGTCCTACTCCAAATTGGGGATTCCATCCTCTACCCCAAAGGGGGTCCTGTGGGGAGTGGGGCTTGATTTTCTTTTGTATTTGCCCCGGAATCCTGGGGTGGAAGGTAGTGACAGTCCCCAGTTGCTGCTGCCCACTGATCTTTTCTCTGTGCATCTCAAGCACCGCAGTGACTACTGGCAGCTAGCGCTTACTGAGGCACGCCACACACACAGTGCTGTGCTAAGTACTTTGCAGATCCTACCCCATGGGAGGCTCAAGCAGCCCTGGGACACAGGAGGAATGATTGCAACGCCCATTGTACAGAGGAATAAACTGAGGCACGGGGAGGTGAAGGCATTTGCCCCAAATCAAATGGCTAGAACTCACACCCAGGCAGGCTGACACCAGAAGTCAAGGTCTTCACCCACATCCATCCTGGGAGCAAGTAGTTTTGCACCCTCATCTCTGCAGCCTCCAGAAATGGACAAGATGTACATGTGCGTGTGCATATGGTGTGCGTGTGTGTGTGGTGTGCGCGTGTGTGTATTCGTGCATGGCTGTTGTGCGTGGTATAGATTCCAGGGGTCAGCCAGGAGCTTCCCTGGGGTTCCAGCGGCGGAGGCCGAGGCCAGGGAGAATTTTCAGGGAGAGCAGTTCCTTCTGACTGCCTCAGGGCCTGTCCAGTCCCACCAGCTCACAGGCGGGGCCTGGCCCTGCTGCGGGATTGCAGAACGGAGGAGCTGCGCCCAGCCTGCCTGCCGGCCTGTAACAAGATAGTTTATATTATACTGCTGAGCAGAAATAAAACTACTGAGTCAAACATTGCAAACAGATGCCTCCGGCCAGGGCCCGGGGTCCCTGCCAGATGCTCTTTCGAGCACCCTGGGAGGGGAGAAGCCTGGAGGCTGGTCCCTCCAGACCCTGCAGGTTGGGGTGGGGGTTGCCGCTGGAACTGGAGGTTTGGGGGGCTTTTGGGAACAAAGGGGGGAGGAAATAACAGAAGGCAAGGGGGCCTTCTTTTTTCTTTTATTGACTTTCCCCATGTACATTCCACCTTGTGACCTGCAAATTTCTTGATTTAAAAAAATAAGTATTGATATTTAGAGAGAGAGGGAGGGAGGGAGAGAAAGAGAGAGAGAAACATCTATGTGAGAGAGACACAAGGATCATCTGCCTCCCGTATGCACCTGGGGATTGAACTCACAACCCAGGCATGCGCCCTGTCGGGGAATTGAATCAGCAACCCTTTGGTGCCTAGGAGGACGGTCAACCACTGAGCGCACCGGCCAGGGCCGCCACTACAGAACAGCCAGCATGACCTTCTGTAAGCCCCATAAAGTCATGCTCCTATGCCCACACCTTCAGGGGCTCCCCATGTCCCCGGTAGAGCTTCTCAAAGAGTGGTCTCCTGGGATGGTTGTTGAACATGCAGATTCGAGGGCCGCACCCCTGAGCCACTGAATCCACCTCTTTGGGGCCTAAGAATCTGCGTTGTGGACCTGACATCCTCTCTGGGAGGTGGCAAGGTGGAGTTATTCTTTCTAAAAATGAGCATATTGTGGTAGAGTCGTGAGGGGATGTCAAACTGAAAGGGTGGGCAGCACCCTCCTGTTCTTCGACAGATGTCTAGAGCACCTACTGTGTGCTTGGCACCGTGCTGGGGGCTGGCTGCTGGGCTGCAGCCTGGACAGGGCAAATAGGGTCCGGGCAGTCTTGTATGTCCAGTGACTTCGGAGGAGGGAGCGCTGGGTGGCAGGATGGCTCCGGAAGACCTCATGGGGCGGCGCCTGAGGACTGGCCTTGATGGAGCAGATCAGCCACAGGATTGAGGGTCGGTGCTGGTGCTCTGGGTGGAAGGTGGGTTTAGCGACTCCGCACAGACTTTGGGGTGGGCGAGAAAGATGCGGAACTGGGGAGTCCCCTCTCTCCTCTGGCTTGTCTTTCCTGGACACTCGGCTGTGGGAACCTCGTGTCCTTCCTGGAATCTGAATGAATGAATGAAAGAAAGGTGGTGGGAGAGGAAGGGGGAGATAAGAGACACAAAAGAGAGGAAAGTACGAATTAGGAGATGGGAGCAGGAGGAGGAGACAGTGGGAACATTGTGTAGTTGGTAAACTCCAGAGCTATTTGGAGTAGGGTAAAAACTGTGTGTGTGTGTGTGTGTGTGTGTGTGTGTGTGTGTGTGTGTGTGTGTGTGAGAGAGAGAGAGAGAGAGAGAGAGAGAGAGAGAGAGAGAGATGTCCATAGCAATCCAAATAACTCTGATTAACACTCCCTGCCACCCTCTCTCTCCCTCTCAGACCCACTTCCTCCCAGCCAGGCCCAGTGCAGACACGCCTGGCTGTAACCCTAAGAGGCAGGGGAAGCTCCAGCAATTATTTTTACACGAAAGGAAAAAAGAGAGACCGTGTCTCCAAGATGCGGGCGTGCTCAGGGCCCGGCCCAGCGCTTCAAGACTTGGCAGCCCTCCCCACCCCATCTCCACGGCCCCCACTCCCAGCCCCCACAGGGTCTGGCCTCTATCTTGCCCGCGCCTGGCACCCCCCAGAGACCACCCCCTCCCCAGCCTTGGGCCTGTCCCCTCTGAAACTGATCCCCAGCCTTTGGATCTAATTTGTTTCTCTGTCTGCCGGGTTTGGGGGGGTCTTGCCTGGAGACGCGGTGGTCACAGGTGACATCAATCACGTCTGCATCTTCGGAGGGCTGGGGATAGGATATCAGAGAGGTGACCAAGCATTTGCCACATGATTCAAATCATCTCAGCATTGATTAATTGGGTTCATCCTGAGTTTCTGAATCATAACAACTGTTTTTCTCCTTCACCGACCGTCAACAGGCCCTTAAAGGGGAAGGATCCTTTTACCCAGCGCATGGGGCGCATTAAGCTGGTCAGCTCCTATTAAACGTTAGATGCTGGATGTGTGTTAGACAAACTCGATTTGCTGAGGATACTTTTCAAAGCTTTGGGGGATGATTAGACATCTCTCTCCCCGCCTCGCCTCTTCCTTCCCCGGCTTTTCCTGGGACGTGTTTTGGCTTCGGCCTCTGACAGATGGGATGAGGGAACGTGGGGGCCCCTTGAGAGGGTCCTTTGGAGGGGGCTGGGGCGGAGGGAGAGCCCCCCAGGATGTTTAAAAGAGATACAGTTTCTGAAATGTTTAATAAGGCAGAAAACCATGCCGGATGCCAAGTTTGCCTTCCAAAACCTAAATATCCGGAATGCCTCTTGCCGGTAGATAGAGGAGAAAACAGTATTTTTCCCAAGCCCCCCCAAAAATAAAATAAAAAAATAAAAAATAAAGAAAGAAAGAAAAAGAAAAAAGAAGCCATTTTTCTAGAGAAGAGGACTTACGTTTCTGCTCTGCTGTGGGTTCTGGAAGTGAAATGACTGGGTATGGTTGATGTGGAAACAGAACTCAGTTTTGATGCAAATCAGTGTGAGGAAGATCAGGAAAAAACAAACAAACTTCGGGCTGGTTTCCTGCTCCCTGCCTACCGCAAAAAGAGATGCTCGTGTATGTCAACTGCAATTGAAAAATAAATTCGAAAAAAGAGAGCTCAACCTGGCCGGCAGCTCAATGGTTAGAGCGTCATCTGTGCACGGAAGAGTTGTGGGTTCGATTCCTGGTCAAGGGCATGTATCTGGGTTGCAGGTTTAATCCCCGGCCCGCCGGCAGGGCTCGTGCAGGTGGCAGCCAATCGGGGTGCCTCTGTCACATCTGTGTTTCTCTCTCTCCCCCTCCCTTCCACTCTCTCTGAAAATCAACGGAAAAAATATCCTCGGTCGAGGATTAACAAACAAACAAACAGAGAGATGTCAGCCAGGCGCCCGTTACACTGGCTGCATGACCCTGGGCAAGTCACTGTGTTTTCTGAATCTTATGTTCTGGTTTCCAATAAGAGGATGAATAAGGTCCTGGGCCCATTGAGAAGTATAAACTCAAAGAAGATGAGTAAAGTGACTCCTCAAAGGCGGGCTCTTGGTAACACTGGGTCTGTAGGGGTGTGTGTGTGTGGGGGTGCCGGGGGCGGGGGGCAGCGCTGTGGCAGGAGACCTGGTCCTCTATGTGTGCGGATTAGTTTGGTTCATAAAGTTTCAAATGTACAGGAGCCCCAAGGGTTAGCCAAAGGGACATTTTTGGCCGTGGTAACGGGGGAGGCATGACCGTTCAGAGCCAATCTGCCCCTGTGGGCTTGGCAGCCCCAGCCGCGCTGGAATAGTGAGTTGGAAATTGATTAGCAGGCCTGGAAGGTTCTCAGGGCGAGCCAGGCTGTTCACCCCCCACGGAGCAAACCTCCCAGGAATCCCACTGGGCAGCGGTTTCTCTCCCAACACCTTCAGATACTTGAAATGACCTTGGTCCTCTGTGACCCCAGGCTCGTTCTTGGTGATGGAGAGAAGGTGATGGAGATGTCGGATGGGTTCACCCAGACAGAGCCTGCGTGCCTGGGTGGGCTCTGGGCTGAGGCGAAACCTCACCGACCTGAGCCACGTTTCCATGGCTGCTGTGGCCACCACCTCTGCTCGGTGTTCTGTGCAATGACGGGGGTGTCCTGCGAGACAGAGGAGGGGACAGACAGATCACATGGAGAGAAAGAGGGGCAGAGGGGTTGGGGTGGGAGGAGAAACAGACACAGAGAGAGAGAAAAGCAGGAGAGAACGAAGGAGGCAGGGAGAGAGAGACTGAGACAAAAAAAGAAAGGGAGGGTGAACAGGGCTAGGATGGAGAGGTGAGGAAGAAGACAGGTTGAGGGTCTGAGATAGGATGCGAGGGAGGACAGGACGGGGGGGGGGGGGGAGGGGAGGAGGAGAGAGAGAAAAGCCGGAGAGAATAGGACTGAG
This sequence comes from Myotis daubentonii, assembly GCF_963259705.1. Classification (NCBI taxonomy): domain Eukaryota; kingdom Metazoa; phylum Chordata; class Mammalia; order Chiroptera; family Vespertilionidae; genus Myotis; species Myotis daubentonii. Next base: position 9,034,842 of record NC_081858.1, on the reverse strand, counting down.
AGAGGAGGAAAAGCAGAGAAAGAGAAAATGCCCCACACTCAGAAATATGAAGGAAAGGAGCCAGAGAGGGTCAGCCGCCCCAGCCAGCACCTGCAAAGGGAAACAGAAACACCAGGCCCAGCCCCACCGGGGGGGGGGAAGACGGCAGAGCCAGAAGCGGAGAGCAAATGAGCGGCAGATAGGATCCTGGAAATGCCGCGGGTCGGCCCCCCAGAACGAGGAATTCCCTATCGGCGGCATCAGGCCTTGTCCCCCGCAGGACTGGCGCCCTTGGGATGCTTCCGAGATATCGAGATACCGCAAGTTAGCCATCGGGCTGCAGGCAGGGCTCCGCCAGGGCGGGCGGCTGGAGACAGGATCAAAGGGAGCCAGGGCTCTGGGTCACTGGCAGGACTCCAGTGGGGCCCACAGGCCTGGATTCCTGGCCGGACCCCCAGGAGACAGTCTGATGGGCAGATAGAGACACTCCAACTGACCAACCCGCTGTAGGCTGCCTCTTTCCTCCCTCCCTCCCCTCCTCCTCCTCCTCCTCCTCCTCCTCCTCCTCCTCCTCCTCCTCCTCCTCTTCCTCTTCCTGTCCCATGATGGCTGAAATTAGAACGAGGGTTGGTGGATGCTTCATTGACCTGAGACTACTGGGCCATCTCCTTCAAGGGCCCCAACTCTCGAGCCTCAGTTGTGTGTGAGATGAATGATGCTATGTGGTCAGGAGACAGGGGACCCCAATGGTTTGGAGGGAGACACCCTTGGGAGAAATCGAGCTGCATTCCCTGAAAGTCAGTCTTCTCAAATGTAAAATGGGAGGATGGGAACAGCCCCGGCTGCGGCCGCTGAGAGCCCTCCAGGCCGGCACCCCTGCTAAACCCAGCTCAGTGTCTGGTCCAGAGCGAGCGAGCGAGCGAGGGCATATGGCGGATCTAGGGTGCCGGGGAGACAGAAGCCAGATCGCTGCCCGGACAGGGGGTAATATATGGCGTCTAGCTGCGGCCGAGAACTGACTTCAAGCTCAGCTGCAGAATCGGCTCCGCGATGAGAAACAAGGAGAGAGAAGGGACAAAGCAGCCTGTCTTCGAGTGCACGGTGACAGAGCACAGACTCGCCTGGCAGCCCGGGGTCTGGGCAAGGACAGGGCAGAGCCTATTAATAACAATAAATTATATCTGCGCCGTGATGTATGGCCCTGATGAGCTTCCCGTTTTGTTATCTCAGCCGTCGGAAGGGCACGTTCTCCCGACCGTTGTCACGGCGGAGTTCATCCCCGCTGGTGGGGCCATGGGTGCTGAGATCATGTGATTGTGGGTGCTCTTTCTCCGAGTTTCCAAATCGGGGAAACTGAGGCTCAGGGAGCGAGTCGGATCAGGGTGGACATCTGGGTTTTGGCGTCCTGGATCTTGGCTAGGTCCAGCCCTGAGAGGGACGGCCTTCTTTCTGTCTGTCATTTTGGAGCCTCTGTGCGCTGGGCGTCTTGGTTGTTTCTTCCCCGTGGGAGGCTGCTCCAGCTTTCCTGCCGGCCAAGGGCGAGGAGGCTCTCGGATCCCTGCCGCCCGGCCCCAAGGCGCTCCATGGGCCTCGTGGGCGCTCCAAGAGAGGGAGGAATTCCCACAGCCGCTGCCCGGGGCAGGCGGGCCGTCCAAGACCCGATGTGGGCCTCTGTCCCTGGGGAAGCCCACCGCCCGCTCAGCACGGAGTGGACTTGGGGACCAGGTCCAGTGGATGTTGGCAGCGTGCGCTACCCCAAGAATGTGCAGATTCAGTCCCGGAAACGGCTTGGAGGGAGACCCACTTGGCTTCTGAGCAGGAGAACAAATGAGCCCCATCCTCCTCCACCCCCTACCCTGGCCGATTCTGCGATTTCCTTTGTCTCAATCCAAAATCCCTCTTTACATGATCCGAGGCTTCCTGATAAAATGGAACTGTAACTTTATCTAAGACGAGTGCAGCACATGTAGGATGGATAAGGTGTAATTAATAACAGAAAATAATGTTTCCCCCTCCTGACCTTTCACCCCCATATAAGTGTCTTAAGTTTTATGACAGCTAAGCACAAAATGAGTGTGTGCCTGTGTGTGTGCGTGTATGTGTGTGTGTGTGCGCGCGCGCACAAGGTGCATGCTTCGGTGTGTGCGTCCGAGCTGCGCTGACGGGCCAATCCGTCTGTCTGGTGAGCATTCGCCTGGCCCTGGCTGGAATTGGTTTACGTTCCTGGGTAGACTGGCCTCTCGCTGAACCCAGGCCCTGCCGGCAACTGATCTGATTTCTCCAAGTGAGGCTTCCTTCTCCATCTCAGAATACCCTCTTTTTGTTTCCATGCAAAACTTGGGGCTGAGTATTAAAGAAGCTGAGTATTAAAATAAAAGGGTGGGCCCGGCCGGTGTGGCTCAGTGGTTGAGTGTTGACTTTGGAACCAGGAGGTCGCAGTTTGATTCCTGGTCCTGGCACATGCCTGGGATGCCGGCTTGATCCCCGGTGGGTGGCGTGCAAGAGGCAGCTGATCAGTGATTCTCTCTCATCATTGATGTTTCTATCTCTCTCTCCCTTTCCCTCTCCCTTCCTCTTTGAAGTCCATAAAATATATACAAAATAATAATATAAAAAAAATAAAAGGGTGGCTTGTGGACATGCACACACACAGTCTTTCAGATGGTCTAGTATATATGGGAGCCCCAGTGGATGCTGGGGGAGGGGGGGTTGGTAGTTATTTGTGGGCTGGGAATCAAGAGGAACAAACATGTCCTTGGCTTTGACGCTGTCGGTCCGTGGGCGTACAAGGGTCTCATGCTGGAAACTGCTCTCCCCACCCCGCAGTGTGGCATCGTCCTGTTTATCTAGGAATGAATGAGAGAGGTGTGCTCGGGCCCAGAGGCAGGGGCTGAAGGGCGCAGGGAAGTCTTTGCCTGCTGAATCGAAGAGCATGAAATCCAAGGCCGTTTGTCTTGCCCAGTGATCGGCAAACTCATTAGTCAACAGAGCCAAATATCGACAGTACAACGATTGAAATTTCTTTTGCGAGCCACATTTTTTAAACTTAAACTATATAGGTAGGTACATTGTTGTTAACTTAATTAGGGTACTCCTAAGACTTGGGAAGAGCCACACTCAAGGGGCCAAAGAGCCGCATGTGGCTTGCGAGCCGCAATTTGCCGATCACGGGTGCCGGTTCCACAACTATGCTCGTTTGGAAGGTCACTGGGCTGGTTTCTCGTGATTCATGACGTTGGCTGCTCGACTTTTCGAGAAGTCCGAGGCGCCAACCTCTGGGTTAATGGAAGCCACACGGCCACGCAGCCAGCGGCTGTGAACCATCCCCGATGGGAAGCCTGGGCCGGGCGGAGCGAGCTGCTTTCTTTTGATCAGTGGCCCCGACATGAACCGTGAACCGGAGGTCGCGCCCGTTCGGGGCCTGTGTGTTGGTTCGGTCTGCGAGACAGCAGCACCTGGGCCCTCTACGGTCCCTCCTGCCCCGGCCTGGGAGCTGCCTTTGCCACGATTGTCCCTCTTCCCTCTCCGGGCTGACTCTTCCAGGACCCCTAGGGCACCAGAGAGAAGTTGGGGGAAGATCCTGGCCTTAAATCATTAGAGAAGGTCTCCATCCACTCCTCTGGCGTCCCTCCTTCCAGTCCTGGCTTCTCGGAGTAGTGGAGCCGATTCCTCCTCCCGGGGCACGGCTGCTCGCCCGATGTCGGGGCCAGGCTGGGTTTGGAGGGAGAGCTTTCTCCCCGGGGCGTCTGGGGCTGGGCCGTTCTTTTATGGGCATGCTTGAACTCTGGAGGCCCCCACCTGACAGCCACCTCTGCTGACTCGGTCGTATATTTCTCTGTCGTTATGTCATGCCGTCATCCTTCCGCACATGCTTTGGCCTGCCATGTTTTTATGGCCCTTCTTCCAAGAGGTGTCCCACGGAGGGTGGGTCGGCGTGATTTATCTTCGGGGGGAGGGAGGGAGAATTCCTTATCCCTGGTATCACAGGGTGCATTTTCCTCTTATCACCCTCTCTTCTGCTCCGGGGTTTAAAGGCGATACCAACGGTCGGATTAGGCGGCGGAGGGAGTTCTGTAGGCTGCCAGCTGCGCCGAGCTGACAATGACCAGAGCCTGGGGACGCGACCGGCTCCTAATTTCACATCCTCCCGGAGGCTGAGGTCCACAGCACGGCAGTCCCGGCGCGGGTTGCCAGGACAAGAAGATCTTGATTGGATTTAAATATTTCCCAGGGGAGGTTTTGAGGCTTTGGCAAACATAATGAGATGAGTAGCTCTTCAGAAACAGAACTTGAGAAATTAAACAAGTCATATATATTCATTATGGAGAGAAGTCGAAAAGGCAGATAAGGCAAAGGAAGCAAATGAAAATCACCTGTAATCCCACGACGTGGGGCTCACTCCTCATGCTCCGCCATATATCTTCCCAGGCCTCGGCGGATGGTATATGCATTTTCAGCGAAAGCGAGATTACATTGCACAGGCTGTTCGTGACAGTTTTCATTCGCCAAAAATGATAAACTACTGACAGAATACAGAGAATACCAAGAGCAGAGACAGCAAAACGCCCAGCGGCAACCACTGCTTACCGTCTCCCGCAGGCCTTCCTAGAGATCTCTTTCCATATCGCTTGATAACCTGCTTTCAAAAGTCCCCACAACTGGGATGGGCTCGGCCATGTCCGCAGATGGGTCTCTGCCATTCCTCTGTAGGGGTGCGGCTGTGTTTCCTGATAAGGATGCGCCGTGGTTTAATGACTGCATCCCCTGCAGTTGGCCGGCTAGATTGCTTCCAGTTGCTCACGGAGACCTCTTCTCCTGGCTTAGTTGAGGTGTTGACGACACTTTATCAGGTGGGATTTTTATGTCCCACCCCGGCCCATCAAACAAAGGCGCTCCACTCCCACCACCAAGTCTGTGAATCCGCCAAGAAGGCCTCTGGTAGCAGGAAGCCGGACTGACAGTAGCTTAAACAACGGAGGGTTTGTTTTTCTCACATGGTAAAGGAGGTCAGAGGTCGGCGGCCACTGGCATTGGTCCAGCTGCCCTGGGAGGTCATCGGGATTCAGGCTTTTTAAAATTTTTTTATTTTTTGGTACCCTTCTTAGCGTTTTGACGTTTTCTTTCAGTGCTTGTCTTCTGCATGTTCAAGAATGGCTGCCTCGGCTCCAGCCATCACATCTGCATCCAGACAGGAAGGAGCAAGGAACACCAGAAGGCTTTCCTCCTGGGCCTGGTAAGACTTCGAAACTCTCCCCCAAACCCTCCCAGCAGGTCTCTGCTTACACTTTATCGGCCGAAACGGTGCCACATGGCCTGATCTAGCTGCCAGGAGTCCAGGGAAGTGAATCTTTTCTTTTAAAGACCCTATTGTACCCCTGCTGGTTTGGCTCAGTGGTTAGAGCGCCCGCCCATGGACTGAAGGGTTTCGGGTTTGATTCCGGTCAAGGGTACATACCACGGTTGCAGGCTAGATCCTCGGCCATAGTTGGGGTGTATGTGGGAGACAACCAGTCGATGATATATGTCTCTCACATTGATGTTTCTCTCTTTCAGTCTCTCCCCTCCCTTCCATTCTCTCTAAAAATGTCAGTGGAAAGATATATCCTCAGGTGAGGATTAACAAAAACATTTTAAAAAGTGCTGGCCAGAGTTTGCATTGGCTCTGCGTGTTCTCAGGACACCCCAGACACATCCCTGGGCTGGAGCCCGGGGGTCAGACATCAGTTCCCCAGCCCACAGCTCCTCAGTCTCCGCACCAGGGACTTCCGGGGCCGACGATTCTGTGTTGGGGACTGCCCTGCGTATTGCAGGATGTTTGGCCTCCACCCTGTGGATGCCAGTGGCAGCCTCCCCACCTCCCCGCCCCACGCACACGCGCGCACACACACATCCCCTGGTTGTGACAAGCAATAATGTCTCCAGACGTTGCCCAGTGTCCCGGGGGCCACAATGCCCCGGATGAGAACCACTGCTAGCCACGTTTGAGTTCCAGTCCCGCCTCTGCCACTTACGAATCACCTCCTCTTGGCCAGGCTCCTTGTCCTGATTAAGCTTCGATTTCCTCACTTGTAGGTTGGGAGTAATAACGGGACCAGCCTCTGAGGGTTATTTTGAGGAATCACTGAGGGAACCTTTACAAAATGGACAAAACAGTGCTTGGCACTTACTAAACGCCAAGTGCGCGGCTGCTTCCTTTCTCGCGCGACGTAAAGACAAGAGGCAGCCTCCATCCCCGCACCCTCAGTGCCTGGTGTGCGCTGGCACGCAGAGAACGCTTGCTGAGTGGCTGGCTTCTACATGCAAACAGTAGGCACCTACGCCTGCACCTAAGCCTGCCTGAGGTCCCACCTCCCAGCCCGTCTGCAGCCCCGCGTGTCCCCAGGAGGTTCAGGGCAGGAGGGACTCCCCGGTTCGCCTGGTGGCCGGTTCTGTAGATGCGCCTTGTGTGCAGATCGCCCCTCCCGCCCTCGCTGACTGGGGCTCCGCAGACATGCCAGAGGACAGAGGCGGGGATGATGCAAACAGTTCCGAATGCGACAGCGAGTTCAGCTGGTGTGTGAGGAGCACGATGTTCCAAACACAATGAAAAGTCAATCAGGGGCTGGAAAAGTGCATTAATGTCCCTCAATCACATGTCAGGACACATGTGGCATTGGCGTCTCTTGGGGCCCTTCTTCCAGGGCTGCCGTGATGGCAGCGATGGTCCCCCCCCCACTGCCCCCCCCCACTCCATTGTGAACCCCCACTACCCTGCCCTGGCCTGTGGTCCCTGGACGGGAGGGAACCCAGGGCCATCTGTGTGTGCGTGTGTGTGTGTGTTTAATCCTCTCCCGAGGATATGTGTTCTTTTTTTAAATTGATTTTTAGAGGAAGGGGGAGAGAGAGAAACCAAAACAAAGATGTGAGAGAGAAACCTTGATCGTTTGCCTCCCATAGTGCCCTGACCGGGAATCGAACCCGCAACCTTTTGGTGTACAGGAGTATGCTTCAGCCAACTGAGCCACCGGGGCAGGGCTCCGTGTGATTTGTAACTCTTGGTATATGTGGATGCTGGAGAGGAGAGAGCCACTGAGTCTCTGTTGAGCTGTCCATTTATTTGTGGGCAGGAGTGAGAGTGGTCGCTTGTTCAATCAACAGACACTCGGGGCTGCTTCTGTGAGCGCCGGGCTACATGGGGGCTCTCAGCAGAGGGCACCGCTCCCGGGGGACAGTGGGCAGGTCCTAGAGACAGGTTTGGTTGTCACAACGTGGGGTGCATCCGGTTCGCAGAGAGGCCAGGGGTGCTGCTCAGCGTCCTGCAGTGCACTGGCCGGCGCCTGCCACCGAGAACGACCTGGTTCAAGCAGGGAGAGCGCTGAGGTCAGGGAGCCGGCTGAGGCCCCAGGGCCCTCCGTAGTGGCGACCGGGGCAGACAAGGGCCCTGCCTGGGCGGGGTTTCCTTGAACGTAGTCATCGTCCCTGTGCGTTAAGTAGCTGGACGAGGTAGGAGAAGGCTCCCTTTGAGGACAACAGTGGTCATTGTTTTTCCCTCTGTCCAAGCGTGGGCCTGGCGGGACTGCTGCTGTGGACGTGTGTCGGCTGGTGAGTGTGCATGTGCGTGCGTGTATCTCCCTGTGTGTGTGTGTCTCCCTGTGTGTGTGTGTGCATGTGCGTGCGTGTCTCCCTGTGTGTGTCTCTCTCTGTGTGTGTGTGTGCGTGTCTCCCTGTGTGTGTCTCCCTGTGTGTGTGTGCGCGCGTGCGTGTGTCTCCCTGTGTGTGTGTCTCCCTGTGTGTGCGTGTGTCTCCCTGTGTGTGTGTGTGTGCGCGCGCACGTGTGTCTCCCTGTGTGTGTGTCTCCCTGTGTGTGTGTGAGTGTGTGTGTCTCCCTGTGTGTGTGTGTGTGCGTGTGTCTCCCTGTGTGTGTGTGTGTGCGTGTGTCTCCCTGTGTGCGCGCGCGCGTGTCTCCCTGTGTGTGTGTGTGCGCGTGCGTGTGTCTCCCTGTGTGTGTGTGCGTGTGCGTGTGTCTCCCTGTGTGTGTCTCCGTGTGTGTGCGCACGTGTGTGTCTCCGTGTGTGTGTCTCCCTGTGTGTGTGTGTGCATGTGCGTGCGTGCGTGTGTGTGTGCAGAGCCATCGGGGCGGCTCTGTTCCTAAGAAGGTGTCTGCCATTTGCTTCCCCTCTCACCAGGCCCGCCGGCGGCTTGGTCCCTGTCACCAGACGGGATGACGAAATCATTAGGGAGGACCCTTCTTTGCCCCCTTCCGCCTTCCTCGGCTCTCCCCTTGCCCCCACCTTGGCGGTAAGACGAGAGGTCCGTAAACTTGCCTCTGAGTCAAAGCTTTGAACTTGAAGTTGAGTTGAGGCCGACTCCCCTGCCTGCGTGAGCACCCAGGAAGCTTCACAGATGCTGTTTCACCTGGCGGGGGCTCAGCTGGCTGTGCCCTGGGAGGTTGCCGATTCGGTTACCAGTCAGGGCACATACCTGGGCTGCGGGTTCGAGCCCTGGTCAGGGCTTGTACAGAAGGCACCTGATCAATGTTTCTCTCTCCCCCCCCCCCCGCCCCCCCCTTCTCCCTTTCCTTTCTCTAAGCATGTCCTTGGATGAGGATTAAAAAAAAAGCCGTAATGAAAAAAATAGCCAGAACCGGTTTGGCTCAGTGGATAGAGCGTCGGCCTGCGGACTGAAAGGTCCCAGGTTCGATTCCGGTCAAGGGCATGTACCTGGGTTGCGGGCACATCCCCAGTGGGGAGTGTGCAGGAGGCAGCTGATCGATGTTTCTCTCTCATCGATGTTTCTAACTCTCTATCTCTCTCCCTTCCTCTCTGTAAAAAATCAATAAGATATATTAAAAAAAGAAAAAAAAGAAAAAGAAAGAAAAAATAGTGCTTCAGAGAAATGAAAGAAAAACCATGGGAGTGTCCACAGCTTCGGCACTGGTGGCTTCTGGGCCAGAGGATGCTCTGTTGTGGGGAGCTGTCCTGTGCACTGTAGGGGGTTGGGGAGTACCCCTGGCCCAGACCCACTAGCTGTACCCCCAGCTGTGACCCAAAAGACACAGAGCAGCAGGCGAGTCGCACACACTCATCTTGAAGGAAAGGAGCCGGGTACTTGCGTCTGATGCGTGTGGTTCCATTTATGCAGGCGGAACGACTGGCAGAGCGGAACGATGCTGGGTGCCCTTTGGCAGAGGGGCCCTCCGGGGGTGCCTGCTTTTACTGGGGTGCTGAGGACACTCGCGTCATGTCTGTGCCTTTCTCTGTGCTTTGACATCTGAATCAAGTGGTGTGTGTGCTGAGGGGGAGACACGTAGGAAATGAGCACATCGGAGAATCCGAGGAGACTGTCCTCCCAAAACATCCCAACGGCCCAGGTCCATCTGCTTCCCAACCACAGCGGACGGCTGCTGAGCAGCTTCTGTAAATGGCTCCCCTGGAACCCCTGCAGCTGCTGCTCTGCTGGACACGGAGTCACCAAGCAAGGGTCTGACGGAGAGAGGCGTGTCGGCCTCTACACACACACACACACACACACACCCAAGACACCCCAGACACACTCCACACACACCCCACACACACATACCCCAGACATCCCCTCACACACATACCCCACCCACACAACAGACACCCCCTCACACACACCCCAGACACCCCCCAGACACACTCCATACACACATATCCCAGACACCCCCTCACACACATCCCCCCACCCACACACCCCAGACACACACACATACCCCCCCACACCAGCCACACACACAATCCAGACACACACATGTACACTCCAAACACACCACAGACACACACACTCCAAACACACACCCAGCCACACATACCCCCAGACACACACACACACACACACACCAGACACACACACATACACTTACCCCCTTACACACACACCTCAGATACACACACACACACACACTAGACACACACATACCCCAGACCCTCCCCCCCACACACACACCCCAGACACACACACACACACCCCAGACACACAACCCCCAGATGGAGATGTCGCCGGGCCTGCTGGAATTGAATTTCCTGCCCGTTGTGTTCCCTGGCAGCCTTATAGAGGCAGGCACCCCAACTGCCAGGTGAAATGGACCAACAGTCCAGGTTGAACTTCTGAAAACCAACGGCCCTTTTAATCTGGGAAAAATAAGCTCTATGTGCGGCCATCCCAGCTCGCCGCTCACCTACGTAAAGGGGCTCAGCCTGGCCCCTCCTTCCTGAGTTCTCACCACCCTCACCACCACCCCCGCACCCCCCCCTCCCCCCGCACCAGCCTCATCTCCGGCCAGAGGCCCCGGCTCCTTATCCTCCCGTGATTCAGGTCTTTCTCAGTAGAAACACAGCCCCTGATGCCCAGAGCCAAAGCTATAGGCATTGTAGAGGCATTTCAGGGAAACCCAGGGAAGGTTCTGGAAGGAAGCAGCTACAAAATGTGTCAGGAGACCCCCGGTCTTCCTCCCAGAGGCCCCCTCAGGCATTAGCTTTGGACGAAGCTGCTGGTTGCCCAGGCAGCCGCCCCCGCTGGCAGCATTGACAAAGGACTGTTTGCATGGGGAAGGGCAGGGGGCAGAGGCGACAGCCCCTAACACTGGGTGGATCCCACCGATTGCCCCTAAGTTGGAGTCCTGGAGAGGGCCTCTGCTCTAGAGCTGGGGCTCCATCCAAAGGGCCCTCTTCGCCACCTCCCTCCCCCTCCCTTCCTCTTTCTTTCTGGAAAAGTCTCCAGGTTCTAGCTGGCCTGAGATTGATGAGGCGTTTTGCATGGCGAACACCCTAGGACTGTATTTGGGTGGTAGGGCGCGGAGAGGTCTGCAGAGAGCTGGTGGTTGGAACGGAGCATCATGTATAGTAAATCCAGTCTATTTCTCGGTCCTTGCGAGCACATGCAGCTATAAATGGCCCCACGCGGGCGGCAGGGCGTAATAGCCTCTGAAACACACAGCAACAAGCTCAGAGGCCACCGCGTCACGTGCATGGAGGGGCACTGCACACGAGATGCCCCAAAGACCCCAGGCAGACAGACGCATGTTCACACACGGGCAGGCCCAGGCTCACACGCAAAACGAGGCAGGCACAGCACTGCTCCCAGCATCAGCCCAGGATGGGGGGCTGTGCCCCAGAGAGCGCCCACCTCCCGCGGCCCCTCTGTGGCTCCGAGGGACCCCCTCAGCTCCCTCTTCTCGCTTTGGTTTTCCTTGCGGTACCAATGTCTTTGGAAGCGCAGCCCTGAGGCCCACACGGCGCTCCATCCTGCTTTCTTCCTAAGACCTCCAGGCCCCAAATAGGGCCGAACTCCGACGCTGAATCTCACTGATTTCCAGGCACAGCCTCGCCCCAGACCGTCTGGACCAGCCATTCCTGCCTCCCCCCTCCATGCCCCCCCCCCCCCCCCCCGCTCCAGTAAACTTTCCGAGGGCCTCTTGGCACCGCCCAAGTGTTCCTAGAGCCCCGAGCAGAGAGTGGGTGCCAAGGTTGAGGACCAGGGCCACGGGATGGATCAGACCCTTGACAGCTGTACAGAGTGGCATGGGGTCTCCCGGAGACAAAATCAAAACCGGCCCCCACCCCCCTCTCCCCCCACTTTTCATCGAGATCTAATTACAGATGTCTTGACATTCCCGCCGCCTAAAGTTTCCTTAAAAGATGTGCCAGGAAGAAACATTTGGAGACTGTGTTTGAGGTATAACCCTGCCTGGGAGTCCCTGGTGCTTGCTTTGTCGCTAGATGACAGGGGCTTAATTACAGCGAGCGCCACGTACCCTTCGTTTGGGAGGCGGGATGCTTGAGCCACATAATGTACCGCAGGCTGACAATGGCCTTTTGGCAAAACTCGAGTCTCTGATCTCACATTAATTACTACACAAATATACGTATTGTGGGCACAGAGTTTATGTGGTGGAGTCCCTTTGACACATGTTCACAATAAAAACACATTTTTTCCCTTCCCTTCCCCTGACCCTAAGGACAAAAAAGAGATGAACATGTTTCAAGATGCTGTGGTAATGGCATGAGAACTGTCTGCTGAGTGTTCGCCCTGCTTTTGTTCTCTCTCTTTTCTCCTTTTATTAAAACAGCCTTTTAAACCAGGCGTTCCTGGCTTGTCATTCCTCTCTTTACTTTTGCTTTTATGCCGAGGGAGAGACCGATTAGATTAGATTAGATTAAAGACCAAGGGACACCTCGTGAAATACATTCCATCCAGAGGCAATTTGGTTGATTGGGGTGGATTCTTATGCGTGTGTGCGCGTGTGCATGTACGTGTGCGCGTGTACGTGTGTGTGTGTGTGTGTGTGTGTGTGTGTGTGTGTGTTTTGTGGCTTCCTGATGGTCCTTTTACAAATATCCGTTTTTGGTTTCTAGGATTGTATTTGTCCTTTCAGCTTTTCGCCTTTAGAAGTCTGCAGCCTTTGACTGTGGCCTGACGTTTTGGGGTCTGTGGCATTTTGGGGGGGGGGGGGGCGGGGGTAGTAAATCTTATTAACTATCTCCTTTAGCTTCTTGCAATTTCTCAAAACTTTCCCCCAGAGAGGCAGCAGTTTCCCCGAGGACCACAGATGAAAGGGTTCTTTTCAAAGGCCCTTCTCCCCTCTTCCTCTCCCCGCCCCCCCCCCACCCCACCAGGCCCCCAGCTTTGTCTGTGATGTCACAGCTGTAACCAAGGCAACACACTGTGACATCACAGCCGAAAGGCTACTGACCTTGGCCTGGATTTCAAAGGCAGCGAGGCTTATAAACTTCTAAAGCAGGCAGGAGATAAATATCCTCAGTCATAAAAGAACAAACAAAGCTGGGGGTGGGGAGGGGGGCTGGAAAAAACACATACAACAGGCGCTCTTTTTTAGAAATACAGTAAAAGGCTCTGCCAAGTTTTCCAGGAAGTGCCAGTGGCCATTCTGATGATGTGAACTAGACTTTACAACAGAAAGAGGAAGAATGAGTGGAGAAGGGCCGTTTACAAGGTTAAACTCACCAGGTGAGGCTTCCCCACAAACCAGAACCTGCAAAATGAATCCGGCGGAATAAAGCAAGAAGCCAACAGCCGTTTCTGAGTGAGAGGGGGCGTTCGCTGCCAGGGGAGAGGGAGAAAGGGTATTTATCCCAAAGGGAAAGTGCTCCACGCAGTGTGGATCCTGGGACAGAAAAGGGGGTGAAATTGGAGTAAAAGGGGGAGTTTAATTCATCGCAACAAACCAACGTTGGTTTCTTAGTTTTGAGCAGTGCCCTTGGAAATGCAAGATGGTAACGTTAGGGGAAAGTGGGTGAAGAGTAGATGGTGATTCTTGTATTATTTTAGCAACTTCCCTGTCATTCTAAAATTATTCCAAAATCAAAGATTTATTTATTTTTTTTAAAGGAGAAAGCGGGGCATTATGCTTCCAGGTTATGTCCTGGAAAGTCTCTTATATACATATATATTTAAAACCTTGCCCAACCAGCATGGCTCAGTGGTTGAGCATCAACCTGTGAGCCAGGAGGTCACGGTTCGATTCTCGGTCAGGGCACATGCCCGGGTTGCGGGCTCGATCCCCAGTTGGGGGCTTGTAGGAGGCAACCGATCAATGATGAGACATCATCATTGATATTTCTTTCTTTCCCTCTACCTTCCTGTCTCTGAAATCAGTTAAAAAAATTTTTTTAAAAAATGAAGTCAGGTTCCAGAGAGAGGTCACGGATTGTCAAGCATCACACAGCAGCTTAGTGGCAGCTCTGAGATTCGAACCCCGCATCCCCGTGGTTCACAATCCAGTGTTCGCTCCCCTCTTCACCAGCTGGCCCCTGGGAGCTTACCTTTGGACGGAATTATTTGATGTCAGAGCAAGAAAATAAGGCCATTGACGGGGTTGAATTGTGTCCCTCACAAAGATACGTTCTGGCCCTAACCCAGATTCCCGTAAACGTGACCTTATTTGGAAACAGGGTCTCTGCAGGTGCAAGTGAGTTTAGCTGAGGCCGTGCTGGACGCCAGTGGGCCCTCATCCAGTGACGGCTGTCCTTAGAATACAGAAATGGACAGACACACCGAGAGGAGAAGGCCACGGGAGGACAGCAGCAGCGATCGGAGTGATGTAACTACAAAGCCAAGGAGCGCCAGCCAGGCCAGCAGCCACCGGAAGAGAGAAGAGAGAGGCGGGGACCAGACCCGCCCTTGGAGTCTCCAGGCGGAACCAACCCTGCTGTCACTTTGATTTCTGACTTCCGGTCTCCAGGGCCAGGAGACAATGCATGTCTATTTCAAGATACCCAGGGTGTGGCACCTTGTGAGAGCACCTCTAGGAAACAAAGAGGTGCATCCCACTCTCAGATGTCACCCTCCTTTGCCATTGGACCCCAGGTCTGGGAGGAGGTTTGGGAAGGAAGGGTGGGGACCTGACCAGAGGAGAGAGGGCCTGGGAGCTCGGGGGTGGCGTCACAGGTGACCTCAGAATCACCTGGACCCGTGACACGTTTCCCGAGCATGGATGTCAGCTGTCAGTAACGGCCAGCGGGAAGTCAAAGCTTTGTTCCCCAGGAAAACCCTGAAGGATGACTCAGCAGAGAAGAAGGGGAGGGGGACATGGTCCATTGATCTACAGATGAGATCCTGCTCATCGGAGGACAAGGCAGGAAAGAATAACAAACAACGTGACGGTAGGGCGCTCCCTCCACCGGCTGTTATCCTCACTTCCCCGCTGGGGGACTCCGTGGCTAACTCGCCTTCCGGTCCCCACCCTGGGCCCATTTCACTGGCATGTCTTATGCTCTCTCTCTTGTTTTATTTTTTTTTTTAATCTTTTTTATCGAGGCATAATTTACAAAAAGTAAAATGCATCCATTTCAAGTGTACCGTTCAATGGGTTTTGATAAATGTTTGCATCCCTATAACCACCAACACAATCAAGATGTAGAACGTTCTTCGTGACCTCCATTTCCTCCTGATGCTTCTCGGTCCCCTGCCCGCCTGCACCCACACACTCCATCCCCGGACGACCTGCTCTCTGTTACTATAGATTATTTCTAGCGGTTCTCAACCTAGGGGTCTCGAACAATGAAAATACATCCTGCCTATCAGATATTTACATTACAGTTCATAACAGTAGCAAAACTACAGTTATGCAGTAGCAACAAAAATAATTTTATGGTTGGGGGGGTCACCACAACATGAGGAGCTGTATTAAAGGGTCGCGGCGTTAGGAAGGTTGAGAACCGCTGAGCTTCACTCAGTGGCAGCATCTCCTGTGAACTCCTCGATGTCTGGCTGCTTTTGCTCAGCGCTGTGCTTTTGGGATCCACCCACGTTGTTGCATGGATTCGTGGTTTGTCCAGTGAGCCGCTTTCGTCAGATGGAAGCACTAGGATGGACATTCACCAATGGATGGACATTTCGGTTTACCCAGCGTTTGCCCACTGAGAATGCTACTGAGAGGAAAGCTCCAGGGGAAGCCTTTTGTGGGTATCCGATTCCCCCCTGGGTCTGTACCTAAGAGTGGAATGGCTGAGACATAGGTCTAATTTTTCTAACCTCATGTAAACAGTATAAGCGAACACGAAACCCAAGCCAACGCTATGTAACTGTTATAAGAGAAGACACCAGCACATCTTTGTGGACTAGGACTAGGCAGTGATTTCTCCATTAGGACGCAAACAGCTTAAAGCAGAAAATAAAAAGAAATGATAAATTGGACTTTATCAAGATTTAAAACTCCTGCTCTTTGAAAAGACCCTGTTAAGAAAATGAAAAGGCAAGCCATAGTCTGGGAGAAAATATCTGTAAATCATTTATCTGACAAAGGACATGGATCCAGAATATTAAAAGAAGGTCTACAACTGAAGGATAAGACAAATGAGCCAATTTAAAAACGAGCGAAAGATCTGAACAGACACTCCGCAGCAGAGGATTTGTGAATAGTCAAAAAGCACATTAAAAAGGACTCGGCACTTAGCCGTCGGGAAAATAAAAATTAACACTCCATTGAGATGCCACTGTGTACCTTTCAGTGACTACAGTGGAAAAGACGGACCATCCCAAGTGCTGAGTAAGACGTGGAGCAACTGGGTGCGATGCAAAGTGGCACAGCCACTTGGGAGGAGTCTGACAGTTTCTTAAAATAGGTTTGTTTTTGTAAAAAAGTGAGGGAAAAAAAAGGTTCTTAAAATCCTCCAGTGGCTTCTCATGGCCCTGAAATAAAACCCCAGCTCTGTCCTGTGACCTGCAAAGCCTCTGTGATCTGGCCTCTGCTATTCCCCCGCCTCGGCCTGCGTTCCTCTCCCATTCAGCCACACCGACCTTTACGCTCGCTGATCTCGGACCACAGCAAGCTCCTTTGCTGTTCCCTCCGCCTGGATGCGCTTTCTCTAGCCCTTCGCACGATGGCCTCCAAGATCAAGTCTCCTTAAATGCCCTTTCCTTACGAAGACCTTTGCTGGCCACCATATCAAAATGTGGCCCCCCCGCCATTTCCCGTCCTTTGACCTTGTTCTAGTTACCTCGGAAAACCTCATGTATTGCTCACTACCTTCCCTTTCCCACTTTTCCAACCAGAAAGCGAGCTCCAAGATGGCAGGACGTTAGTTTCTCTGTCCAGTACTGTGCCCTGAAGCACAGCTCCTGACACACAGTAGGACCTTCATCACTGTTGAATCTGTGTCGTGTCTCCCAGAGGGACAACGGAAATGCAGCTAGTTTATGGCAGTGCTGGGATTTGAACCCAGCTCTCTCTGTCTCTGAAGACTTGGGTTTACTCTTTCCCACAGCTCCCAGTCAAGATGGGATGAAATTCCTGGAGGGCAGGACTCTGATTACCGGGGCAGGGACTAGGCTTTGACGCTGGTCCCAGGAGGGGGAATTCCAGGCAGGAAAAGAGCACGCCAGGCTTCCGGAATGAAAGTAGCCTGTGGGAAGCCAGCCTGGGCTGCTGGGAGGCCGAACGGCCCTCCGCCCTGTGACTTCAGACATCTCCCCGGCCCTTTTTGAAATCAACAAGAGAAACGGTGACTCTGTTGAAGTCCTCATCTGTTTTATTTATCCTTTTTTTTTTTTTTTTTCTAAAACATCCATGTGAGAGAGAAACATCAATCAGCTGCCTCCCACATATGCCCGTTGCCAACCCAGGATTGAACCTACAACCGGGTATGTGCCCTGATCCGGAATCAAATTGGCAACCTTTTGGTGAACGGGATGGTGCTCAACCAGCTGAGCCACACCAGCCAGGGCCTCATCCAGTTTTATATGAAGGGAGAAATGTCATAAGGAAGAGGCAGGACTGAGATGGGGGTGGGGACAAGGGAGTTGCTGCTTCTATGTTGAATTGTAGTTGCCAGGATTTGAACTACCAGCCGTAGGCAAACTACGGCCCGTGGATCCGGCCCGTTTGAAACGAATAAAACTATTGAAAAAAAGACCGTACCCTTTTATGTAATGACTAGGGGCCCAGTGCACGAAATTCGTGCACTGGGTGTGTGTGTGGCGGGGAGTGTCCCTCAGCCCAGCCTGCCCCCTCTCACATACTGGGAGCCCTCAGGTGTTGACCCCCATCACCCTCCCAGCGCAGGATCGGCCCCTTGCCCAGGCCTGACGCCTCTGACAGAGGTGTCAGGCCTGGGCAGGGGACCCTCATTTCCCCCCATCACTGGTTCTGCCCCCAGCCCAGGCCTGATGCCTCTGGCCCAGGCATCAGGCCTGGGCAGGGGACCCCCAGACCCCTCCGATTGCTGGCTCTGCCCCTTGCCCAGGCCTGATGCCTTGGCCAGAGGCGTAGACCCCCATCACCCTCCGATCGCCTGATCGGCCCCTTGCCCAGGCCTGACGCCTCCGCCAGAGGTGTCAGGCTTGGACAGGGGACCCCCATCTCCCCCCGATCACTGGCTCTGGCCCCCGCCCAGGCCTGACGCCTCTGACCCAGGCTTCAGGCCTGGGAAAGGGGACCATCATATCCCTCCAATCCCCGGCTCCGCCCCGCACCCAGGCCTGATGCCTCGGTCAGAGGAGTTGATCCTCATCACCCTCCGATCACCAATCACCGGATCGGCCCATTGACCAGGCCTGAGGCCTCCGGCAGAGGTGTCAGGCCTGGGCAGGGGACCCCCAGCTCCCCGCGGTTGCAGGCTCCGCCCCTGCCCAGGCCTAACGCCTCTGGCCTAGGCGTCCAGCCCGCGCAGCGGGGACCCGCAGCTGCAGCGGCCCCACGATCGTGGGCTTCACTTTAGGCCCAGGCAAGGGACCCCTAGCTCCTGGGACTGCTAGCTTCGACCGTGCCCAGCTCCCATCGATGGCTCCACCCCTACTTCCTGCTATCACTGGCCAGGGCGGAAAAGGCGCCTGATTCTCCAATCATGGCTGGGGGGCAGGGCAAAGGCGGCCCCAGGGCCGCCTTTGCCCTGCCCCCCAGCTCTTAGCTCCCCCCTGGGTTTCCGATCACTATCAGTGGCAGGGGGCTTCTTCCTGCTTTCCCTTTCGCCTCCCTGCATTGTGCCTACATATGCAAATTAACCGCCATCTTGTTGGCAGTTAACTGCCAATCTTAGTTGGCAGTTAATTTGCATATAGCCCTGATTAGCCAATGAAAAGGGTAGCGTCGTATGCCAATTACCGTTTTTCTCTTTTATTAGTGTAGATGTTTACTTTGAATTTATATTAGTTCACACAAACACTCCATCCATGCTTTTGTTCTGGCCCTCCGGTCCAGTTTAAGAACCCATTGTGGCCCTTGAGTCAAAAAGTTTGCCCACCCCTGAACTAGACCCAGGGGCTGGTCTAGTCGAGTTCCCTATTCCACAGGTGGGGAAACTGAGGCCTGGGGGCGGGGTGGGGAGGAATGTGCAAGCCTGGGCTGGGCCCCAGGGTTTGGCGGGGCAGGGTTTAACTGGATTTGGGTGTAGTCTTTTGGAGCAGCGACCTTTGTCAATGTGCGGAGGCACCAGAGGAAGCCTTGTGTAGGTCACGGAGAGCTTGGGGCCAGCCAAACCGAATGTCACCTTTGGCTCTGACATTTACTAGCGTGTGTCTGTGGTGGTAAAGACTCCGAGCCTTAGTTTCCTCATCTGTGAAATGGGGATGATGATGCTAACAGCCACTTAGTAGGATTCTTAAATTCACGACACGAGGAACTCCATCTCGTTTAGCTCAGTGTCTAGTACTTTGTAAGTGCCTAGTAAATGGGGCTTATTCCGACTGTCATACCTTCTAGAACTATAGTGAGGTCGGCCGAGGCACGGGGGTTGGAGAGGACTACCAGTGATGGTGAACCTTTTGAGCTCGGCGTGTCAGCATTTTGAAAAACCCTAACTTAACTCTGGTGCCGTGTCACATATAGAAATTTTTTGATCTTTGCAACCGTAGTAAAACAAAGATTTATATTTTTGATATTTATTTTATATATTTAAACTAGGGGCCCGGTGCACGAAATTTGTGCACTGGGTGTGTGTGTGGGGGGGAGTGTCCCTCAGCCCAGCCTGCCCCCTCTCACATACTGGGAGCCCTCAGGCGTTGACCCCCATCACTCTCCAATCGCAGGATCGGCCCCTTGCCCAAGCCTGATGCTTCTGGCCTAGGCGTCCGGCCCGGGCAGCGGGGACCCGCAGCTGCAGCGGCCCCACGATCGTGGGCTTCGCTTTTGGCCCAGGCAAGGGACCCCTAGCTCCTGGGACTGCCAGCTTCGACCGTGCCCAGCTCCCATCGCTGGCTCCACCCCTACTTCTTGCTATCACTGGCCAGGGCGGAAAAGGCACCTGATTCTCCGATTCTCCCCCCTGGGTTTCCGATCACTGTCAGTAGCAGGGGGCTTCTTCCTGCTTTCCCTTTCGCCTCCCTGCATTGTGCCTACATATGCAAATTAACCGCCATCTTGTTGGCAGTTAACTGCCAATCTTAGTTGGCAGTTAATTTGCATATAGCCCTGATTAGCCAATGAAAAGGGTAGCTCGTACGCCAATTACCATTTTTCTCTTTTATTAGTGTTGATGCCATTTAACAAAGAAAAATCAACCAAAAAAATGAGTTCTTGTGTCACCTCTGACACGCGTGTCATAGGTTCGCCATCACTGGACTAGACTGGTGGATGATGTCAGTTAACTGTTGGTAGCCTGGAAGTCTCTAGAAACCGGAACACCCCCACCTGGAGGCCCTCATCTGACCGAGCATGCCACGGTCTTTCTTGGGACCCAGGCTACCTTATGTGGGGGGTGGGAGGAGGAAAGTTAAGGCAGCGCCGAGACCCCACTGAAGAGTAAACGGTGTGTGCTCGCATCAGGGCTGCTCGTCCCTTTCGTCCCTGAGACCTTGGGGAAGTCACTGGCCATCTCAGCTGGTCAGCTCTGTGAAGCGGGCGAGGGGATCCCTCTCCCATGGCAAGAGGAGGGGTGGACGCCAGCGCCCGGCGTGGCGCGGGCACTCGGGCCTGGGGCAGGCGGGACGTGGCCGGCCTGAGCAGTTGGTGTTCCTGAGGCTGCCCCGCTGGCTTCAGAAGAGACAGATTCCTAGACGTTTTAAGCGCCTGGACGTGCCTGAACTTGCAGGTGCCATTTTGAATCCGAGAGGCCCTTGACTTTAAGGAGGGCGTTCAGGGAAAATGCATCTGTACAGCCTGTAACCGTATCTAGACCCTGGCCCATCCCAGCCCAGGAGGGAGCGGAATGCTGGGCCTCTGAAGAGGCTCCGCACAAGTCGGGAGATAGGCCGGGAGAGAAGGGTGTCCGTGGCCCTCCGTGTGCCCCGAGGGACGAGGAAGAGGATCACACACACCGGCCAGCAGCAGCGCTCCGGCCTGCCTGGGGGACCCACAGGCCTCGGGCATTCATTCACATGAGCTTGTGATCAGCGGTGGTGATGGGCTCCTGGCTTCCCGCTGGTCTCCCAGGATGCTCAGGGAAACAAGGAAGGCCAACTCATTGAAGACAATTGGGAAGGAGGAAGGAAGCTAACTAACAGTGTTGAGTTCCAACGGGTCCCACGGGCCCTGCGGGGTCGGACTAACGCTTCCCATTGGACAGAGAGGAAATGGAGGCTCACAGCAGAGAAACGTCTTGTCCAAGGCCACTCAGCCGTTACGATAAGAAAGCAGCCCAGCCAGTGTGGCTCAGTGATTGTGTTGACCTATGAACCAGGTTGTGCTTCGATTCCTGGTCAGGGCACATGCCTGGGTTGCCGCTCGATCCCCAGTGTGGGATGTGCAGGAGGCAGCCGATCAGTGATCCTCTCTCATCATTGATGGTTATAGCTCTCTCTCCCTCCCTCTCTGGAAAAAAAAAAAAGAAAAAAAAAAAAGGAATACACGGGCTGACAAAAGTAATTAAAAAAAAAAAGTAAGAAAGCAAGGGATCTGACAGCCTGGTCATGCACCCGTGCCTCTGCAGGGGACATCTTAATATTGTCAACAATTAATCAAAAAGAAAAAAGAAAGAAAAAAGAAAGCAGGGATAGGTTCCTTCTGGTCTACAGTGACACTTCCTCTTTCCATCCCAATGGTCACGAACCTGTTTAGCACCTATTGTGCGGTTATACTGGGGGGAGGGAGCACCCTAATCTCCGACCTCCTGCTTATCTCGCTCAGTCCCTCTGGCCCTGTTCTCTGGGTGCAGCCAGCCACCTTCCTTTCCTCCTTTGATCCGCCCTGCTCTCCCTCTTCACTGCCTCTGTTTAGACCTTGCCCTCCCCGCGCCTGCTTATCTTGCGGATTTGCACATCCCAGGGAGTCCTCCCTGACCTCTGGAGAAGTTCAGGTCCCTACCCCCTTGCCCTGTCCACACCCTGAAACCTCTCAGGGTGGAGACGGCCACCCTAGGAGACTTGAAGCCCCGTGGAAGCAGAGGGCTCATCTGTTGCGTCCAGGGCTGGATCCAAACCCCCGTGGAAGGCGGGGAAGTTCTTAAGAAGACCCCAGGCAACGAAGACAGGATCCAGGAACACACCGGCGAGGGGGAAGGTAGAAGAACCCCAAGAGGTTGGGAGCCTCCAAGATGTTCTAGAAAGAGCCCTGTCCCAGCTCCTCAGATTGCAGGCGAAGGTGAAGGGCCAGACATTCTCCAGGGCTCCCATTACCAAGCCGATATGTGTTTTGTGTGCCATGTGTTTATGTTTTGCCCTTTGAAGACTGCCTGGGAAAGGCTAGCAGTCATGGAGTAACACACACTTCTCTTCTCTTCTCTTGCCAAAAGCAATCTTTAATCACCCCACCAAGTAATGGGCTCAGAATAGCATAATGGAAACAAAGCACTTAAAATACTTTCTTGGGTGGATAAACACAGCCGAGGGGGAAAGAGAAGTCTTCCACGCCCAGCCCTATCCTTTTCGCCGTGCACACGGCCCTGCGACCAGGGAGGAAGAGGAGAAACCCTTTCCAAACAAACGTAACTGTAAGCAACCAGAACACACATTAGCAAGGTGAGCTGCCCGTCCTGAGCACAATGTCTTCAGAGTTGCTGGCTTGCCTCCCTTTAAAAAAAAACACGCCAAAAACCCCCAAAACCTGTCACCAAGTGACAAAATGTAAGTCTGACATAACTAACCAGTGGGAGGGAATTCTCAGAGTCTTCCTCAAATCTCATTGGGTGCGGGGACAACGGGGTATGGAGTTGGGTGGTTTTGGGTGGAGGTCCTTGTGTAGCTGAATGTTTTTCTTGTGTTCAGAGGCTGAATCTCCGCGGAGGTCCACTGTGGCTAAAGCCAAAGCCAGGAAGCAAATGGCAAAGTTCTGGGTTATAGAATCCAGGATGCAGGCTCTGGGTGGGATGTTAAGTTAGGTATTGGAGAAAATGAATGTTCATACCACGATGATAGACTCTTGAAATTACCATCTCCTCCAAGCAGTCTTCCTGGGTTTCCTCATTTGGAATCCATCTTTCTCTGCCACGAGACAAGCAAGACAAGTCTCAGGAGGCTTCTAAGATGTAAGAGCTGTACCATCTTGGCCAAATTACTTGTTCTCTCTGGCCTCTTGTTTTCCCATCTGTAACGTGGAGACAAAAATACCCCCTTTGTGAGTATCCTTAGGCATAGAATTAAGTAGTCTGTGGTCAGTTAACCTAGTCTGCCTAGAAGTCAGAATTACCCAAGCCTGTGTCAGCGTCTCCTTGACGGGTGAGGGAGAGGGGAGGGAGCTGTGGGCATGGGTCAGTCATCTTTTTCCTGGGTTGGTGTTTATTGGCCGTGTTGGACCCTTTATGAACATCGTATAATTATCTCCACTTTTCAGACGGGTCAACTAAGGTTCAGAGTGTTCAAGTAACCCCATCAAGGTCACACAGGAAGGGGCAGAGGCCGGGAACATAGTACACGCCCCACCTCCTTGTCCCCTAGTGCCTGGTACAGTGCCTGACACAGTGCCTGACACAGAGTAGGTGCTTAGTGCATATGTGCCCCTCATTTCCCGAACACCGTTTCACTGACAGATCATCTATGAGTAAGTGCAAATATTTCTTACACAAAGATTAGGGGACATTAGGCCAAGATTACAGTATAGCTCTTACGTCTTACAAGCCTACTGGGTCTTGGCTTGCTTGTCTCATGGCAGAGAAACTTTTTTTCTCATGTTGAACCCGTTGGTCAGATATGGACTAGTGAAGCATGGAAAAGTGGAGCACTTTTGAGCACTTAGAAGAATATTGCCCAATGGACATCTATGTTCTTGGAAGAGATGTGTGATATGTTCACTTAAAAAAAACATGCCTTGTTAAAGACGATTGATACAGCCTGTGTTTAAGGGGAAACGCATAGGAAAGATAGATGATGGGGAGCAAGGTTCAAGGTCATCTTTTCGACTGAAAGGCAATTAACAGCGACCATGAAGTAGAAGAGCTGATCAGTTGGGAACCCAGTAGTGCTGGTCACCCCATTTGACCTCAGTGTGAGGCTAAGGAAGCCCTGAGGACACACTGACACATTTTCCCTCATTTGTCTCCTTCCAGACCCTCCCTGAACTGAGGTGGAAAGATTCTTGGTGTTGGAGACAAAAGAACCCGGTTGGACTGGGTTGGACTCTCCCGGTCCTGACACTCCTCTTTGGGTAAATCTCTTAATCTTCTCAATTGTAAATCAACGTGGGAGGCCTCTGGGGAGGATTAAGTGAGACAATGGAGGCGAATGGTTTAGCACAGCGCCCATCCGCCCATCCTGCACTCAGCAAGCCCTTGGTGTCAGTATCTCATTCATTCATGCGTTTATTGAACAAGTATTGGTTGAGTACTATGTCTTCCAGGTACCATTCTAGGTGCTGGCAAAGCCAAGTGCCCACATTGCTGTGGGGGTGGGGAGTGGAGGGGGGGCCAGGGCGGGGGATAGGCTACAGACGAAGATGGTATTGGTGGCAGGGATACAGTATTCACGTATTAAGAACGGAGGCGTCTGAAACAGGCGAGGGGTAAGGTGATGGGAGGAAGGAAGTGCTATTTTATAGAGAGGAGTCCGGAGGTGACACTGGGGCAGAGACGTGACGAAGTCAGGGATCCAGGTTTGCGAAATGTGGGGGAACGGTGTTCCAGGCAGAGAGAACAGTAAGCGGAAAGGCTCAGAGGCCAGAGCATGGTTGGCGTGTTTGAGGAAGAGTAAGGAGGCCACTGTGGCTGGAAGTAAGTGGTTGAAAGCTGTTCATCACCATTGAAAAGGGCACCATTCATTGGTGGTGGAAGAGGGTGTAGGGAGTTGGAGAGGGGCCCAGATCCTATAGACCTTGTCAGAGCTTTGGCTTTGCATCTGAATAAAATCTTTTTATGAAAAATTTTAAGCGTATACAAAAGTTGAGCAATTCTTTATGGAACACCCATATGGCCACTGAGTGGATTCTCTACTTAACATTTTGTTCTGTTTGCCTTATCACACACCTACTCACTAATGACCTCTCTTCATTTATCAATAAGTCGTATTTTTTTGCATTGAAAGTCGCAGGTATCAGTTACTTATCCCCAAATACCTCTGCATACTTATCAGTTAACTTATCACCAAACGCTTCTGCAGGCGTATCATTAACTAGAGCCCACTCTTTGTCTAAGGATTTTTTAAAGTGAAAATGTACACACAATGAAATGCACCCTTCTTAATTATTTGAATTTTGACACATTTTTGAAATACCTATCCAACCCAAACCCTATCAAGATTGTTATCATCACCATCGTCATCACATCCTTCACCTGCCCCAGCCCTAGGCAACCAATATTCAGATTTTTCTCACCTTGGGTTCGTTTTGTCTGTTCCACAACTTGATGTATATGGAATCATACCTTATGTCTAAGACTTAATTCACTCAGCATAATGCATTTGAGTATCATCTATGCTCTAACTTTTTTTTATTGAGGGGTAGTATTTTATTGTATGGATATACCACAATTTATCCTTTCTCCTGTTGATGGACACTCTGGGCAGTTTCTAGTTCTTTTTTATAAATATGTCTTTATTGCTTAAATTTTTTTTTTTTTTTTTTAGGGAGAGGGATAGAGATGGAAACATCAATGAGAAACATCAATGAGCTGCCTCCTGCACGCCCTCTACTAGGGATTGAGCTCACAATCCCGGCATGTGCCCTGGTCTGGAATTGAGCTGGGGACCTCTTGGTTTGTGGGTCGACGTTCAACCACTGAGCCATACCAGCCGGGCGGCTGCCATACATTTTTAAAAAATCCCTCTGGCTACGGGCTGGAGCATAGACTCTTGGGCAAAAAAACAGAGGCGTAGACCAGCAGGGAGGCTACTGAAATATTCAGACAAGAGATAGGACAGTGGTAAGTAGCATTGTTTTGCTCACATGCTTTTTCATATACATATTATTGATTTCAGAGAGGAAAGAAGAGGGAGAGAGAGAGAAACATCAATGATGAGAGAGAATCGTTGATCAGCTGCCTCCCCCACATCCCACACTGGGGATCGAGCTCACAACCTGGGCATGTGCCCTGACTGGGAATGAAACTGTGACCTCCTGGCTCATAGGTCAATGCTCAACCACTGAGCCACACTGGCCAGGCACATGCTTTTTATGTACATTATCTCTGTCAACAAACATCTTAGAAAACTCTCTTCCCCTAGAGATGACTAACCCATTCCTTCTTAAGGAAAGGCGAGATTGCTATGCTTTTCTTTCATATTCAAACACCTTAGTCACTTTGGTCAAAGGTTTTCCAAATCTTCTCAGTTACAGATTTGCAAAGAGGAACCTTGTAAATAGGCTTTATCAGCTAAGGAGCTCTGTAGGGGGAGGGATTTCATAAGCTCCTCAAAGAACTACATCAAATGGGAAATGCCAATAGATTAAAAGCTCTAAGCAGCATGAGATCAAGAGGACTTGGGTTGAGCCGGGGTTAGATGGAAAGTTCTAATAATAACAGCTCCTGGTTTTGCATTCTTACTCCAAGCCAGACACTATGTTCAGTACTTTCCATCCATCTTTCTTACGTATGAGGCACGAATTAGGCACGTTCCCATTTTATAAGGGTTTAAATCCGTTGCATCTGACTTCTGAGCCACACTCACCACTATGGCTCTGCCAATTTCCTTTCCATTGGAAAAGATGGATGGAATAGACGTGATTGAGCAAATTGATTTTCTTTCCTTTCCAACAAAGCTGACTCCACACTGGTCAGTGTGTTTTCTGAGATCCCCATGTAGAAGGACACGATTCAGAATGGCGACATGCATCAGGGTGGGACTCCTGGTTGGAGTGGCCAACTCTTTGTGGTTTGCCTGGGACTTCCCTTGCTTTAGCATGAAAAGTCCCGGACAGACTGTGGCGGTGGGTCATCTTACTCCTGGACGGTGGCCATTGTCCACGAAGAATGCCTCCATCTGTGATCTGGATTGAGTGGTTTCAGGTTTTCCTCTCTTGAATGCCCGGGCCGTCCCAGGAGATGAGATTTCGGTGTGTGCCTTGTGTCTCCAGGCTCTGCTCTCCCTCGGGCTGGTGTTGCCCTGGAAGGCGGGAAGGAGGGCTGCCCCTTGGGGTCTGTGGAAAGGTGAGCTGGGTCCCAGCACGGAGGAGTTTCATCAGTAAATCCAGCTGAGAACCGCTGGGGATGCTGGATTCCCACCACTGGGGCCCCACTGATGTGGGTAGAAATTCCAAGAACCAGCTCACAACTCAAAGTCAGCAGAGATCGGGCTTCCGAGTTAGGCTCTTGAGGCCAATGGATGTGCCCAAATACCAGTGCATCCCCGAAACTGCCATTCTCTCACCCACTGGCCAAAGATTTCATCAGCCCTTGGCCCTTGACCGGCCAGTTGTCAGCTCAACCGCATACCACTTAGGACACTAACACAGCCTTCCTGGGCATTGGCCACGGGACAGGGGGTAGAAACGGACTCTGCTTGGACAGTCAGCATCCAGGACGGACCCTCAGGCCGGGGCCGGAGACCGCACACTGCATCCTGGGACCTGTGGGGACCCTGGGAGCTTCACAGCGGACTTTTCTGGTACATGCAGACCAAGGTCCCAGCCAAGTCTCCTGCGAAGAAGAACAAAAGGGGAGAAATAGGAGCACGTGCCACAAAGACGGTAACAAACACAGGACGCCTTGGAGAGAAAGAGAAAAGGGAAAAAATCCTGGAGCAAAGCCCACAGTAACCTCAGCCTGAGCTGTCACTGAGCAGAGACTCGATTTATTTGGCTTTTGCTTGGAGACGTTGCACAACTTGTGACAGATGTGCTGTGTATCCTGTCATTAGGGCTGAGAGAGATGTCTCGATATGATTGGGAAAATTATAATGTCAATATCCCCTTTCCATTTTCAAGCCTTTTGCATATTTTCCACTACACTCGTCTCTGGTTGCTCACAGTTAAATGTAAATGAACGCCTCAGTCTTTGCCTCTTCCTCCTCGGTTCTGTCATGTTTTGGGCTCAACTGTGTGTGTGTGTGTGTGTGTGTGTGTGTGTTTATTCAACAAAAAAAGGCAAAGCAACATAAATGAGGAAGAAATGGGAGAAAACCAGGCGATCCCCTCTGGAATGCAGGAATTAAGGCTATTTATGGACGTTGAGAATTGAGATTTTTTTTGAAAGTAACAGTATCTACTGTACTTATCTTCTTCGATGCGGCAGATGTCCTATTGTGTTTGCATTCTTTCTAATCTCATACTTCTGCAAGCTGATACTAGTTTTCTACCCACTTTACAGATGAGAAAACCGATATTCAGTGAGGTCACCCTTTGCCCAAGGTCTCGAAAGTGGTGGAGGCAGCCTTTGGATGCAGGTATGTGTGACCAAGGTCATTGAACTCTGCTGCAATGTATATGGTGCACATCGGGAGTTTTTCCTGCTCAGGCTCTCCCTGTTGTGTCACACACCCCAACTTCCCCTTTGGAAACTGTTCCTCCTCTGCTCTGTGTCCATATAATAAAGGTGAGGGTGACCTCCATTCCCAAGGCCTGGGCTGGGCACATGACCAAGGCCTGACCGATCCGAGCATGCTGACTCTTGGCCAAAGCGTTGGGTTCCTGGATGGCCTAGAGACTGTTGATAGGATGGGTGAGAGGCTGGAACTCCTTTTTGACTGGGGGCTGCTGGGTGGCTGGGCTGTTAGCTTGGAGCTTCTGAGAATCGTCTTTGCCACCAGGAGGGGAAGAGCCCGTATGGAAAACAGTCAACTAAATGAGAGATGGGGTGTGGGATTCTCCGTGGCGTCCTTTGAGTGTATGGATCCAGCTTTGTCTGTGGCTGGAGTCCACTCCCGGACTTGTGCATTACGCAAGTTTTTACTTTCCCAAAGCTCTGAGTCAGATCTTGGAGAGCGAGCGACATGCCGCCAGTGAGAATGAGGCCCGGTGAGACCAGGCGGGCCTGCGGTGACGGGGATGTTGTGATTTATGATAAGAAGTGTATGTTTGGTCTGCATCCCTGGTTCTGGCAGGAGAGCCTAAAACCCTTGGAATTTCCTAAGTGATGAGAGCCATGAAGGTGTCTTTTGTTATGTGAATGAGGTGACTTTTGGAAGCACCTGAGGATGGGGGCTGGTTGCCAAGAGAGGCAACCACGTGACTAGAGGGTTGGAACTTTGAGTTTCAACCTGCAGGGAGGGGAGAGGGGCTGGAGATGAAGATGACTCACGGATGACCACTGAGTTCATCAGCTGTGTCTGTATAATGACGTCTCTGTGAAAACCCACAAGGAGAGGGTTTGGAGAGCTTCCGGGTTGGTGAACATTTGGGGAGAGGGGTGCGCCTGGCAAGGGCAGGGAAGCTCCGTGTCCCTTCCCACGAACCTTGCCCTGTGCATCTCTTCCGTCCGGCTGCCCGCAGTGACATCCTTTTATAATAAGCTGGTAATACATGGATTTCCCGCGTTCCACGAGCTGCTCTAGCAAAGTAATCAAACCCAAAGAGGGGGCCGTGGGAGCCTCTGATGTATAGCCAGTCTGTTCGATGTACATGTAACCGCCTGGGCTGGGAACTGACATCCTGAGTGGGAGGGGTCGTTGGAACCCCCACTTTGTGGCTGGTTGGGCAGAAGCATAGGTCCCAGCCTGGGCTTGCAGCTGGCATCTGAAGTGCGGGGGAGCGGTCTTGTGGGACTGAGCCCCCCACCCGTGGGATACGGCGCTGTCTCCGGGAGATCGTGGTGGAATTGAGTTAAATGGCGTCCGGAGCATTGCTTGTTGGTGTGGGGGAAAGCCTCTTCCCCACACATTGGAATTGGGATCTGGACAGGTTTGATATGATATTGCCAATACATTTGCCTATTTTTTGATCTGAAAGACTTGCAATTTCAAAGGTCAGCATTTTAGTTCCTTGACTGAATATCCCTGTTTGTCAGATATGGAAACTAAAGCTTGGAGTTATTAAGTGCTATCGAGGATGAAAGAAAGAACTAAGCCCAATGAAACCCTTCCAGGTCCCGGAGGAAGTCACAGGCTGGGAATCAGAAGCAGCTCTGGCCTCTCCCTGTGTCTTGCTGGGTGAGCTTGGCTGGATGCCTTCCTGTATCACTTAGAATTCTCAGATCGCGAGCAGCAGAAAGTGACTTTACCTTATGCAGAGAAGGAATTTACTGGAAGGATATGAGGGAGCTTGTGAAATAGAAGAACAAAGTCTCTGAAAAGAGCCACATAGGATCCAGGGGAGCTGGTAGCCGAGATTTAAGGACTTAGGTGAAGACATGAATGAGCGGCAAACCTCCATTCCTTGCTTCCAATGCCCTCTGGTAGTGACATGATGGACCCACAGTTCCATCATGATTCTGTCCAATACAAGGACATTTGTTTTCTCAGAGCAGCACTGAGGCACCGTTAGCTGATGATAAATGCTGGTGCAGGGTGGGAAACATTACCCAGCCCGTATTCTTGCTGCCGTTTGTTTAATCCATAACATGAGTGGTTGGGTCGTCAGGTCTGTCTGAGCCCTTTTAGATGTTATACTCAGAAAGTTTGATGTTACCAGGCCCGAAAGAAGCTGGAATAAAACACACTTCCACAACCAGGACGTTGCATTATTCTGTGGAAGAAGCAAAAGAATGTCACACAATTTTCTTCGATGACCCACCTTGCCACCTGGCGGCAGGAAGGGTGGGGGGAGATACTGGGCTGCGATTAGGTAGGTGGTTGGCACCAAACCCCTCCGGGCTTCCTTTTCCTCATTTACAAAATGGGGATGTGTGTTGTAGAGGTTACGATGGTGGCTAAAAGAAACGCATTTGCAAGGCATCGAGTGCCCAGTGTGTGCCTGGCTCTGTGCTAAGCGCGGGACCCACAGCCTCTCCTACGGTTCCCAGCACAGGTGGGAAGAGGTGCCCAGCTCCCAGTGGGGCTCAGTAAGGGCTCTTGTCCTTTCCCGTGCCTCTGGGCAGTGGTGTGACTCCCCGAAGCCTCTTCCCCTCCCGCTCCGTCTCCGCATCCCGGCCAGTCCTCCTCCGCTCAGTCCTGGGGCCCGCAGGTGGCCACGGCAGGACGAGCACCATGTCCTTGCCCCGCTCCCAGCCTGGACAAATGGTGAAGGGATCGCCTGTGAGTTCAAGGGCAGAGAGAGAAATTCAAACTTCTGGTGTGTAGAAGGCTCTGGAATCTTGCAGATAATATATCGGGGGTGGGGGTGGGGGTTGGCAGATCCCGCCTTTCTTTTGTAAGAGTGTTGAGATAACTGGACTCCAGTTACCCTATTGAGCCCAGCCGGCGTGGCTCAGTGGTTGAGTGTTGACCTATAAACCAGGAGGTCACGGTTTGATTCCTGGTCAGGGCACATGCCCGGGTTGTGGGCTCGATCCCCAGTGTGGGGCGTGCAGGAGGCAGCCAATGATTATCTCTCATCATTGATGTTTCTATCTTTCCTTTTCCCTTCCTCTCTGAAATCATTACAAATATACGTTTAACAACTGACCCTATTGGAACCAGGCAGCCATGGGCCGCCCCGCTGACAGGAGCAGG
Organism: Myotis daubentonii; assembly: GCF_963259705.1. NCBI lineage: Eukaryota > Metazoa > Chordata > Mammalia > Chiroptera > Vespertilionidae > Myotis > Myotis daubentonii. Next base: position 9,003,567 of record NC_081858.1, on the reverse strand, counting down.
GCCTGGGTCTGCCTTCAGTGGCAAATGGAGGAGTCAGCACCTTGCAAGGAAAAACAGTCCAGGCATCAGCTGGTGGAAACGGTCCCGCCGTTCATGACCACGGAGAGGAAGGCGAGGAGTGTGCATTGTTTGAGTTGGCAGCTGACTCAGGATTCTTGAGTTTGGAGGTTGCAGGTGTGAGTGTGTGAGTGAGCGTGTGCAGATGTATTTGTGTGTAAGGGAAGGTGGAAGAAGCCTGTATGTGCGTGGAGGTGAAGATGGGGAAGACGGGAGGAGAGGTGGCAGCCATGTGCGTTGCAGGCTGGCTGTTGTGTGTGCGAGAGGGAAATGGAGAGATGATGGCGATGGTTCAGGGGAGAGCAGAACAATCTTTATTGTTCGCGCGTGTCTAGATACAAATGGAAAGTAGTGGATGACAGAGCAGGAAAAGACTAACACTCGCGCCAGAGGAAGCCACGCGTGGCTCATGCGAGGGCAGGAGAGGGCCTGGGTCGACCTGGAGTGAGCCGAGGCACCTGCTCCCTTGGCCAGAAATAGTTTCCGGGAACCGCAGAGCTTTCTCCCCTCCAGTCGCGCCCGCCCCCCCCCCCCCCTCCCCGGCTTGGGGCCCAGCCGCGGGGAGATAAAGCTGCCTCGTCGCTTGTCTTGGCTGCCTCTCAGCTGGGACTGCTGACAAGCGGCTTTGATCTCGGGTTATCAGGGCCTAACCCTGTGGCCTGGGCCTGCGCTGCCAGCTTCCACCGTCACCTTTGCGAAAGGGCATTCCAGAAGGTCACGGCGGGAGGGCCGCCCGGACCTGGTGCCCGGCTGCCTGGAGCCTGGGTGCTCCATGTATTGAGGGCACCATCTTCCCATCCAGGATCCCTGGCAAAATGTGGGGGTCCAGCTGGGGACAAGGAGCTTTGAAGGGGGGCCATGCACAGTGGCGCCCACCATGAAGAGCACATGGCACTTCCTGCTCCCCACCCTCATGCTGGCTGGGCCTTCACCCCCAATGGGAGGTGAGGGGACAGAAAGCAGGAATGGCAGCCAGAAACCTCACGTTCTGTTCTTAGGACGGCTGCTGAGTCACCGCGTGCCCCGGGCGAGTCCTGCTTCTCCGGGACCTCAGCTTTCACCCCCATCTGATAAAAGGACAGTCAGTGCTTCTGTAGCCATGGAAATCTCTGCTCACATCAAATCGTGTGCAGAAACCCAAGTCTAAAGCAGACTGGGGGAGAAGGGGCCAGTTGAAGGGGTGCCCTCATCCTCAGTTTTGTCTTTGGCCTCTGCTCTAGTTGGTGTGTGAGATTCCTAGGCAACCAGCACCAGCTGCCACCAGTGTGGCGGCTTAAGACAACAGGACTTCGTTGTCTCCCAGTCCAGAGGCCAGTGCTCCACCATCAAGGTGCTGGCAGGGCTGAGCGTCCTCTAAGGCCCGTAGGGGAGCATCCTTCCTGGTGTCTTCCAGCTTCTTCTGGTTTCCTAGGAATCGTGGGGGTTCCTGTTGTGAATCCATTGCTCCTATCTTCCATCACCACACCTAATTGTGTCTCTTCCCTCCTTTCTTCTCTGTGCCTGTGTCTCTGTTCACATTTCCTCTTTTTATAAGGACACCTTACCTTGACTAGATGTCCCTAAGGGCCTCACCTTAACCCGCTCACTTCTGTAAAGACCCCATTTCCAAATCAGGAGACACTGGGGGTTAGGACCTCAACATATTTTTTTGGGGTGGGGGCACACACACACCATTCATAATACCTTGTATGTCTTTTATAAATTCCGGACTTTTTAGAGTCTGTGAGCATAATAAATTGCATCAGAAGTTCCAGGGCGATTTGTTACACAGCCCTAGTAACTGCAACATGTGGTTAAACTGAAAGAACATCGATGCTGGCCTCAGGCCTGCGTTCAAGCCCAGCTGCTCCACTTAACTTCTTTGAGCCTGATTTTCTCAGAAAAATGGCTTTGGACAGAGAGCCTGTGTGTAAAGTTCTAGGCGTCCTAGTAGGTTCTTTCTTTATTTAGAAAGTCACAGAGGTAGAAGTGAGCCATGGAAGAAGTGAGCCAGCTGGGCTGCGTGGGCTCAGGAGACAAGTTGCAGAGGCAGAATAAGGGTCCTTGGAGCTTAGGAGAGAGAAAGGCAGGGAGAATGCATCTGGGGGAAGGGGAGGGAAAAAGATGAAGGCGTGCTTCAGAGCAGCGGTTGCCAACTGGTGGTCTGTGAGGTCCGAGAAAGGTTGGCGACTGCTGCTCCAGAGAGAGAGAGAGGTTGCACCTAGTAGGTGCTTGACTAAGGTCTCTCCTCTCTTCCTAAATCACTCCTCACCGCAGTGCTGCTAGATTTTGCAGAATAAGAGCTTCTGAATTTGGTGGGCAGCTCCTTGGTCCCAGGAACCAGAGCCTTACTTCATGCCGACTTGGATGGGGGAATGCGTTCCTTTGGTGAGTTCCGTGGTTGGAGCCCTTTCTCCACTCAGACTTTCATTTAGTCTGAGCGAACCTTGGTTTCTTGTTACCAAAGAAGAACCGAGGCTTACGCAGAGGCCTTGCGGAACGCCTGTGATATCAAACGGCCACTACCCTACTGCGTTCTGCGTTGCTGAGCGTAAATAAATTAAAACCATCTCGCTCCCTTTCCCTGTAAGCGCACGCGCACACACACGCACACACATAATTTCATTACAGCCGGAATGTAGTGCTGTAGGCGAAACGTATTTGGAGCTTGGCTGAACCTAGCGTGCTCTTGGAAGACGGATCTGCTGGGCCAGCCGGGAGGGAGCTGCGCCGGGCTCCTTCCCGCCACGCTGCACGCTCAGTGATCCGCAGGCCTGGGACTCACGTGAGCATTTGGTACTAGCAGCTCGGAGGCCCGCAGATATGTGGGTGGGTTTTTCTTTTTTGCTTGAAAAATGTAGTAAAATATAAATAACATAAAACTATCATTTAAATATTTTCAGTTTATTTTTCTTTATTAATCTTTTGAGAGAGTGAGAAAGAAGGGAGAGAAACATTGATCAGTTGCCTCCCCCACTGGGGATTGAACCTGCAACCTGGGCATGTGCCCTGACCAGGTATTAAACCCATCACCTTTTGGTGTACAGGACGATGTTCCAACCAACTGAGCCACCTGGCCAGGGCCCCAACTCTGATTTCTAAAGCCCAACTGGAAGATCAGGGTTAGATGCAACTTTCTCTGTTTCCCTAGGGCCACATGGCATCTAATCTTTGTTTCTCTCTGTACATCTGGCTCGTTCTTTCTTTTTTTGAAGCATAGTTTTCTCTGGTTGAGCATCCAATGGATACCAGTGACCTCTCTGGCCCCAACTATACATGGCTCCTTTCACTTCTAGCATTCGATGCAGATTGACCAATGTCTCTGTGTTTCGGGATTCAGGGAGAAAGAATGGATAGATCCAGCAATGATCAAAGGTTTATTCTCATTCTGAACAGCTATGGGCTCATGAAGGGGGTTTCATCAACCAACCAACTCACTAACATAAACACACCTCTTCTGCAAGGTTGTCAGTGATGAGGGTGTGGACAGGCTGGGCCTCCTGAAAGATGTGCATACTTGTGAGAAAAGTAGCAATAGAAGTGTCTCCAAGATAGAGAACACAGAAGGAGGAGAGAGTCACTTTTTCTGGAGGATTATAAAAACATTTCTCTGAGAAGACAAGTTTTAGGTTAGGTTTTAAAGGATGAAGAAGAGTTTTTCTAAGGCATGTGTATTAATCAGGATAGATTAGGTTATGATGCAGTAACAAACAGACCTCAAAATCTCAACAGCTTGACCCAACAAAGTTAGCTTCTTTTTAAATTTTTTTTTATTTTTATTGATTTCAGACAGAAAAGGAGAGGGAGAGAGAGAGAGAAACATCAATTATGAGAGAGAATCATTTATCGGCTGCCTCCTACATGCCCCCTACTGGGGATCAAGCCCGCAACCCGGGCATGTGCCCTTGACCAGAATTGAACCTGGGACCCTTGAGTCCACAGGCCGACTTTCTATCCACTGAGCCAAGCCAGCTAGGGCTAAAGTTAGCTTCTTGCTAGCCTTGCACGTCCATCACAGCTTGGTGCGGACTCTGCTCCACACAGTGACTCAGGCTGTAGCCCTGCAGTGGGGAACACTGGGCCTCAGTCACTGTGGCAGGAGAGGGGAGAGACTAGGGAATCTTGCCTGGCTTTTCATTGCCTCAGCATAGCTTCCACCCACAGTTCATTGGCTAGAACTTGTCATATGGCCTCCACCTACTGCAAGGGGCTGGGAAAAGTAGGGGACCAATGGGAGTATTTGGGGAGCATGACACGTGTGCCGCTGTAGGCAAACAATGAGATCATTTTCAATCAAGTTAGTGGTTCTCAGCCAGGAGAGAGTTTGCCCCTCCAGCTAACACATGGCACCGTCTGCAGAGCCCTGTTGACATCCAGGAGGTAGAGGTCAGGGATGCTGTTAAACATCCTACTATGAGCGGGGACAACCCCCACAACAAAGAATGATCCGGCCCCACGTGTCAATGCCGAGGTTGAGAAACCTTGGATTGAAGGAACACTTTGAACAAAGCAACAGTCATGAAAGGACAATCCAGTGGCAGGTGGCGCATCGCAGTGTTGTGCCACCGCCTCTGCTTCCAAAACCCTTTCCTTCTCCCCGAAGCACACCCATAAGCAATCCCCCCTCCTCCTGCCCTTGCAGCCTAGGAGGCCACTCCCCTGCTTTCTGGCTCTATAGGTTTGCTCATTTCAAGTATTTCATACCAGGGAATCGTATGATAGACGACTTTGTGACCGGCTTCTTTCACTTAGCATCGTGTTTTCTCTGGTCCTCCATGTTGCAGTGTGTATGAGTTTGTATTCTTTTCATGGTTGCCTACTCTTCCACTGCATGGCTAGACCACGTTTTGTTATCCATTCATCCATGGGTGAGCATCTGGGTTGTTCCCACCTTTTGGCTGTTGCGAATTATGCTGCTCTAGACTCTCACGTACAATGTGTGGGCATAAGTTTCATTACTTTGGGGTGTTTACCTAAGAGTAGACTTCCTGGGTCTGTGGTAATTTTATGTTTAACTTGAGGGAACCATCCACCTAATTTCCCCAGTTCTTGAGCGCTTACTTTGTGTCAGGCTCTGTGCTGAGAGCTTCACATGTGTGTATCCAGTCACTCCATCCTCACAATAGCTCAGTGAGGTTGGTTCCCATTATTACCCTCACACCGTAGGGAAGGAAACCGAAGCACAGAGAGGTTAAGCAACTTGCCTGAGGCCACACAGCTAGTAAGAGACAATGCCAGGAATAGGACCCGCACAAGAAGGGCTCGGAGCAGAGAAAGGAAATAGACAGATTCGGTTTCTTCCTCTCACCATGGCTTTCTCCTGTCATATGTTTAAACCCCCACTCCGGCTTGGAGTGTGGGTGGAATTCAGTTGGAAGGAGTTTGAGGGCCGAAAAAATATCATGTCACCACTCCTGGGAGGGTTTCATTTCCCTTCACGTGCTCGGACACGGACGCGCAGGAGGCACGTGGATCAATCACGGGCTGTTTGACAGGCTGGGAAAGAACGTGGGGCTGGGGCAGAGCGGCCTGGCCTGCGCCGGCTCACAGGGCGGCAGTGACGTCACCAACACCCCATTTTCCTCCGTGTGTTTACAGTTTCCCCCTCGGGAGCCCCTGGGGTGTCGGGACACGCCTCAGCTGTGTGGATTTAGTGTGTGGCTCTGCGTGCCAATGGGGGGGGGTGCACACAGAGTCGAGACCCTGCCGATTCATCCCGGGGCTGGTGGGTGTGGGGCAGAGCCATCAATCAGGAATCTGCCCTTGCGGTCCCCACAGTCCAGTGAAAAGCAGGTGGACAGTCCTTGATGATATCAACCATGGTTCAAGTTCAAATTCAAATCTTTATTGAGCACCTACTATGTGCCTGCATTGTTCTAAGCCCTGGGGAGTTGGCAGGGAACAAGAGACAAGGTCCCTGCCTCATGGATTCTCTTCTCAAGAGGGACATTGACCGTAAACAGACCAGGAATTACTGGGTGATCCAAGGTAGCAAGTGCTCTGGGGGCAGAAGGAGTGAAGGGCCAGAGAAGGAAGGAGGAGGCTGGTTTGGGTCAGATGTAGGGAACTGCTGGTAGGCAGAATGGTGGCCTTCCAGAAGCCTCCACTACCCCTGGAACCTGTGACCATGTGACCTCACCTGGCAAAAGGGACTTTGCAGATACAATTAAGTTACGACATGGTCAGTGGTTGGGTGTTGACCTATGAACCAGGAGGTCAGGGTTCAATTCCCGGTCAGGGCACATGCCCGGGTTGGGGGCTCGATCTCTAGTAGGGGGTGTGCAGGAGGCAGCCAGTCAATGATTCTCTCTCATCATTGATGTTTCTATCTCTCTTTCCCTCTCCCTTCCTCTCTGAAATCAATAAACATATGTTAAAAAAAAAGATGGGGGATTATCTGGGTGGATCAGTGTAATCACAAGATCTTTAATAGGAAGGGACAGGCGGGTCAAGACCAGAGAAGGAGATGTGAGGACGATGGAAGTGGGGATCGGAGTGACGCCACGAGCCAAGGAATGCGGGCAGCCGCTAGAAGCTGGAAAAGGCTGGGAAGTAAATCCTCCGCTTTGGCCTCTGGAAGCAGCACAGCCTGACCCACCAGTTTAGACTTCTGACCTCAGAACTGAAAGAGGATGAATCCGTGTGCTTTCTAGGCACTAAGTTTGTGGTGGTTTGTAAGCGCAGCAATAGGAAACTGTTAGAGACTTGCATGAGGTGAAGACCTAAGATTTACTGGGGAAGAGCATTCCGTTCCAGATGGAAGGAACAGCGAGTGCCGAGGCCCTGGGTGCGAAGTGAGATAGTGCAGCAAGCGCTGTGCTGGAGTCCGTAGAGCTTTGGGGACATGCGGGAGGGCCTGCGCATTGAGAGTGGGTAACCGTGGGAGACCCAGATGAGGGAATGCTTGGATTGAACCCTCAAAGGCTGTCATAAGAGCACTGGCTCATGAGTCTGAGTGACCTGGGTTTAATGGCTGACTGTGCTGCTTGTGATGTGGTTGTGGGCCAGCCCCTCTCCCTCTCCAGGTCTCTGCTTCCGGACCTGTTACAAAGGCCTCCAAGCATACCTGGTGGCGTTGTCCGGAGCTAATTCACGTGACATCCTTCGCACGGTCTGTGGCGCATTTCAGGTGCTCAGTTCATGTCTGGTATCGGGATGGTGAGGATGGTGATTGACATAGGAGGAGAGGGGTGCTGGGAATGGCATCCTGTGTGCCGGGAACAGTGTGGGGAAAAGGCCAGGCGGGGAGACAGTACCCGGCCCACTCGCTGCCAGGCTTAAGGACATGTAGGTGCCCCCTGGAGACCTCTCTTCCATGCTTTCTCATGTACCGTGGCTCACAGGTCTGCAACAGCACCTGCCCCGGGGGAGAGGTGTCTGGCCCGTGGTGGGATCGGACGACCAGTCCTTGGCTGCCCATCTGCGTGCAAACTGGTCCCTAGGGAATGGACAAGACCTCACACCAATTAGTTCCCTGGCATCTGGCCCCACCTATAAGCAGCCATCCTTGGCGGCAGGAAGTGGGGGCTCCTTGAACAGGCTCTGCATTCACAGGGCGGCCAGCTGCCCCAGGCTGAGCTCTGCCCTCCCCCAGGCCTGGTATAACTGTGGCCCAGCTCAACTGTATGTAAACGTATTTGCCTGAGTCTAGCTCTCAGCTGCCTTGGGGTTTCTCTAGGCAAATGCTGTGCTTTGATACTCGTTTTCTCTACAGGCCATGTAAATGCCATCCTGCAGGCCGTGTGGTGGGCAGGTGGGCAGGACCCTGTTGCTTCCTCGGGGTGAGGGGTAGAGGTTGAGCGGCAGATGGGCACCCGAGAGAAGGGCTGCGCCTGGAGAAGGGGCAGCATAGAGAGGGTGGAGCATCAGGCTACCCAAAGCGCGGTCCTCCACCCAGCAGCGTGGCCCCTCTCGCCACCCCTATCGCTGAATCAGAATCTGCATTTAACAAGCTCCCCACTGGACAGCCCACGGCCCTTCAAAAGCCATCAGTGCTCAGGCCCTGCCCCAGGGATTCCATGGTCTGAGGGGGGCCCAACAGTAACATGTAAAAGCTCCCAGATGATGGACTGAGACTCGGTGGTAGCGGCTGCCTGCTTCGGTCCCTTGGGAAGCGTCCACACAGACTTCCGGGCCCGCCCAAGGGTGGACGGCGAATGTTGAACCACAGACTCTCTGGGGTGGAAATGGGGGTGAGGGAGAAGCTCCGATTTATGGTCAGTTTCCATAGTGTGACTGTTCCCACTGTGGCTCTTTTTCTTTTTAATCCTCACTCAAGAATATGTTTTTTTTTTTTAATTGATTTTAGAGAGAGAGGAAGGGAGAATGAGTAAGTGAGAGAAACATTGATGTGAGAAACATTGATCAATTGCCTCCCATATATGCCGCCACTGGGGATCGAACCCACAACCTAGGTATGTGCCCTGACTGGGAGTTGAACCTGCAACCTTTTGATGTACAGGATGATGCTCAACCAGCTGAGCCCCCCGGCCAGGGCCCAGCTGTGGCTCTTGTGTTCAGCACAAGCTGGCTCCACGGGCCACGCCCCCGGGTTTTTTAAGTGGCAGGTCTGGGTGGGGCCTGAGAATTTGCATTCTGACAGGTTCGCAGGTGGTGCTGCCGCTGCCCCAGGGACCGGGTTTTGAGAACCACCGGGGCTAGAGGCGCATCTTGAGAGCCAGCTCTGCCCAGTTCGTAGTAGCTCCTTGGGGGGTTGTGTTGAGGAGGATCCCGGGGCTGCGTGAGGCTCAGGGAGCTCTAGGATGGAGGCCTGGGCCGTCTCTGGGTGTTACTCCGATTCCTTCATGAAAACAAGGCAGGGGTTGTTAGATGGAGTTCCATTTCCAAAGGCCACGGGGGAGTTCGGGAGACACGCTGAGCCGTGACAGCCCAGCTCATGACTAGCTGAGAAGGTATCCATGCAAGGCCCCTGTTGCAAGAACCCTGAGAGATCCATTTTCGAGCCGCTCGCTTGATTTACAGAAAGACTCCAAGTGGGGAAGGGCTCCCCCAGGCACACGGAGCAGGTGTCTGGGCGCATCGGGCTAACGCGCGCAGATCTCGAAAAAAACACCAGAGAAGAAGTTTACGGAGAAACCTACTCTTTAGGCCTTCAAAGGCACAGCGGGGAAGAGAGAAGATCAGCAGAAACTGTAAAGGAAGTTTTTCCAACCCCCCCGGCAGGTCAACCCTTGAACTCCTGCGCATTCCGGGAGCAGAGAGCTGGAAACGGAGCAGGGAGGGACCCGAAACAGAGGCCGGGCGATGGAAGATAAGAAATTCCGATTCTAATCTCCTTATTTCCTCTCCTTCCTCAGACCCGGCTTGTATATAAACTCTATGCAAATGTGTTTACTTTATATTTTATTTCAATCGGAGTCACTCAGCTGTCAGGAGCTGTATCAACATGTCAGTTGGGTTGAAGAAACAAGCGTTTTGAGGGGAAATATTTCAGATAAACAGACACAATGTTATGACATATCAAAACAGCCCAAACATGGGAGGGGAGGCGGAGATGGTGGAGAAAGGGGAAGCCACAGAAAGGAGATCTATTTACCCTGGCACATGCCCTGTACGGTCGGCTGGAAACGAAATGGGTTTTTTATTACTTGTGTTGCGTGGTGGCGGGGTGGGGCGGGGAGAGGGCGGGGAGGGAGGGGAGATGCCCTTATTTGCTGAGGAGGAGGCTGCTTGGCCGGTGCCCACTGCTCTCCTCTCCGGTGGTCCTGCTGACTCGCAGGAGGCAGGGAAAGAGAAGACAAACCCCGGGATTAACTTCATTCGGGATGGGGAGGCCAGTTGCTTGGCGAAATCTCACAGCCTGTTCACACGTCGCCCTCCTCCATGTCCCTCTTGACAAACGGGATAATTCAAAGGCTACACAAAGAAGTGCCCGGGTTTGTGGTCGGGCGGGGGAGGGGATGAGCGTGCGGAAGCGACATGGGCAGGAGGCTGCTGTTCCGCTCCGTGTGCGGTTTTTAATTCAGTGTTTGAAGCAATACGGTTGCCTGATTCAGTAACCAAAAGAATAAGAAAGTAGTTTTTCCTCTTTCCCAATACACTCATTTTTTTGTTTCTCATCCCCCCACCCCCAACCCAGGGGGAATGAGAAACACACACACACACACACACACACACACACACTATATTTTGATATTTTGTTGGGCTCTGTCTGTTGTCAGTTCCCAAGCCACCTACTTCAATCGGCGGGATAGGTTGGAAAGGGAATCACATTGTCCTTAAAATAATAGTTCCTGCTTATTGAGTACCTACTGTGCGCCACCTGCCATGGACTCACATGATGGCGGATTCCCATGGTCACCTGCTAGGCTGCAGTGGTTCACCCCAGGTCGGAGCCGAGGGGCACAGGCCGTGCGGCTGGGCAGGAGAGAGCCGGACGCAGCTCGCCTGGCGCCACGCCTGTGTGCTTTCCGCTGCGTCAAGTGTGGGGTGAACTCGGGGGACAGGCTGCGTGGCCAGGTAACTTCTGGGGAGTGGGGAGCTGCCAGCCCGCTCGGCCAGGCCGAGCGTGTCCACCCCGACACGAACTTGCCCAGAACAAGAATCATGCGCTTGTTCAAATGTGGCACAAGCCGGCAGCTGCCGCGGGGTGTGCTTGGCCGATGTTGGCAAAGTCCCCCACCGCCCATGGATGTCTCCTCCCGCCACCTGTCACCCGGCCTCAAATTCCACCGCCAGAGAGGTATGCCTGGGCTTTCACGGAAGACCTTTTTGGGCCTGGTGGAGGGTAGGCACCTCCCCCAGAGAGGGCACACCTACCGTCTTCCCTTCAGGCCCCTCCCAGCAGGGCAGCCAGCCCAGCGCTTGGCATTGAAGGTGTCCTTGGAGGCCAGGGGGATCCCCAGGCCTGTGATGGGGCCCGGGGCTGCTGATCAGCCCCAGTGTGGAGTGCGGGCTGTTGGAGGTAACATGTTGCTCGTTCACCTGCCTCTTTGCCGGTCGGCTGGTGCGTTTGAGGCCGGGGCCGTGAATAGCTGGGCGAGGAGAGGGGAAGCTCCCAGCGTGTTGTGGGATCGCAGAATGTCACAGCTGCCACGCAGCCTGTCCTTTTTTTTCTTTTTAAAAAATATATATTTTTATTGATATCAGACAGGAAGGGAGAGGGAGAAAGAGATAGAAACATCAATGATGAGAGAGAATCATGGATTGGCTGCCTCCTGCAGGCCCCCCACTGGGGATTGAGCCTGCAACCCGGGCATGCGCTCTGGCTGGGAATCAAGCCATGACCTCCTGGTTCATAGGTCGATGCTTGATGCTCATCCACTGAGCCACGCCGGCCGGGCTCCGCAGCTCGTCTGGACCTCCAGTTCGTGATTTCTTCCTTGTCCCCAGGATGACACCGCCTGTGGGATTCGTCTCTTCATATTTGCCTTTGAGCTGAGTCACTTGAAACAAACAAACAAACAAACAAACAAACAAACAAACAAACACTTCTATTTCCAGGGCAGCCTGTCTCAGCTTCCTCAGCAATAAGGGAGGCAGGCAGGTTCAAGCCTCTGGCTTCGGTTCTGGCACACGCAGACATGTTTTAAAGAGGAAAATGAGTGTGGATGAGAAATTCGCCGAGAAGGGAAACATTTATACACATGTCCTCGAGTCTCTAGCGCTGACACGTTGACTGGCTTAATCGTCTTTTTTTCTAGTTCATGTTAAAACCACAACTATTAGAATAAAATTTAATGCTCAGCCAGAGGCCAGTGTAAATCATACGATACAGGTGCCATGTCTGGCCCAAGCTCCCAGTGTTATAAGTGGAGAAACTGAGGCAGGGGGACCCAGCTGGCGGGAGCAGAGCGAGGCCTGAGCAGCGTGCCGGAGGGACGTAGAAGGAGCACTGGACAGGGAGTCGGGGACCCTGGCTCTCGCTCCAGATCTCAGAGCAGAAACCTCTTCACTCGCCCTCCCCCCCGACCTTCTCCCACCACAAAAGGAAAGAGGGTGCTACTTTGGGTCTTCACGTGGGGGTCTAGGAAGAGGGCCTAGGGATGAACTTGAACTCCTTGGATTTTCTTTTAATTGAGGTAAGATTCTAGTAAGATAAAATTAACCATTTTCAAGCAAACACGTCAGTGGCATTTAATACATTCACCATCTTGTGCAGCCATCTCTCTAGTTCTAGACCATGTTGTCACCCCAGAAAGGAAACCCTGTGCCCATTAAGCAGTTAGGCCCATTCTCTGCCCCCAGCCCCGGCAACCACGCATCAGCTCTCTCTCTGGATTGACCCGTTCTGGTCACTTAATGTCCATCAGACACTGTGGGGCCTTTCTCGTCTGGCTTCTTCCTCCGAGCATCATGTTTGCGGGACCATCCCCGTTACAGCACGTGTCGGTCCTTTATTCCTCGTTATGGCTGAATGGTGGTCCTTGTGTGGGTGGGCCGGGCTTTGTTTACCCTTTGTCCGTTGATGGGCGTTTGGGCCGTTTCCCCCTTTTGGCTGTTGTGAGGGGTGCGCTGTGAACATTCATGCACCAGGTTGTATGTGGACGCAGCTGCTCATTTGTCTGGGGGGTTCAGCTTGGAGTAGAACTGCTGGGCCCTGCGGTAACTCCGTTTGACCTGATGAGGAAAAGTCCCTGGGAATGCTGCGTGTGTCTGAGCGTGTGCATTGAAGGAGATGGTCCTGACCTTTTTGTTTTATTTTAATAAGATTCTCAAGAAAAGAGTAAGCAGCGTAGAAACGGATGACCCCCTTGGTCCCTCGGCGATCCCTTCCGGAGTTAAGACCCTCTGCCTCATGTCTCTTAGCTCAGTGGCTCCGCCCTGGGAAGGCCTCACCTTTCTTCCTATCTATCTTGTTTATCTTGCTTTAACCAGCTCCTCTGTGCCAGGCAGTGGGGGATGCAATGGGAAGGGCTTCTTTGACAGCTGGGGGAGGGGGAGATGGGGGCACAGGATGGAGAAGCAGGCCAGGAAGGCTTCCTGGAGAAGGAGTCATTGGCTGAATCTTGAAGGCTGCTGAGCGCCATGCAGGCCAAGAGGTGGGAGGGGTTTCTGAGTGAGGAGCTGGCGCTTCCCAGTCCCCTTGGCAGGGCCATGCTGGCTGCCACGGCCTTTCCTTCCCCCGGCTCACAGGGTTTGGAACCGCTGTCCCTGCTCCTGAGCGTGGCGGATGCGGCCCTTCCTTTGATTGCTGCAGGAGGCAGTGGCCAGGGCCCAGGGCACGTCTGAGGATCACTCAGGCCCCGGGAGAGAGGGTCTGCTCCCACACCCCCAGAGGCAGGTGTTCGTGAGCTTCCCACGCAGGCCTGCCAAAGCCGGCCTCCCGCCCCGCAGCACGCACGCATGCAGGCCTGCCGTTCCATCCCTGCCTCTCCGAGCAGCTGGCAGGCCCCCGGGGCATCTGGGGGCGCCGGATGGACCAGGGCCTGGGGCGTCTGCTGACCTGCAGCCCCCGGGCCCCGGGCTTGTCCTCCTGCTTGCGTGCCCGGGTCGGAGGCTTCTGGGCACCTTTCACCTCTGCGAGGCCGGGCAGGGTCCGGTTTCACAGGGACAAAGCCACGAAGCCCTGCGCTGGATGCCTGGCCCTGCGACGAACAGCCGTGTCGTTAACGTGTTATTTATGGCGTCCTCCTGACTCCCGTCTCATGTTTGGCTCCTTGGTGGGGCATGGTGCCTTCACCAATCAATCACCCAACCGACCGTATGGCTGACTGACCAGGGTGGACCAGCTAGTGTTACGTTCTCTCCCAGGCGCCCACGCCTTGTTCTAGTGGTTCTCAACCTTCCGGCCCTTTAAATACAGTTCCTCATGTTGTGACCCAACCGTAAAATTATTTTCCTTGCTACTTCCTAAGTGTAATGTTGCTACTGTTATGAATCGTCATGTAAATATCTGATATGCAGGATGGTCTTAGGCGACCCCTGTGAAAGGGTCATTCGACTGCCAATGGGGTCGCGACCCACAGGTTGAGAACCGCTGTTCTAGAAGCTGGGGGCAGTGAGCTGGTCCATGTCTTTTCGGGTATCCTGTGTGTGTGTGTGTGTGTGTGTGTGTGTGTGTGTTGCTTTATTAGAAAAACTTTTCAGGTGGGATCTTTGTTAGTTACTGTGGATCCTTTACATTTTTAAAAAAGTTGTGTTAAAAACACAAAAGCATGTAATAAAATTTACCATCTTCTTTTCTTTTAAAATATAGATATATATTTCTTATATATATTTCTATTGATTTCAGAGAGGAAGGGAGAGGGGGAGAGTGATAGAAACATCAATGATGAGAGAGAATCATTGTGCCCTGATCAGGAATTGAACCGTGACCTCCTGGTTCATAGGTCGACGCTCAACCACTGAGCCGTATTGGCCGCCACCACCTTATTTTCAAGTGTAAGGTTTGGTAGTGTTAAGTGTATTCACCTCATGCAACAGAAAACTCCAGGTCTCTTTTCATCTTGCAAAACTGAAACTCTGGACCCATTAAACAACTTCTTCTCCCCAGGCCCTGTCAATCACCATTCTACTTCCTGTCCCTGTGAATTTCCCTCCTAGGTGCCTCACATGGGTAGAATCATACAGTGTTTGTCCTTTTGTGACTGGCTTATTTCACGTAATATACGTCCTCGGGGCTCATCCAGGCGGCAGTAAGTGACGGGATTTCCTTCTGCTTAAAGGCCGCGTAATATTCCATTGTGTGCCGTACATATTGTGTTTATCCATTTTTCCATGACTAGGCATTTGGATTGCTTTCACCTCTTGGCTGTTGTGAATAGTGTTGTTATAAATGTGAGTATGGAAATAGTGGATTCTTTTTTTTTAATAGAAAATTTAGCTGCACAATGAATAAAATTAATGAAATGCTGTTATTTAGATTGAGGCATAACTAACATACAATATACAACATGGGATTAGCTTCAGGTGGACAGCGTAATGATTTGATATTTGTATGTATTATAAAATTTAATAACATCCCTGTAAACAATGAAATCTCTACAGATAAGACCAAAGTCACTTTAGCCCCTTCCTCCAACCCCCACCCCAGTGATAGTTATCAATTTAGACTCTCTCTCCCCACATATACACACATGCATATACAGTATGTGTGTGTATGTATAAACGTGGGAGGGCAAATGTAGGTTTATGGTCGTTAGTATGGAAAAATGTATAATATAAACTGTTTCACGTACTCACAACTGTAAACCTACTTTTGCCAAACCCCTGTATATTTAGGAAAAAAGAAGTGTGTATCTCCATTCTGCTATCACGTGACATTTACACTTCTAAAGTCACTGCTATGCAAATCCCACAGGAATAGCAGGGCTCCTGAGAAGATCAGGGCTGAGGGGCAGTCCTGGAAAACTCGGTCAGTGGCATAAAAGAAACAGGAACCTGATAACAACGTCAGCACCATTCGACATACGCGAAGTGCTAAGAAATGCGTACACACTCTGAACAGTAAGGAACTCGACTTGGGCAAAGCCCTGAGCTTCTCTTATGGATGTGGCGTCCGAAGCATTGTAGCTCACGGCTTCTTGTGAGCGGTGGCAAGGTGCTGTGGAATCGGGCTGGGAAAGCCAGGTGAGGGGGGGTGGCCTCCAGATGTCTGCGGGGGGCGGGGGTGTGTGTTTTGGGTGTTCCTGTGGGGTCACTGTGGCTGGGTGCAGTTTTGGCGTGGACCCCATGTTTCCGGGTCAAACACAAAATTCGGTTCTGCTTAGATTGTTCCCAAATATCTCAATCACGTTGGAACCAATTTATGTTTTCCAAGCAAGCAGAACTGACTACACACATACACACACATACACACACACACACACACACACGGGCAGAAAATAATGGTACTTTTGTGTGTGTGTGAGGTTCATACTGTATCTATAAGCCTGTAGCCAATTTTATTTTATTTTGTTGCTTCACAATATTCCTAAGAGGCTTTCCCGTATCACCACCTAGACCTGTTGTGTCCCGTTGTGTGGCTACACCCCGCACTTCTCCCCTGCGGGTGTCTCCAGCTGTTCATGATCACATCTGAGAGTGGATTCCTTGGGAATGTACATTTTACACTTTTTCCCCTTTTTGGATGATATCTTTAATGAATTAAGTATATTCTGGTAAAGTGTACATAACACAATTTACCATTTTAACTGTTTTGAAGGGGACAGTTCAGGGGCATTAAGTAGATTCACCTTGTTATGCAACCACCACCACCATCCATCTCCGGAACCTTCTCATCATCTCACCTGTACCCATTGAACAACAGCTTCTTGAGTTCCAGTCCTGGCCTCCCACCTATTGCTGTGTGACTTTGGGTGATTTCTACGCCTCTCTGAGCCTCAGGTTCCTCCTCTGTGAATTGAAAATCAGAGTATGTTTCTTGGATTTGGGCTGAGGACTGTATGAGGTGACCCAGGAGAGGAGCACACTGTAGGTTTTTAATAAAAATCCTTTATTATCGTGTGAAATTGACTCGGTGCCCCATTGTGCTCGGCTCCGATTTACCTGACAGCCGGTTCCTGGGACTGGGGTTTACAGAGCGTGACTTGCTGGGACCCAGAGCAGAGGAATGATAGAGGGTCTGCAAAGCATGCTTCCTCACAGCTAGTGTCTAAGATGGAAAGTTCCAGGTCCCTCCCTGCTTACCCCAAGCCCCAGTCCAGGCCCAGACCAGCCCTCCGGGCTCTTGGGAATGACCCACATTCAGCTGCGTCCGTGCCAGCCTGCCCGCCGGGCTGCAGTTACCATGTGCGCAGGAGCAAATGGATTGAGGTCACGGCGCAGATGGCGGGGACTTTCAGTTGAGATCTGCTGGCTGCGTTGGAACCAGTGACCCGGAGGGAAATGCGTGCGCATCACCCCTTCCATCCCTCACACCGGGACCTCACCCCTGTCCAACGCCTCATCCTGGGGGGCCCAGTGTCCTTTGAGACTTCCTGGGCTCCTGTGAGCAGAAAGGAAAGCCACATTGTCACAGGCAGCGGCCACATGCCAGCCCCTCAGCTCCTGGCCCCACCCTTCTGCAGGGAGCTCAGCGACTTGGTCTCCTTGTCTCATGAATTTGATGCTGTCCTTGCAGGGGGGGTGTGGGCGGAGGGGGGACCATTATCCCATTTTACAGATGGAGGGAGAAATAGGAGAGCGGAGGATGGTGCTCAGGGACCCACAATGCCTGGAGGGCACAGGGATCTGTGGGGCCATGTGTAACCATACTGGTGAGCGGATGGGAACTCGGGACCCATTAGCTGGATTAGATCAAGTAGAAAACAGCAAAACGCCGCTACTTTTCAAACATGCTTCAAGATGTGGAAGTGTTTTCCTACCTTGTTATGTCACAGCCCTGCAGCGTTGGGGTTCACAGAGCTCCTGGGGAATCTGAAGGAACTAGGGACCTGCTGCATATAGATGGACAGATAACCTATGTCTTATTCCTTTTTTTTCCCAAATGGAATTTATTGGGTGACCTTGGTTAATAACATTATATAGGTTTCAGGTGTACAATTTTATAATCCATCATCTGTAGCTGTGTCTTATTCTTGAGTTTTTCTCCAGGGACTAGGGCAGAACTGGGCACATTGTAGGTGCTCAAAAAGTATTTATTGAATGAAGAATGAATGAATGAATGAATGAATGAATGAATGAATGAATTGCCAAAGCCATGGCTGGATGCAGTTACCAAGGGGGAATTAAAAGAGAAAGAAGCATTTTCTCATGCTCTTGATCTTAAGGAAGTGAGCTGTTCCCATTCCACAGATGGGAAGACTGAGTTATGGTTTTCAAGATGTGGGTGGTCTCATGTAAAATCCCAGGTGGCATGACTCTTTAATGTAGAATGTTCCCAATAGCCTGGCAGCCTTGGGACAAGGGAGAGAGGGGTTTGCAGTTGAGGACAATCATAGCTGGAAGGAAATCCCAGCATTTCTTGAATTTGCACAAAGACCCGTCTTGCTTTCTTCTCCCCGCACACGCTCTAAAGCTCTCTCTGAGGGTTGGTAAAACGCTGCCACGCTGTGTCCTGGAGAAACGTGTGTGCTGTCTCTACAGCTGGTGGGAACCAGTATCTTCTTGGAGAAACAGAGGCGATAAATCCATTAGAGAGGGCCGGAGGGAAAGAAAAACATACAAGCAGGTGACCTCATCCGCCTCCCGAGAACCTTCACTGTCCAGAGGCAGTGTGTGAGGGAAGGCCCAGAAGGGGTGGAACCTGGTGGAAGGCCCTCAGACCTGACATCAGAATCCTGGCTCTGTCACACCTCGGCCACTACTCTGTCACTAGTGTCTCAGTTCCTTGACTTATCGGGCAAGAAGGGGACAGCAGTACTGAACCTTCAGGGCTGTTATGACAGAGTCTGTGCGATCCCACATGGAGGAGGGCGTGGCGTGCAGTAGGAGTACAGCTCCTGCTAGTGCAGAGGAGCCTGAATGGTGGACGGATTGGGCCATTTTATGAGCCCGAGATTTTCTCCAGGTTACGGTGGAGGGTGCTTTTATGGGCCGTCCTCCTGGGGAAGGCCCAGCCAGCTGGTAATGGGAGGACTAATGACAGTGCTGATTAATCACAGCTTGCCTGTGCAGCCACACTTTCATGTAGAGGGACCCCCAGGCCTTCTCCAGCCGCTGCCTGCAGCGGGGACCTGACCCACCTCCGCCCTAATAGCTCAATTCCTTTTATAGACTCCCTTTCATCCTGGCATCAGGCAGGGCTTAATGATCATGATCTCTGGCCCCAGCTCCACTCCAGCTTGTGGATTAGCAGCCACATTATTAACCTCGATGTTTTCTGCCTCGGGGAGGAACTGTGGCACCAGAGGACCTAAGGGACTTGCCCCAGGTTCTGCCATAAGCCAAACCAAGAGTGGCCCCCAAACAGAGCTCCTATGATGTGCAGACTGCTACTTAGCCTTGTAGATGCCTCCATTTTTGTAGCTTTTGTGAACGATCCAGTATCATGAATATTTATTTTCAGTCTCAATTGGAATTGTTTGGAACCAAGAATCCTGATTGCTCTGTAAACCCATCCATCATCCATCATCCGTCATCTGTCATCCGTCATCCATCATCCATCATCCATCATCCATCATCCATCATCCATCCAAAACATATATCCACCTAACATCCATCTACCCATCCAAATATCCACTCTAGACAAGCTCCTGACTCAGCTGCTTTATGCATGATATTTCCTCTCTCTGGAACACTCCATCCTTTCGTATCCCTCTGTCTCCCACCCATCCTCCCTCCAAGTTCGCATCCATTTATCCATCCAAACATCCATCCCCCATCACCCATCCATTCGCCCAAAACATCCATACATCTAACGTCCATCTAT
Organism: Myotis daubentonii; assembly: GCF_963259705.1. Lineage (NCBI taxonomy): Eukaryota > Metazoa > Chordata > Mammalia > Chiroptera > Vespertilionidae > Myotis > Myotis daubentonii. The sequence continues at coordinate 8,984,258 of NC_081858.1, read as the reverse complement.
TCAAACATCCTTCCATCCATCCACCCACCCACTGTTTGCCCATCCATTCCTTTAACATAACAGACACTGAACCAGGCACCAAACATATGCGAAGGTGAATCAATCAACAGGGGCAGGAAACAGCAACAAACAGATGCCATATTCAAGTCTGGGCACTTGGGGGGGGGGGTGGTTCCATGAAGAACAGTTAACAAAAGTGTGGCTTGTGTTTAGGAAGAGGAATGGTATGGTGCCCAGCACTATTACCACCCTTAGGGATGAGGGGACGAGGGGATGAGGGGATGAAGAGATGAGGGGGTTTAGGGGGATGAGGGGGATAGGATGAGGGGGATGAGGGGGTTGAGGGGATGAGGGGGTTCAGGGGGATGAGGGGATGAGGGGGATGAGGGGGATGAGGGGATGAGGGGGATGAGGGATGAGGGGGATGAGGGGATGAGGGGATGAGGGGGATGAGAGATGAGGGGGTTCAGGGGGATGGGGGGATGAAGGAAGGGAGCAGTTTTTGGAAAACGGAGTGTGAGGAGATGTCTCCTGACAGCAGCTGTGGCCTTGGGAGAGGGACACAGTCAACCTGCAGTGACCTGGCAGAGAGGGGACAGGAAGATAAATACCTTGTCAACACACTCTTCTTCCCTCTGATCTCCTGCCAGAGCAAGAAAAACACTGAATTAGCCCATACAGGTCCACCTCCTGGGCACAGAGCAGGGTGGAGAAGGGTGGAGAGTAGACCTGAAGGGCTAAATGGAGGACACACAGCTCAACATTGTCCGGAGATCATGTCACTTCTCTGCTCAAATCTTTCTTGTAGATTCTGTGAACTACCCAGTATCCCAAACATTTATTTTCTGCCTCAGTTGGGGTTAGTTGTTTGCAACCAAGGATCTTGACTGCTCTGGCAAACACATCCATCCATCCATCTCAACATCCATCTGTCTGTCCATCTGCCCATCCATCCATCCACCCACGCCCAGTGGGTTTATACTACCCTCAGGCAAAAGCTAAGTATTAATGACCTACCTGGCTTTCTCCGGCTTGCGTGACTCCCCTCCCCCATTACTGACCCGTCCTCATCTCCTTCTACTGTTCTTTTAGTTTCCTTTGCTCTAGCCACCCTGGCATCCATGCTCCACTCTCGACAAGCTCCCAACTCAGCTGCTTTATGCATGAGGCTTCCTCTCCCTGGAACACTCCACCCTCTGTTTCCCACCCACCCTCCCTCCAAGTTTTTACTCAAATGTCATCTTCCCAGCCCATCTTTCATTAAATGGCAAGTCCTCCCGCCGTTCTCTTATCTTCCCCCTTAGCACTTTTCATCATCTCACATGTGATATATATTGTTTGCCTCCTCTTTTTCTTTTTCTTGATTTGGTGTCGTGGCTTGGGTCTTGTTCTTCTTATTTAGTGTGCACCTTTACCCTGCAACCTCCCCGTGGAATAGCAAGTCTAGGATGAAGGGATTTTTGATGGTTTGTTTATTGCTGTATTCCCAGTGCCTGGAAGAATCCTGGGCACATAAGTGTTTGGCGAATATTCATGCAATAAATGATTGAAGATATAGACGCAGCTCTGTGCAACTTTTAGACCTGCTGTTGGAGGGAATCCAGCCACACCGTGAGGGTTGCTGCAAATTCATTGCATCCCCGTGCTGCACAGGCTGGAACTCAAGTGAGAGTTACTGGCTCCTCGTGCCCTTAGGAATGTCCCGCACTTTCCATGCGAGCTGTGGACTTGGCACTCAGTTCTCCTGCTTAGGAAAACCTGAGGGCGAGGAAAGGAAAAAGTAAACACTTCACACATTTCATCCTCAAGGCACTTAGTAAATGCCCAAGTAATTAATTCCCCCGGCTCCCTGGAAGGTAGGTTTTACTGTCTGTTCTGGCAATAGGAAAATGAGGGTGTTGGGGAGCCCTGTCCTTTCCCCAGGACCACAGAGCGCGCTGTGTGTGGTACCGGGGCGGCGTTGGCACCCTCTGGATTTCTGACTGGGAGGCCTCCAAATCCCTGTGGGTGGGCAGAGGAGCAGGAGCAGATGGAAATGGTACGGACAGTCTGCGAGGAGGGCTTCCTCACAGTTTCAGAGGATTTGGGGGGCTGGACACCAGGGGCATCGCAAAGAAATGGGAACCCTCTTGGGCCCATCGTACGTCTAGTGTTTCAGCTCTAAGTTGAGGCTTAAGTGTAAACTTTACATAGTCAGAGGCAATGAACTCTTTTTGAATGAGGGTCGTAGCAAAACAGGAAGTAGTGGAAGGACTGGCTTTGCTGTTGGCTCGTCCCTCCATAGTCCTAATTCCTACGCTCCTCTCTCTCTTCTCCAGCAAAGTATACCTCTCTGATTTCCCATCAACATTCTACTTGCATGGAAAAAGGCCATCAAAGAGGTTAACGACTTTATCTTAGTAATATTTCTGGGTGCTCTAGGGAATTAACATTCTTACAGGCCAGTGTTTTTCTGTACGCTTCGGACTGAAAGTTGGGAGACCAACGTTTGAAGTTTTGCCACTAGCTTGCCATGTATCAAATTGGGTCTTGGTTTCCCATCTCTTGAATAAATAATAACAGTAAAAACACTCATACAAATAGCAGGTATTAGAGAATGCTCTGTGCGCTTTCATTGTATGGTCTTGCTTAATCTTCACAATTGGTTCTGAGTTCAGATCCTGGTAAGTCCTGCCCCCGCCTCTCTGTGTGAACTTGAGCCTGCCACTCCCCCTGCTAGAGCATCAGGCTCTTCCACTGTAAAGCAGGCTCGATAATAGCACCTACTGCACTGTGTTATCCGTGAATTAAACGACCTACTGTCTGTAAAGCACAAGACGTAGTGTCTGAAACACAGTAGGGCCTCCAAACCAGCAATACCCGACACAGGAATCGCCAGTCCTGTGTAGCTGGCAGCTGGGCTCTACTCATGCAGCGAACATTTGTTTCCCACTCAATGAACACTTACTAAGCACCGGATCTGCTGCAGGCAGCATGTAGGATGGTGAGGACCACAGAACAGACACAGTTCTCGAAACCCGTGGATCTTACCACCGAGTGAACCTTGAGAACCAGTGACTGCGGCCTCAGAGTATTTTCCTTCGACTGCCCTGGAGTTTCAGGAGGGTCTGTGGTCCGTCCTCAGGGAGCGACGCGCACAGGGCAGCGCCACGCAGTGGCTTTCACGTGGCCTGCCTTCAGGATGTTCGTCTGCTGTTGGGTCAGGCCAGCAGGAGCCACGTGTCCCCGTCTTCTTCACCTCGGGTGCTCGTGCTGGCTCTTTCAGGGTCCGGAGGAGGGTGCCTCGTGCCCTGAAAAGCTCTGCGTTCTCACCCGAGATGGTTTCAACTCCTCCCTGTCCCCACCTGCGCCACCCCCATTTCAGCTGCTTGTGCTGCGGCCACTGTTTCACCCTCCATCTTCCAGGCAAAACATTGACATAGAAGAAGCAGGACCCCACGTTTCCCAAAGCTCCTGGCAAGTTCACTGGCAAACAGAGTTTGGCGATGTCCTCAGAGCCGGCTGAGCAAGAGCTCAGGATGTCTGGTTGCTTAGAAGCGTCACAGTAGAGAGAGGCAAGAGGTGGAATGGTCACGTGACACGTGGAAAAGTCAGGTGACTGAGCTCTGTCTGTTTATCTACAAACTGGTTTAGCGTGGCAGCCTTATGGTAAGAAACAATGAGGACACACGTGGGGTGTTCGGCACAGGGCAGGGCCGTGTTTTTGTTACTCGTCTGTTTCACACGTTCAGGGGATCTGGAAACTCCTTCCTCAGGAAGGACTCCCCACTCCCAAGTGCACTTACCAGAACATGAGTTCATTCCAGCCGCCTGGGGACTTGACGTGAACCCACCCACTTTCCTGTGAACAGAAAGTGCTCACACAGTGTTTTGGCCCCGAGAGCTGGTTCTGTCAAGTGTAGTAAAATGGTTGTGGTTAAGCCCCCGGAGTTGTTTGGGGGAACTGAGAGGTCTTGGGGGAGCCCACAGGAAGTGGCCAGGCAGCCCTTCGACAGCAGTAATGGGGAAGCTATGCCAGCAATTTGTAGGATTCCGCTGAGTCGGGGTGAGCTGGGCTTCTGGGGAATCAAGACGCCAGGGTCAGGAAGAGTGGTCCAGCGCCATGTTCCCTCTGGGCCGGGGTCAGCCTTGGTGCCTTCGATCGTGAGGTCAGGCTGGGTGTGGCAGAGGTGGCCAGGTGACCAACAAAAACGTGTGGCCTCTCACTGTTTCCTTAGTGAGGAGTGGTCCCTTGGAGGTGATTGTCACTTGGAAGCAGGGACAGCAGTTACTGGTCCCCTCTCCCCAAGCCCCCTGCAACCTGGTAGGGCCTCATGATGGGTTCTTACCCATTCATTGTGAGCAGATGTGTGTCATTCCTGAACCAGAGATGTCAAAAAGCAGTGGAACCTTTTTTAGGCTTGTTTTTCCTGTGTAGTGATTGGCTACTGAGGACTCCAAGTTCCTGAGAGGTGGTAAATCCACAGAATGGGACATGCCTGGGTCCTGAGTCACAAGTAGCAGAATATCCACACTAGTCCTTTACATGAACACACACAAAAATAGATTTCCATTGTGCTACGCCACTACAATTTTTTTTTGGTTTATTTGTTACTAGTGGCCTGGTGCACAAATTTGTGCACATTGAAAGGAAATTAATTAGAAGAAATATTTTAATATTGCTATTCGCCCTTTCTTTATAATACAAGTGTCAACCAAATTCATGATTGACAATGACAGATTGAAACACACATGTGCGATTGGTGCCAGCGAGAGCTTTATATGTATCACGCATGCATGAGTCAACTTAGCCTTTATAGGTACAGAATAAACTTGCTTAATTAGACCTGCTTTCTGATGTAGCTAAACTTTTTCCAGTCCAGTGAAGCACCCCAACTTCTCTTTCAGATAATTGTCAGCAACACAGCAGTAAATATCAACACGAAGCAGATTATTATTGTAGATCATACAGGGAGAACAGAGGGTAACATATGTAACTGCAGCAGTGTTTGACTATATTCTGCACAGTGAGAAAACCTGAAGTCATTTTCAAGGTCCACCATTTCTTCTTTTCAGTCGGGTCAAGTTCATAAGCTTTCTAAATCTCTGTTTTCCAGCTAATGAAAAGAAAAGAGGATTCACCTAGTCTCCTATCACCTACTCCAGGACTTCTGTGAGGATCAAATGAGATGAGGCATGGGAAAAGGCTTCACAGACATTTGGTTACAGTGTAAAATGTTTCCACCTGGCTATAAAGCTAGCCGTGTTCCTGGGCTGAAGAAACTGCAAGGCGGGTAGTCACTAGGGAGAGGAAGCTGGGCGTCGCCACATGACGTCATCACCCGGACGGAGGGAAGGACACTTAGCATATTAGCCTTTTACATATATAGACAGCAGCTGGTGTTGTCCTGATACCCACGTTAGGTTTCCCCAAATTCAACTGGCCCCTCGCTCTCCTGCTCACTGTGGCTCTGGGCCTCGGGGATGGCAGTGCTGGTGCCTCTCCCAAGCCTGCACTCTTCAGTCACCGACCGAGTCCTGGTGAAACATGGAGGAACTGGAGTTCTCCGACGCTGCTCGGGGTTGGGGTGGTGGAAAAGCGTCCAACTACTTTGAAAAACAGGTTGGCGGTTTCTTACTGAGTTAAACGTACCCCTGCCTTATGATTCAGTCATCCTACTCCTAGGTGTGTGCCCAAGAGCGATGAAAGCATATGCTCAAACAGAGGTTTGTACACGTGTTCATAGCAGCTTTATTTTGTTAACCCCAAAACTGGACACTGACTCCTCAGCGTTCCTAGTTTCCACGACATCCTAGGAGCTCCCCTCTTGAGGCCTCATTCTACAGCGACTCCTTTAGAAAATCTTGGTCATTGTGTGTGTTTACTTAGTGGTGTAGAGCAACTGCTTCTCATTCTCCCTCCTCGGGCTCATGGTGCTTTCCTGGTTCCTTAAAGCGGCCATGTGACTTGCACTGGCCAATGGAAAGCAAGGGGATGTGATGTGTATTATTTCTGGATAGGAGCTTTAAGAGTTGGCATGTATGATGGCACTCTCTGTTCCCCTTTGCAATAGTGACCCATAGTGGTTTTAGTAGTGACCTCTTCCTTCTTACTTCCTGTCTCCGCCTGGGTCCCTGTGAATGATGCCAAGTACAGGTTCCAGCTGATTCCAAAATAAAATAGAGATAATGCAAGAAATAAACCTCATTGATCCAATCCACAGATATTTTCAGATTGTTTGTTACTGCAGCATAACCTGGCCCATCCTGACTGATAACAACCTTTCTTAGATAAGCAGCTCTGATCTGCTCTTTACCCTAGAACAAACCAGATAATGCTGCTCACATGAGGAACAGCTTGATTAGCGAATCCATATCGGTCTTTGTGAGTATGGGTTTGCTTTCTTCCTGGTATCTTAACATGTGTGGCAGGTTACATAGCCTTTCCGTGTTCACTATTTTTATTATTCCAAAGAATGACTTTCTATCTCTTTAAGGTCTATACCCTCTTTCCCCTGCCACCCCCCCCCAAGTAAATTTCAGGCATCCTCACAATGGTCACATTAACCCTCTTGCTTCCAACCCCGGAGCTTGCTACTGGACAATGGCATATGACAAACACTGCATTTCAACACTTAAGACAGTTCCCAAGGACAGCCTGACCCACCTAATGGGACTTCTCAGACATCACCCAGTATTTGAAGACCTTCCCAGACATCTCACCTTTTTTCAGGTCAGGCTCCAGCTCTCCAACAAATGGAACATAATATCGTTTAAACAGAGCGATGGGCCGGGAGAGCAGGCCCCGCAAACCGCAGTGAACTACTATCGTCCTTTATCTAGATCAGAGGAAGCTGTAGGCAAAGGTGCCCAACAGTGATTGATTTTGTTTTGCTGGCAACTTCCTAGCCCAGCCCATTCTCCTGCCCCTCTCTCCTCGTGCTACTCCCTGTCCTAATGAAGTCATGTGACCCAACCAACTCTCTTACAAAATGCAGTTTTCTAAGACCTGGCTTTCGGTCAAATCAAAGCTTCCTATTAGAAGGGGCTGGAGCCTGGCGGGTGTGGTTCAGTGGTTGAGCATTGACCTATGAACCAGGAGGTCACGGGTTTGATTCCTGGTCAGGGCACATGCCCTGGTTGCTGGCTCGATCCCCAGTGGGGAGCATGCAGGAGGCAGCCGATCAATGATTTTCTCTCATCATTGATGTTTCTATCTCTCTCTCTGCCTTCCTCTCTGAAATCAATTTAAAAAAAATTTTTTTTTTTTTTTTTAAAGAAGGGGCTGGAATCAGCAGGCCCCACCAGCATGTCCTTTCAGATGACACTAGAGTGAACTAGCCAGGATTTGGCCCCGTTGAGTTTGCAGACAAGCCTGGTGGAGACGGGGGTGTGGATGAGTATCCGTCACCGGCATTTGGCCTCGGTCGGAATACGGCATCCCCAGAGAATTCCAAATGCTCATCGTGGGGGCTGGACTTGGGGGAACGTGGCCCTTTCTTCCTGTGGCCTTGGTGATTAATACACCAGGTTCATAAATACGCATATGCATTATCCACACATCCATTTTTATATCAATGGAAAATGCTTTCCAGATGTGTGCTGTGGGGTGGGGGTGAGGGGGTGGGAGGGGGAGCGGCTTGTGCTGCTGACTTTTTATTTTCTGTTAGGTCTCAGCCCGGCCGGCACACAGCCCATTGTTTTTATATCAAAAAGACGAGTCGTACCTGCTTAATAAGCCCGAGGAATTCGCAGCAACCTGGGGGGACTGCAGGAATGCGGCTTTCAGATCCGATTAGAGAGACGCGGCCAGGTCCCCAGGGTTCTCAGGTTCAGCTGCCTTAAGCCGACAATGTCATCTATTGTCTTCCAGGCCGTGTGCGAAATAATTCAGGTTCCTGCACCCCCTCTTCCCTAGCCTGTGCGCACAGCCCCAGAGCACCCCCAGAGGGGAGTTGACCGCTAGGGCGTTTTCTCTTGGTGTTTTGGTCTTCTGCAAATGTTCTCGGCCGTGGCCTTGGTGGGGGCCTGGGGAAGGAAGCCACGGATTTGGGCCCATCCAAGGGAAGTCCAAATCCTCCCACGGTGTGAAAAATCTTTGCTCTTTGACACGTGGGTGGTAGAGATCCCCGGAGCATGAGCTTCGAAGTCAGGATCCTGGTGTGGCCGGTTACCGCTGTGTGACCTTGGGCAAGCCCCTTCACCTCTCTGAGCCTGGGATGGCTCATCTGTAACTGTAGATCTTCACACTTCATGTCTCTCGGGTTATTGTGCAGATGAAATGAGAGGATACATGGAAAGCTCTCAGCATAGAGCCTGGCGCACAGAAACCTTTCCTCAATAGTAGCTAAAACCATTATCGTTATTGTTATCATTATTGTTTTAATTTCACCGAAGCCCAGACCCACCTGGTGGGCCATTGGTTTAGAAGTGGGTGTGAACAGCCTGGTCGGCGTCGCTCAGTGGTTGAGCATTGACCTATGAACCAGGAAGTCACGGTTCGATTCCTGGTGGGGGCATCTGCCCAGGTTGCAGGCTTGATCTCCAGTGGAGGGCATAGCAAGAGGCAGCCAATAGACGACTCCCTCTCATCATTGGTTTCTCTCTCTCTCTCTCTCTCTCTCTCTCTCTCTCTCTCTCTCCCTTTCTCTCTGAAATCAATAAAAATACATTTTTTTTAAAAAGAAGTGGATGTGAACAAAATGCCCCTGGGCACGCTCCCTGGCCCTCCCTTCATGCTCCTCCTGAAACACCCCTGTTTGGGCACATCTCCCAGTTCCCTGGAAATAAACACCGTGTCCTAATGTTCTGGAGACACATTACTGACTTGGAACTCTAGGCAAGTATTTTTTTTCCCTTTTCTTCTTGGAAGGGCCCGTGCTGACTTAGGCCAGCCCGGGTGGAGGCGGAGAGAGAGCTGGCTGGCTGGCTGGCTGGCTGCACTTTCCCCTCTGCCCGCTGCCTCCCTCTCTGCCTGGGCGGACCCAGCGGACACAGACCGGCATCAGCCTGTGCTGAGCGAGTGGATGCAGAGAGGGGCTTGGTTAGCCATCCCTGAGGGAGTCATGATTTGATGATCATAGTCAGGACATGAAAGCAATTGTTTTCTGGGCACTGAGATGCCAGGCAGTGGGCTAGCAGACACGGATGTTTTTTGTTTGCTTTAAAAAATATTCTTAATTGATTTTTAGAGAGAGAGGAAGGGAGAGGGAGACACACACACACACAGAGAAACATCGATGTGAGAGCAAAACATCGATCGGTTGCCTCCTGCACGCCCCCCACCAGGGATCGGGCCCACAACCCCAGCATGTGCCCGGACCGGAATCGAACCAGCAACCTTTCAGTGCACAGGATGCTGCTCAGCCACTGAGCCCCACTGGCCGGGACACAGGCTTTAAATTTATCCCTGAAGGAAACTCTACGAGGTGGATATGGATGAAGCCCTTTTAAGAGATGAGGACATTGAGATTTAGCTCGAGACCCTGTGACGGTGAAGGGTAGAGCCTGGCTGCAGGAGGGAGTCTGGTCAGAAAGCTCTCCCACCTGCCCCCAGGCTGGGGCCCGCCTGCCTCAGTCGTCCAGATGTTCAGGCTCTGACTTGGCCTCATGCTCAACCCCCCAGGAAGCCACCCTGCTTTCAGTTTGGGGTGACGCCGAGGGAAGCATAAAGCTGGAACAGGGACATGGCAGCCCTCTCTTTTTAAGAGAAGTACGCGATTAAGTAGATCCCGGCTGTCAGACTTAAACAATCCGTGCTCTTAAGGAATTCCCTGAGACCTTTAAAAAGGATGAAATAACTAGACCTGGACAATATCCTCCCATGATTGCCTCATCCTCAAACTCTCATATTCGCTATGTATCATGCGTATTTCTGTCTACACAGAGAGAAAAGTCGTAAGAGACGTGAGCACGTATTTAAGAGAGGGTTCCGTTTTATGCATATAAGTTTAGTTTTAAAAATTAGACTTCTATGGACCAGTTTCACTTGCATTTTTTTCAATAAAAACGTAAGTCAGAAGGTATAAGAGGCTGTCCAGCGGAGCGCCCTCCCTCCCTGCTCGAAGGCACCGCTTCTCCCAAGGACAACCCCGGCTTCCAGTTCCTTGTGTGTCATTTTAGAAAGAGTCGGGCCAGGGACTTCGATTCAGAGGAAGAGTGTCCTTTCGCTGCGTATCTGGTTTGTATCTATTATTTGAGTTTTTGACGAAGACCCGGGGAAAGACAATGAAAGGTGATTAAAAAGAATCATTACAGGACGCACATACTCCTATAGCCCATGCCTGACTGTCCTGGCCTCAGAAGCGGACCACCTCTCCTCCAGCTGGGACAGCTCGCTGTGTTCTCTGGGTCCCCGGAGCTGCCACAGGTGACCCTTCAACTCCACCGGAGGAGAAAATCGCGGGGAGGCCTTTTGATCTCTGGTCCCATCGCTTTGATTGGTCTCCATGGCAACCACCATGCCCCTAGTGGTGGAGAATGAGCCCCATTGTTCCACCCTCCCCACCTTCATTCCATCTTAATTACCTGTGCCCATTTGAGCTGGGTTCGTCCCGGCTTCCGTTTGCTTTGATGAGCCAGGAAGACATGCGTGTAGATCAAGGAAGCCACTTCCTTCCTCAGCCTCCTCAGTTCCTTTCTTCACTGCCCTTTCTGGCTACAAGATGCCTTTGTTGTTCTCATCGGCCTGCATTCAAATCTCAGTTATCTGTGAACCCCATACAGGGACTCGCTTTGCACCTGAGAGCCTCAGTTTCCTCATCTGGACGATGGGGAGGAAAGGGGTGCCCACATCTTAGGGCTGAAAACGGAACATCTTCAAAGCACAGTGGCTGGCACATAGTGAGTGATGATGTGTTTGGGTGACTTCTCTAGATTCGGTTACTGTCAGTCTACCTATCATCCATCTATCTGTCTATCTATCTATCTATCTATCTATCTATCTATCTATCTATCCATCCATCCATCATCTATCTATCATTTACCTATCTATCTATAGTCTGAGTTTTAGCTTAATGATGACTTTTCTCTGAGACACATCACTTGTTGGCCGTCTGTCTCAAGTGACCCCGTTCTATCTTATCTTCCTCACCTCTAATCCTTTGCCTGTGCTGTTCCCACAGGCTTGAGTGTCCTTCCCTGTCCCCGCTTCCCCTGGTTAACTCTGGTTTGCCCTTTGGGTCTCAGCTGCAATGTCGCTCACTCTCTCCAGGGTTCTTACTTGATTCGCCAAGACGTCCACCTTAGCAGCTCCCGTATCTCAGCGTGCATCACCTTCTATCGCAGTGACCCCTCCCTCTGCCTGAGCCCCTGGGGAGCTGGACCTGTGTTCTTCCCAGCATTTCACCCTCTAGCACAGCGGTTCTCAACCTTCTGGCCCTTTAAATACAGTTCCTCATGTTGTGACCCAACCATAAAATTATTTTCGTTGCTACTTTGTAACTGTCATGTTGCTGCTGTTATGAATCATCATGTAAATATCTGATATGCAGGATGGTCTTAGGCGACCCCTGTGAAAGGGTTGTTCGTCTAGCAGGAGTCAGGATCTTAAAGTTCTCCGTAGGTATTTGGATCCACTGAACAAATATTTATTGAGCAGCTACTGTGTGAAAGGCACTACCGTCATGAACCTCCAGGGGGATCCTCACCTTCCGGGAGTCGGTGCTTTAATGTGCGTGGACGATGCCGTGGGGTGGAACTCCTGGCCATCAGCGACAAGGAGCTTCCAGACTTGCCCGGCTCGCTTGGTGTTCCCATCTCCCTGCCTTTTCACGTGCGATCCCCATCCCACCGCCAGGAGCACCCCTTCCCTGCCTCACCTCCACCAGAGCAGGGGATGAATCACTGGTCAGTCACCGTCTGAGACGCCCTTGCACTTTGAAAATCCGATTGAAGCGGGGCTTTGAGTGTGTGGGCGCTGACTGGAATGTGGGTCCCCAGAGAACGGGGACTCTCTCACCCACCCCACCCTTGGGCCCAGGACCCAGGCCAGGGCTCGGCAGGGAGAAGGCCCTTCGCACATGTGCGCTGAAGAGTGAGTGAAGCCATGCTCTCGCTCTTTCTGCTTCTGGCTGGGGAGGCTGTCGTTTCCAAGGGGCCTTTTGCATGACTCTGACCTCACCCGCTGCTGTGGGGGTGGGGTGGAGCACACCAATTAGCTCGCAGAGGCTGGAGGGTGAGGGTGGCCAGGGGCACCCGGATGGTCCAGAAACACGTTGCTATGGCAGCGCCAAGTGACCCGCTGGGACTTGTAGGGCCCAGTGATGCTAAATAACATGTACATTGTTTATTCACAACATTGATTGATTTTTCTGTTAAAAGAGGCATTTCTTTCCCACATAGAGAGTGTTTAAATTAAGTGATGTTGAGAAACAAACATTTATACCATAGGCACAGAACTGCAAAATTTTTTTGGAGGGGGCGGGGGATTTATCCAGGGCTTATGGGGAGCCAGGATGGGTGTTGAACAGGACACAAAATAGAAAGAGAGAAATCGGGCAGGCCACCTTCCTCCCTGGCCGGGGCTGCGGGGGCCGGGGCTGCGGCCACAGTACTTTGCAGGAACGCGTTTGATGAGGGCTGGGCTGGCTGCGACTCTCCCTGCTTCTGCTCAGAAACTGTTTCTGAAAGGGGCCATTCTGCCCAGAGTCCGGGAGCCCTGACTCTGACCCCAGTACTCTTTCCCGTACCCCATGCGGTCTTTCAACCCGAGGGCGCGATCCTAGATGTGACCAGGGTCAGAGATGGTCCTACCAATTCCAGTGGAGGAAGAACAAGTGTCCTGAGAGCCACAGAAAGGCTTCTCGGATTCCTCTCGCGTGATCTGGAAATGCACGCCGAGCCTGGGGTAGCAAACACGGACATCTTCCCGGGCCGGGCAGGCAGCGGTCAGGAATGGAGCTGCTCAGAGATGCTTTCATCCGGCGGGACCCTGGCAGGAAACAGGTGGTGCTCCCCACCTGGGCCATGTGGTGGGAGGTTACTCAGGGGACTGCTCCCAGGTGTCTGGGAAGGATGGAGGGGAACCCGTGGGAAGTCAAGAAGACAGTGTGGCACCCTGGTCACACGTGGCAGCACGACTTCCTTCCCTGGGCTGAAGGAGAAGGCACTGAAGATGTCAGGTCCACGCAGAAGCCCCGCACAGGGGCTGCGACCTGGGGCAGAGGGACTCGGCCAACCTGCTGAGACTCAGCGAGCCCACAGAGCGGGTGAGGAGTGTGCACCCGGCTTCCCTCCACTCCCACTTCCTTCCCCTGTGTCCAAGAAGACACCCACCCCTGCACGTCCCTAAGGCTCCATCTCAGTGGCAGAGAGCAGGGCCTGGGAAGGAGGGAGACGCCTGCAGGCACACACGGACGAGGCTTCACTGGCATAGAAGGCAGTTTATTGAGGAATCCAAGAAGCCACAGGAAAGCTATCCCACGGTCTTGAAAAGCATGGCTTTCTTTGTCTACCTTCATTTCTCCAGGTCTTAGTTACCCATTCTCTAAAATGGGAAAACTACAACAATAATAAAATAGCCCCCACTACCCAACCCTTAGAGAGTTTTGGGGACGATTAACTGAATGAATTCATGTCCCAAGTAAGTGTTATCCTTTTATTTTGTTATTAAAACATCATGATCCTTTGTTTCTCCGCTTTGGAAAGGGACATGGGTACAAGACCTATTTTACCGTTCCATGAATTCTTCTGTAATTCAAGCAGCAGTGGGCGCTCAGCAGTAAAGACAACATGTGAGGACAATAGGGAGTGGTGGGGACTGTGGCAAAATGCAGAGTCTCATCTCGAGGGACCACCCGCCACGCAGCTCTAGCTGATAATGACTGTGTAGGAATGTAGGCTGAGTGTTGCCAGGTCTTTCAAGTTTTGAAGAAAAGCTGAAAAACTGGAAATTTTTTATGTGAAAGCTTCTGATTTTTCAATGTTGGCAAATGATGCAAATATTTAAAAACATATCGTCCGAGCCAATGCTCCGTGAGCCAAGCAAAGCCGGTCTGGGGGCTGGTTCCAGCTCCCACGTAGCCAGTTGTGATCTGTGGACCAGAGGAAGCTGCTGGCTTCTCAAGGAAGAAACATGACCTTGGTCCTGGCAGAGGCCTCTTTGGTGAGGCCTGAGATGAAAGACCAGAGATAAGATAAAGCATCCTTGACCTGAAATGTAGTGTCCCTTCATCAGCCCTGTGGGCAGGGGGAGGGAGGGCGGCCTTTCTCATTAAAGGGCGACGCGGGGAGAGGTTACTGGAGGCCAGGACAGTTCTGATACCCCATCCATCAGCCAGAGGTGGCCAGGATCGCGGTTCCATCTGGAGGACTCTCCGAAGTGAATTTCACTTTGTCCAAAGGTTTTTTTTAAAAACATTCTTTTGGGGGCAAGGAGCGAGAAAACCCGACTCGGCTATTAGATAATATAACCTCCTGATCCCTCTGGGGGGAAGCAGGCTGCGGGCAGAGCGGCTGCCTCCGGGCTGTCTTCCTTAGCACCGCCCTGCAGGCTCAGGCTTCCTTCCCTTGGAAAAAACCTACGGAGAGCAGAGCGAGCGCACCCTGGAAAGCCTCTCCCGCACATCTGTTAGACACATTGCCGCTGTCCGCTGCTTGTTCGACACTGCGCAGAATGGTTTCCTCATTACTCCCCTTGTCGCGGCAAAACCGCACTTGGAAAGATGCAGCTGCCTAGGGGGCGGGGCCAATCAAAGGGCCCCAAACACTGGCCTGGGGGGGGGGGCAGCAGGCGGGGGGGAGGGGCACTGATGCGTGGGGGGGGGGCGTAGGGGGGCATGACTGCAGTGTAAGGGGCTCTATGGCTTCCTGTGTGCCTTGCTGTGTGTCTCTGTGTATGTGAGTCTGTGCATATGAGTCTGTGCATGTGTCTGTAGAAACGTCTGTGTGTCTTTCTAATTGTCTATTTTTATGTAGCGATGTGAGTGCTGTGTGTCATTTCATTTCATTATTGTTTTTCAGCTTTATGGAGATATTGGCATGTAACACGTAAGTTTAAGGTGTGCACCGTGGTGATCTGATAGATGTATAGGTTGCAAAATGATTACTACAATAAGGCTAGGCAACACCTCCACCCTCGCACAATTGCCTTTTTTGTGTGCAGGGTGAGAACATTTAGGATCTGCTCTCTTAAGTATACGATACGCTATTGTAATTATAGTCACCGTGCTATACATTAGATCCCAGAACGTACTGATCTTCTAGCTGGGAGTCTGAACCCTTTGACCAACATCTCCCCGTCTCTCCACCCCCCCCCCCTGGCAAGCACCCTTCTACTCTGCTTTTTTAGATTCCACATATAAGTAAGATCAGGCAGTATTTATCTTTCTCTGATTTATTTCACTTAGCATAATGCCCTCAAGGTCTGTCTGTTTTTACAAAAGACAGGATTTCCGTCCCTTTTCATGGCTGAATAATATTCCAGCATATTCTCACACTGCATTCTTTCTCCATTAGTCCATCGACGGGGTGCTTCCATTTTAAGTAGCACCCATTTACCAGACAGCACCCCTACTACATACACACTTTTGCAAACATAGATGCTCCCATTTAATCTTTACAGTAACCACGCAACAGAGACTATGGTCCTAATGTGACCGGTGTCTAAACTTGAGGCTTGTTCATCCGTTGGTGCATTCATCTCAATACCTACTGAGCGCCTCCTGTGTACCAGGCTCTGTCCCTCGCACGGGAAATAGCAGCGAAGGAGACAGCGAACTCCCACTGGCCGGGAACTCCGGTCTCAGTGGGGAGAAGCTCATTATAAACCAGTGAACGAAGAAATGTGATTTCAGAGCCAGGAAGTAGGCGGAGCTACAATGTGCTCAGAACATGCGCTAAGGAAGGGCTGTGAGCTGGGACCTGACTATAGTTCAAGAGACCCGGGCAGGCACCGTGGTTATCTGACCCCTTGCTCAGGGCACATCTATGCCAGGTGAAGAGAGGCCCGGAACTGAATGCTCCGTCGGGCAGTTGCCTCCGTCATTTGCTTGTAGGGAGTTTGGATCTTGCAAAAACTACACCCCTTCAAGCGTCTGGGGAGAACCAACCAGGGAGACCTGCCCATGCGTGCTCGGCAGGTGCAGTGGTGGTGTGTCTTTTCTTTGGTCCTGGATGAAGTCGGCAGGCACGGACCCGGGCATCACATGTCGGCTGGAACAGTGGCTCAGTCAGTCCCTTGTGGGATGGGTGCCCTGGGAGAGAGCATCCAAGCGCGGGGCCCGAGTTGGATGCACTCAGGCTGGAGCAGGGAGGCCTGGAAGGGAGCTGAATGGAGCTCCCAGTCCTCCTGGGGCTGGTTCACACCGAAGAGTCCCCACGGCAGTGCCACGTTCCCACGGCAGTGCCACGTTCCCACGGCAGTGCCACGTTCCCACGGTAGGCAGCTGGGACGGGACCCTCGGCCCTTCACACGCGCTGCACTCTCCGGAGGCATGAGCCCCTTTTACGAATGGAGAAACCGAGGCTCAGAATGCTCACGATGTTTGTCCAATGCCACCCAGCTGGTGAGCCACAGTGTGGGGTGCAGACACGGGTCTCTGGCTTCAAGGACAGTGCCTGTCACTACCAGAGCTTCACGGTAGCTAGCGCACGGGGACACGGGGCGTGCGGGGGTGGGGGGGCGCGGAGGGGGCTGGGTACGCGTGGGAGTGAAGCAGGGTGGGCCGAACAGTAGGACTGTGGCCCTGGGAGAGGTCCAGTCAGAGCTCTGGAAGGTTCTGAGAAGCAGAAAGATACTCACGGGCCATTGAGAGGAGACCGAGGGAGAGGGAGGGGTGCAGAGGCCGCCTGGGTATTTCCGGAGAACTGTGCAGATTCTTTTCCTTCCTGCCAGCACACCCGCAGCACACTGCAGTCGGTCCTGCTCTTGTAGAATTGGTGATTACGGAGCCGGGAGCAGAGCTGACTTGGGCTGGCGGAGCTTCAGTGAGTTCTGGTTCATTTTGCGTCTCCAGGGAACACACCAAGCAGAGGGTTCACTTGGGTGAACAGCTCTGTCGTTCTTGTGAATCACCAGAAATTAGGCGTCAATTTCTCGCTTGGGTCTAAAGGTGAAAAAGGGGCAACCCGCCCCTAAGAACCACTCAAAGTAGTTGGGGTAGTGAGCCTTCAGTCCCCGGGGGTGTGTAAGCAGAGGCTGCACTATTCCGTGGCAGGGAGTCTTCTCTTGGGTAAGAGGTTGAACTAAATAATCTCAGATGTTCTTTTCAATGCCCAATTCCAAGTTTCCGTGACATGAAGGAGAGTTGGTTATATTCAGGGCAAATCAACAGAGAGATATACAGCAGCCGCCACTTCCTCTGAGGCTGACCCACTCAGGAATCACTTGGCAAGTTTTTTTCCCTCTCGAGTCTCAACAATTCTCTCCTTTTTCCCCCCCTCTAAACTCAGGCACAAAAGTTGGCATATTCAATTGCGGAGGCATTTGAGTCATAGAGATAGCACAATCGAGTGGTTCTGAGCCAGGGTTAAAACTCTTCCGCATCACTCAGCTCCTGAATGATGACCTTGAGCAAGAGACTAAACCTCTCCGAACCTCCGTTTTCCCCTCTGCAAAATGGGGCTAATAACAGAACCCACCTCATGTAACCCACCACCGTCATGGTGCCTGACACAGAGTAGGCACTTCATAAATATGAGATCCTATGATTACTTACTCAACAAACCCGGGGGTCGAGGGCAATGTGCAGAAAGAAAAAAAGGCCCTCGGGCTGTTACAAAAAACTCAGATCTCCCTACTCTGAGAGGCATCGCTAGAAACAGAGGAAATGCAAGGCAACAACCCTCCTCTCGGTTTTCAAAAAGTCTTCCCACGAGGTCACATTTGGATGAAATCCAAGGCTTGGGTGATGGTCGGGCCTTGATTTTATCAGAATCGGCTTTTCCCAAGCAGACTGCACATGCTATTGATATATAATCTCGCGTTATTTATGACTTGTTGAATGCCCACAGTCTGTTCAGCCCTTTACAGGAGATAAAGGAGATAAGCCGGGCCCCCAGGGATTGGTGATGTAAGTTACTCAGACCCCAAGCGCACCAGCTGAGCAAGGGTTCGGATGCCCACGGCACGTCGGCTCTGAACTCATTTATTTCTTTCATAAAGAAGACCACGAACTGACAGGCCCAGCTTGGATCTTTGCACAGTTTGCCTCGATCTAGGAAAAAAACAATAACAGCAGATGCTATTAAAAATTAATTAAAAACGAAGAACTCTTTCTCAACCCGAAACCGTGGAGCAATAAGTCATCACAAACCATGAGTCGGAGGGGTTTTGATTTCCTGTCCTCCTTTATAGTCTCCAACGTTCAAACTTGACCGTCTAGATTATTTGCCATATGGGGATGAGGGAGGGAGATGGCGGGGTTTTAAAAGCCGAGAAAGAGCCCAGCCGGCGTAGCTCAGTGCTTGAACGTCGACCTATGAACCAGGAGGTTGTGGTTCGATTCCGGTCAAGGGCACATGCCCAGGTTGTAGGCTCGATCCCCAGTGTGGGGCGTGCAGGAGACAGCCCACAATGACTCAAATCATTGATGTTTCTATCTCTCTCTCCCTCTCCCTCCCTCTCTGAAATCAATAAAAATACATTTATAAAGGCGGAGAAAGAAATAGGAGTGGCGGCCACGTTGCCTGGAAGTTGGCCCTTTTGGGAACCTGGGCTGCTCCTGTGTCCCATGTCCAGGTCCTGTTGAACCCTGGGGCTCCCGCTGTGGTCTGTGCTCAGGACGCCATGCAGATCCATCCATGGAGAACATGGCTTCCCGTCATTCTATTCCAAGAAGAAGACAGGCCCCGTGGACAATGGAGAGGTGTCTGGATGCTCATCAGCAAGATGGGGAGCTTGCTCCCAACTTGGTCGATTCTGTCCGAAGTGGCAGGGGAGGTGGGCGGGTATGGAGCGCCGAGAGCTCTGCTAGACCGGGAGCTTCCCCCTGTGGTCAGTCTGCTCCTCTCCCCAGAGACACAGGGAAGCCACCCTGGCCCCTAACCTCTGTTTTCCTCCTGTCCATCACGAGGCGCTTCTTCAGTCCGCTCTGTGTGCACCCTGGGCCGGGCCCCGCCTCTTCTACCGGAAGACAAGACCATTTCCTAACTCGCCTTCTGTCCTTGCTGCTTTGCTTCCTATTGGGTTCTGATCCATCCATCCCTCCCTCCCTCCGTCCATCCATACATCTGTCCGTCCGTCCATCCGTCCATCTGTCCGTCCATCCATCCATCCATCCGTCCATCCGTCCATCTGTCCGTCCGTCCGTCCATCTGTCCATCTGTCCATCCATCAATCCATTCATTCATTGCCTGGGAATGTCCTGTTGTAGTTTGACATACGCACAGCCAAGTGCAGGTACAGTGAAGGGCCCAGCTCCATCACATTTTCACAAAATGAAACCAGGACGTGGGCAGCCACCCAAACACCACATTCCTAGCTCCCCAGGAGCCTCCTCCTTGCCATCTCCATCATCACAGGCCAGGGCAACCCCTGTGCTGACTTATCCATAGACAGGGCTTCAGCTGGTCATGAAGTGCATGGGCAATAGGATCGCCCACTGTGTCTAGGCATTTCTGCTAGAACACTTGTTCAGAAAATGCATCCCTAGCCCTGGCCGGTGTGGCTCAGTGGATAGAGCATTGGCCTGTGAACCAAAGGGTCCCAGGTTTGATTCTGGTCAAGGGCATGTACCTCAGTTGCAGGCTCCTCCCCGGCCCAGGCCCTGGTTGGGGCATGTGTAGGAGGCAACCAATCCATGTGTTTCTCTCATATCGATGTTTCTCTCTTTCCCTCTCTCTGAAAATCAATGGAAAAATATCCTTGAGTGAGGATTAAAATAAATAAGTAAATAAATAATTAATTCTTAAAAAAGAAAATGCATGCCTATTCCAGCGCCATAACTGCATGAGGCGAATGTTGCATTGGCTTATGCTTGATTTTGTTGCGAGAAACACTAAATAAATGTAGGAAACAGCACCCAGGTGAACTGAGCCATGGAGGCGCACACAAATGCCACCACCTCCACCATTGGCCCACCCTCAGCTCGCAGCACCTGTAGTGAGTCCCGTGTCCCCGCCCCCCCCCCCCCCTCAGGCAGTCTCCACCCATCGCTCCCCAGGAACCACGAGCTGCACCCTTCTGGCGCCGTTTCCCCAGTGATCTTTGGGACTTTTCCAAAATGCCAGGTTTACTGTAGTATCGATGCTTGCTAAACCATTTCACATGTAGAACTGTGCTACCATTTTCACGAGTGTTCTAT